>NC_058131.1:217547765-217614527 GCF_016433145.1 Gracilinanus agilis
AGGAAGAAACAAAGAAACAAAGAAAGAAACAAAGAAAAAAGAAAGAAACAAAGAAACAAAGAAAGAAACAAAGAAACAAAGAAAGAAACAAAGAAAGAAAGAAGAAAGAGACAAAGGAAGAAACAAAGAAAGAAAGAAGAAAGAGACAAAGGAAGAAACAAAGAAAAAGACAAAGGAAGGAAGGAAGGGAGGAAGAAAGGAAGGAAGAAATCTATTGGTACCACAGGTCCTGGTACAATGCTTGTTGGTGCTTAATTGATGTGGATGAAGGATAGAGTTGTCTGCTTAGCAAGAAAGAACAGTGTTCATTTGAATCTGTTCCCCTACATGTTGGTGAACCCACCATAGGAGGCAGGTAGGTGGCATAGTAGATAGAATACTACAACTTGAGTTAGGAAGATACAACTTCAGTCAATTTATTTAACCCCTCTAAACCTCATTTTCCTCATTTGTAAAATGAAGAAGTGGTTCAGCATAGTACCTAAGGGCTTCTGACTACAATCCTATGATCTCTTTGACTTTTCTAGCCCATTTGGCCCATCTTTTTCCTCCCCTTTCTTATTAAACACCTTGAAAAAGTTTTCTACACTAAATGGTTCCACTCCCTAACTACCTCCAACTTTTGGCAATCTAACTCCCACTGAGATTATGCACAACCTCCTAATTATCTAATGCAATGGCCTTTTGTCAGTCCTCATTATCTTTGACAAAAGCAACTTTTGACATTGTAGAGTACCCATTCCTATCAAATAATTTCTCCTTGGCTTCAGAGACTCTGCATTCTCCTGGTTCTTCTCCCACCTCTGTAAACACTCCTATGACTCATTTTTTTTCTTCCTATCTACTTAATTAACTATTCTCCGAAGTCTTGTCTTTGACCTTCTACTCTCTACCCTCTTCCTTGGTAATCTTATTGATTCCTATTGTTTCAACTATCATCTCTACACAGTTGAGTTCCATATCTATATTTCTACTCTTGACTTCTCTTCTCAAAAACCATTTTTCCCATTGCCTAAAGAATAAGTTCCCCGGGTGTCCCATTAGCACCTCAAACCAAGCATTTCCATTAAACCTACCTAATTATCCTTACAACTTCACTATTTCTATCTCTGGCACCATTCACTCTGTTCTCCATGTTCATAACCTTGGAGTTGGAGTAAGAGTTTTCTCTCTCTATCCCCTCCTTTATACAGTAATTTACCAAGTCTGGTTGTTTCCATTTCTCCATTCCTAACTATATCAGCTTCAGATAAACTCTCATTATCTCCTACTGAAAAAGAAATCTACCTCTAAAAGGAGACAGATTTAGTGGGAAGGACCTAGATGGATTGAAATTGAGAAAACCCAACTGGGAACTCCCAGGGCCAGTAAAGCACAACCTCTTTGCAATTATAGAAAAAAAACAACTTGATTGAGGTTAGGGAAATGGTTGATAAGGTCCCTAAATCTATACAGCTCTAACTCTTCCCACCCATCTAAGATCCCCTCATTGGGATGCCCTTATCATCTTCTCAAGCCCTCCTTATCCACTCCCTGATCTTATCTAGAACCCAAAACTATCTGACTACCTAAATCTCACAGATTGTCTTTAAAAGGCTGAGGATGCAGGACTCACAGATGTACTGAGTCCCTACCCAAAGCCTAGGGTTGGCTTCCTAGGTAAACCCAAAGTCTCAGATGACAAACCCTTGGATTTACCTTAATCAAAAGTTGTCTCTGACAGGTTGATCTCAGTACTTCAGGGAAAGACAGGTTTCCTCTAAGGCAGTTCTCCAACCCAGGAATTTCTAATCTTTCCACAAGATTAGTCTGTTCCCAGGAGATGCCAGAGAGCAAGATCTTCCCTACCAACTCAGAGGAAAGCCAGATTAGGAGTGACTGTTAATACCAGTAAACTCCCAAGATCCTCCTCTCCTTCCAGAATCTTCTCCCAGGGTTTGTGTCTAAATTCTCCTCCTTTCCTCTTACAGACAATCCATGTGTTTTTTCCTATCCCTTATCACTTATACTTACACTACC
This sequence comes from Gracilinanus agilis, assembly GCF_016433145.1. Lineage (NCBI taxonomy): Eukaryota > Metazoa > Chordata > Mammalia > Didelphimorphia > Didelphidae > Gracilinanus > Gracilinanus agilis. The sequence goes on from NC_058131.1 coordinate 217,549,785, forward strand.
TTGGACTACTTCATTGACCTCTTAGTAGATCTTCCTGCTTCTGCTCTCTCCCAGGATCCTTTATACAATATTACATAATAATCTCCCTTTTCTTTGATATGTTAGTGGCACTAATGTACTTAAAAATCTTCTGCCTCCTGAGTCAAATTCAAACTCTCGTGTCTGGTATTACTGGCTCGCCAAATTCTAGTAATGCCCTAGCCTCTTATTAAATTCAATTAACATTTACTAATTGTTTGCATTCACTAGGCACAGAGAAACCAAAGGCAAAGGCAAAGTAGTACTTGTCTTCTACAATATCTATATAAATAATTATTACAGAAGGCAAATTGAGTACCAACAACTGGGAGGATCACAGCAGGCTTCATAGAGGCACTTGTGCTGAGGCCTAAAGGAAAATGAGGACTTCGATAAACCGAAATGATAAGGAAATGTGTTCCCAGTCAGGAATGGCTTCTGTAAATGCCCAGAGGCAAATGAGGTATATAGCTCTGAGAATAATCAGTGCCCAATAGTTTCATGCCCATCTCCCTCTTCCAAAGAGTAAGAAGCAGGCCCAAGCCCAGAGTCAGGGAAGTGAAGTGAAACACACTTCAGGAAGGACTCTTAGCTCCCCATAGAGGGCTAGTGGTAAAAGCTAAATGCACACAGACCAAAAAAGCAACAGAAAAAGTCCTGTTTTTCTAACCACATAAAGGTAAAGGCAGAGGCCTAGACCCAGACCCAAACCTGACCTCTATTTGAAGATGCACTTGTCCCTAGAAAAGGCAGGTATTGTGCAGACCGATGAGGGAGAGAAAGTAGGTACTAAGGGGAACAGCTGAGTTAGAGATCTCCTTGAGTTTTTATCACTAGAGAACTATAAAAAAACACTTAGCAGGAATGTGTGATAGCTGTGTCCAATTGTCTGAAGAGCTATTATGTAGGAAAATGATTAGATTTGTTCGGCTTGACCCCAGAAGCAAAAAGGAGTGAAGAGTAGAAGTCACAAGAAGATAGGTTTATGTGAGATGAGGGGACACTTCCTAACAATCAGGGCTGTCCACAAAGAAGAATGGAGAAGTAAGTATGTAGGGGTCCCCCTCCATTGGAGGCCTTAGAGCAAAGGTCACGATGGCTATGTTATGGTGAAGATTCTTGTTCTGTGTGGCTAAGACTAGATAGCTTGGAAGATCTCTTCCAGCTCTTAAGATTATCACCAGAGTTAGAGTTAGACTCCTTCAGAGCCACTCCAAGTGTAGTTCAAGAGATGGGGAGGGGGGTAGCTGGGTAGCTCAGTGGATTGAGAGCCAGGCCTAGAGATGGGAGGTCCTAGGTTCAGATCTGGCCTCAGACACTTCCCAGCTGTATGACCCTGGGCAAGTCACTTGACCCCCATTGCCTACCCTTACCACTCTTCTGCCTTAGAGCCAGTACACAGTATTGACTCCAAGATGGAACGTAAGGGTATAAAAAAAAAAAGAGAGAGAGAGAGAGGGATGGGGTGCACAACCAGGCCTACGTGTCCCTTATCACACAAAGACTTCTTTCTATTCTGGCCACAATGATAGCCATGGAGAATGGTCTGCCTCTCACACACTAATAAAATAATAAAAACCAGACTTTCTAGATCTAGATAGGTCTGGGGAAAACGGGGCAAAAAAGTTACTGACACTCCTCCCCACAAAAAACATATGCATATGGGCGCATGCACACATACACACCCCACAGGGCTACCCACCTCCTCTCCACCCTCCAACCTAAAAAAGCCCAGTATTGTTTCAGAGATGGCCAGAACAGGAAATCTGGCCTTGGTAAATTAGCGGTTCCTTTGCTCTTTGTTCCTACTGAAGAGAGGAAGCCTTCAGTGAAGCAGTTAGAAAGGCCACATGTGTTCATCTCAGCACCTGACCACAGAAACCAATCTCTGAATACCAGACCAAAAAAGGGAGTTAGTCCAGGGCACCACAAAGTCCCAAGGGCCAAGGCTAAAATAGGCCCCACCAACTAGAGAGAAAAAGCAAGAAAAACAGTGTTCTAAGCCAGTTTGAATAGGAGACCACTCAAACCCCTGCTTAAGGTGTTAGCCCAATCCTTAAGCAGGAAAATACATTCTAGAAGCATCTGCTTAGTCAACATTCAGCAGGATGATGTAGAGTTAAAAACACTTAATTCTGAATCAAAGGACCTGGGTTCAAATCTTGGATCTGTCCCTTACTACATGGGTGGTCTGAAATAAGTCATTTAAATTCCCTGAGTCTCATTTTCATCAAATGTGAAATGAAAGAACAGTCTCCAAGATTGCTTTTCAGCTCTAAATATTGTGACTCCTATGACCTATTGGTTCAAAGCTAAGGAAGTCCCCTTAGACCAAGAGCAAGCCCCAAGCTCTGTAGAAAACAGTAGAGTCAAGCTTAATCTTACAAATCCTAGCCTTATTGAAGGATGTCTTAAGAGTAAATGTCATCAAGTGGCTAGTTTTGCTTGATATATAGTAAATGCACCAATTCTCCATTGGAAACTATGCAAAAAACCTTTGTCATTCCCTCCCTCCTCCATGCTCTACGAAAATGAAGAGAAGTCTCTAATAGGGGTGCCTGGTCTCCAATGGTCTGCTAATTATTGGCTTTGGCTGGAAGCACATGACCCAACTACACTACACTGGCTCCAGCCCAGAAACAGCACAAGCCATTTCCTGAAGGGCGGATAATGCAACTCTGTGGCTCTAGAGCCCAGCTTAGTGACCACAGAGAGGAATGGGAGGAACCACTGGGCTGCCAACATAATCCAAGGAGGAGTGGGTGGGTCAGGAAGCTTTGAAGTACCATTCTCTACTAGTGGCAATTTCTGGCCCTCACACCCACTATAACTCCGTAGCCAAACTGGTTTACTTTCTTATAAAAATGAGTTAGAGAGAGGCATGCTGGCACCAAGGACTCTTTCTGTCTCTTTGAGCAGGTTTGACTGGCACAAGATTATTCCATTTTTTCGGAGGGATGAATTCTTTAGTAAAGGGAATTCCCCATGAGAAACCTCCCTTGCCAATGTAGATCTCCAACTGATAGACTTAGAGAGTTGTTAAGGACCCTGAGAACTTAAGTGATTTGCCCAGGGTCACACAGACCAATCAGTCAATAAGCATTTATTATGTACCTACTGTATGCTCAGCACTATGTTAATCTCTGGGGATAAAAAGAAAGGCAGTAGAATTTATCAGAAGCAATATTTGATATCTAGCTGTGTGACCCTGGGCAAATTACTTAACCCTGATTGCCTAGCCCTTGCCACTCTTCTATCTTAGAAATAATACTAAGTTAGAAGGTAAGCACCCAAAAAATATATAAATAAATAAGTAAATAAATGAAAGCAATACTTGAACCCAGATCTTCTTGACTCTGAGGAAATCATACTACCCAGTATACTATCCTGCCTTCAGTTTACTTTGGTAAGATGGAGTGAGAGTGAAGGAAAGAACCACCTCCAATCTAAAAATTTTATCTATAAGAAAGGGAAGTCATATTCTTTTTTTAATAGTTTCAATTAAATATCATAGTCTCTAATGACTTCTTATAGGACAATGTGGCCAAACAAGACATTTGTCCAAGCATCTAGGGACTCAGAAGTCTGGCTCTGCTACTGTTTTTTTTTAACTGCTGCTTTCTGTCTTAGCAATAATTCTAAGTCAGAAGGGCAAGGGCTAGGCAAATGGGGTTAAGTGACTTGCCCAGGATCATACAGCTAGTAAGTGGCCGAGATCAAATTTAAACCCAGGCCCTCCTGACTCCAAGTCTGAAGTTCTATCCACTATGCCACCAAGCTGCCCCTGACTCTGCTAAATTGAACTTCTCCAAGCCTTGGTTTCCACATCTGTAAAATAAGGATCAAATATTACTCTAAGTGAGGCCACACAAATGTGGGAATAATTTGCTTCACATTTCTAAAAAGGATTTTAAAGATAAAATACATTCTCATTACTAATTCCTCCCTCTTACAAATGCAGTATGGGGGTGAACCTGAAGCAGAAAGGTCAAGCAGACAGGACTCAGAATAACATTCAAGTCTCAAATTTCTTCCTTCATGCAGAGCCCACAGTCAATAGAATTTATGAACTTCTGTCTGTCTGTTTGCCTGCCTGCCTTCCCTTTTCTCTTGGGAAAAGTGTGTCTCTACTTTCCTGATCACCTCAGACACCTCTCCCTAACCCCACAGTCCTCCAGACCAGACCTCACAAAATGTCATCTAGCCTCTTCTTGAAGGCACCCATTGGGAAAGCATCCTCACTCCTTAGAGCAATCTTAGGTCTATGTCTTTACAACTTAGCTCTACTTTTTGGATACACGCATAACAAGTCAGTAAATCGCACAACAAATAGAAGACTAGAGTCTGGAAATGTTTGATTGTTCTTCAGTCATTGTTCCATCATGTCTGACTCTTAATGATCCCATTTCATATCTTGACAAAGATATTGGAGTGGTTTGTCATTTTCTTCTCCAGTTCATTTTACAGATGAGGACACTGAGGCAAACGGGGTTCTGTGACTTGCCCTAGGATCACACAGCTACGTAAATGTCTGAGGCTAGATCTGAACTCAGGAAGATGTTTTCCTGACTTCGGGTTCATCACTCTATCCATTGTACCACCTGGCTGTCCAGGAATCTTCAAATATAACCCAAGATACTTACTAGCTACACAGCCTTTGGCAAGTCATTTTAGCTCTGTCTGCTTCAACATCCTCACATTGTAAAGTGGGGTAATAACAGGTTGTCATGTGGATAAATGAATTAATATTTGTAAAGCGTTTTGTAAATCTTTCAGGTATCATATAAATGCTAGCTATTATTATTGTTGTCCTTAACAAGTTCTTAATGAGTAATTTAACAAGTTCTTAACAAAGTATAATCGGAGAGGGCACAAGACTCAGAAAAAGGCAATTCCCATGTCAGATACCTGCTAGTTGAGTCATTTGTCCTAGTTGCTTCTCTGTGCCTTAGTTTCCTCATCTGAAAATGAGAGGGTTGGACTCAAGGGCCACTAAGGTCCCTCCCAGCTCTATATCTCTGATCCTATGATACCCAGAAGAGTTATCACATCCCATCCCAACCCTCAACTCCTTTAAATGATCCTCACACTCCCATCCCATCTCTAGCCAGGCTCTAGATGTTGTAGAACCAGAGCAGAGCACACTGAGTCTGGCACCCCTTCAGTTCCAAACACAAGGTTTCTGTTGATGTAGCCTCCCAGCACATTAGCCTTTGCCGGGTAGCTGATTCACAGCAACAAAGAAGTTCAAGCTTCAGGCCTTTTCCCCTGAATAAGAATCTAGCCAGGTCTTCCTCCTCCAGCACATGCACAGTTCATTTTTTTTAACCCTATTGAAGGATAATACATTTGTATGTTCAATTTCCCCAGCATGGACAAAAGGAAGAAAAGAAAAAGAACATCAAGGAAACATTTTTTAAAATCCAGAGAAGAGGAGAAAGGTCAAGCAAGGCAGAGCTGAGAGTCTGTGAAGTTTAAAACAGATGTTAAAAAAAGCAAGCAAGCACTACATAATAGAAATTCACTGTTTCATATATCATCATCTTTTATTTTGGTATTCAGAAATATTCGTGCTTATTAATGTTTATCAAGCTCATAGTAAAAGAAAAAGGAAATGAAAAGGAAATGAATGTATTTCATCCTTCTAATAATGATAGCTAACATTTATATAGTGTTTATATTACATATTTATATATAATTATAAAAAATATAGCATTTATACGTGTGCCAGAAAATTTGTAAAGTGCTTTACAGTTATTACCGTATTTGGTCCTCACCATCTTGAGAAGTAGATACTATCATTATCCCCATTTTACAGATGAGAAAACTGAAACAGAGGTTAAGGGACTTCCCCAAGGTCACACAGCTAGTAAGTATATGAGGCCATATTTGAGCTCAGATCTTCCTGACTCTAGGTTCAGCAATCTATCCACTGTGCCACCTAACTTCCTGGTATAACAGAGAAAGGTATAACGGGCAAAACACTTAACCTGTTAATGCCTGAAGGAAACTCTCTACAATTATAAGTTATGGAGGAGTTACTCATCTTCTCTGGTGAAGGAAGTATTCTTATCACAAGAGGGGAAAGAGAAAAATGTCAAAATGGCAGGTCTGTGCCAAATGGACCAATATATAGATAGAGATAGATATACTGAAATATCTATATATAGACATATCACATATATATATATATATACATGCAAACACAGAGAGAGGTATATTGTACATATATGTGTGTGCGTGTGCATATATCTGCACTTTCTTGATTGGCCCATCATTCTAGTCTATCAAAAGCTCTTTTAGTTTTAGTTGTTTGTTTTTTTTAACCCTTACCTTCTGTCTTAGAATCAATACTGTGTACTGGTTCTAAGGCAAAAGAGTGGTAAAGGCAAGGCAAGGAGGATTAAGTGACTTGCCCAGGGTCGCAGTTTCTGTTCTGTGGAGATGGCAATATTCTATGGTTGTCAATCACAATATTACCAAAATAATATTGATATTAAAAAGACTGGTTTGGGTGTCAGGAAAGCAGCTTTTTAGGCTTGAAAGCACAGTACAATTTCCCAAATGCAATCCAACCTCCTTTCTTCATTCTCTTCATTTCTGGGCTCAAGTCATTGTCCATTTGCAGTACCTACCTAGGTCACAGTATTTACAGATAAACTCAAAGGACTTCCTAGACAACTGAATATCATTATCTGGAGCAGCAGCTCTCAAATATTTGGGTCTCAGAACCCATTTACACTCCCCAAAACTATTGTGGCCAAAGAGCTTTTCTTTATATGGTTTATAATTATTGATATGTGCCATATATAGAAATTAAAGCATCTTAGGACAATTATGAAAATAGTTTTGACTTTACAGAAAAGGATCTCTTACTATCTAAGCCCCTTACCAACTCTGGGGAATCCCTCTTCCATTTAGACTCTGAGACTGACATCTTCCATGGTAGTAATAAATACCTTGCATTTTATGACTGACTGAAACTGATAAACAGGACATCTCTGTAGTTATAACCATCAAATTATGATACCAACCCATTCATGAATTCATTTTGGCATAAAAATTATATGTGGAAATTTTCCTACTCCTTTGACATATTTTCATCAAAGCTACCTTAAAAATTGATGGATTCTGATTGCAGATCAAAGCATACCATTTTACTTCATGGTGTTTTTTTTAATATGTTTTTTTTCTTGCACAACATGATGAATATGTAAATATATTTTGTATGACAGCACAGGTATAACGTATATCAAATTGTTTACTTTTGGGAGCAGAAGGAGTAGGAATTGGAAGGAGGAAGGGAGAAAATCTGGAACTCAGAATATTGGAAAATAAATGCTAAAAATTGTTTTCACATGTAATTGCAAAAAAATAAAGCATTATTAAAGAGTTTTTTAAGCTACCCTCAATATATATCGGTAAATGGTTCTTTAAAAAATGTTATGGAGATAAAAAAGAAGCCATATTGATCAATATTTATTGATATCTTCTAGATCACACTTTTTAGTAATAATGATATTCATTATTTTTCCACTTAAGTATTTTTCTCTCTTTCAAATGTGTAGAAAATTGATCCCTTGGTGCCTTCAAAACTGCGTTGCCTCTAATAATTTTTTTCTGTGAATATTTGGAACAATACAGCTTCTGACTTTATTTAGCCTTTAAGTTAAACTCCACTAGAGATCTGCCACTATGTTTACATCTCTCCAGGAACCGTTACTCTGGTTCTGATCAATCAGCCAGATGTAGACCTCAACTGTTTTATATGAAAGAATATTTTAAAGAGACCCTTTAAAATGCCTTCAATTCTGGGGGCAGCTGGGTAGCTTGGTGGAGTGAGAGCCAGGCCTAGAGACGGGAGGACCTAGGTTCAAACCCGGCCTCAGCCACTTCCCAGCTGTGTGACCCTGGGCAAGTCACTTGACCCCCATTGCCCACCCTTACCAATCGTCCACCTATGAGACAATACACCCAAGTACAAGGATTTTAAAAAAATGCCTTCAATTCTATGTATACTACATATACACATTACTTTGCTCCCATTACCACACCACCCCCCACAACCAGTCCAGTTACTGTCAAAAAAAAAGTTATTCTGCTATTGATAGTCTTAAATAACCCTTAAAGACTTGAAATGATCACTGCTTGCCTTTCTTTCTAAAAGCAAACCATCCCTTTAATTACATCTTCTAGAATTTTGTCACAGAATGGAGTTAAAGCCACAGTCCTATGACTTAAGTATTCTATCTACTACTTCTTTATGAATTTACCCATCTTCAGTCCAGTAACACCTCTCCCATTCTCCACAATTTTTCAATTATCACAGACAGTAATTATATCTGACAATTCTTTTTAGCATCCTGGGGATATGTTTTGCCCAGACTTGATTTATTTCCTCTAGTTTTTATGATATACCTCAGTTTGTTCTCTGCTACCTACTCAATACTCTACCTTATGTACATATATGATTTATATATATGATTTTAGCCTCAATTGGTCAATAAATTTCCAAAGAAGTTATCTTTAGTTGGAACTTCATTTTCATTACATCATCATTTTTGTTGTATTTTCATTCCTAAAAATACCTTTTGGGTTAATTTTCTCTGTAAAAGAGAAGGTCCTAGAATTTTATCTATCCTTTTTTTTTTTAACTTTTATCTTCTGTCTTGGAATTCATACTAAGTATCAGTCCTAATTCAGAAGAGTATTAAGGACCAGGCAATTGGGGTTAAATGACCTGCCCAGGATCACACAGCTAGAACATGTGTGCTAACAAATTTGAATGTAGGACCTCCCTTCTCTAGGTCTATCTATCTTTAAACACTGTGGAAACTCACTTTCCTAAAAAAAAATTAGAGTGATGTTGTCAGACTGTGCCTGAGCTCTATGATGATGAACAACTTTCAAGATTTTCATCATTCCCATTTCACCAACCAGTTCCTCCTTATTGGTCAGAATCAGTTCTAGATTGAAGAGCTGCCCTCATCACCACCTTCATCCTTTGAAGAGTCAAAGAATAGCAATATATTCAAATGGTCATACCATGAGAGTTAAAAGGGCCCTTAAATGTCCTCTAGTCCAATCCTCTTGCTTTGTGAAAGAGGAAACTGAGGCCACTCAGAAAGTTTAAATAGCTTCCTCAAAATCACATAGGTAATAATTGGCAGAAGATTCAAATCAAAGACTTTTGTTTCCAAATCTAGCACTTTTTCCACTCTACTATGCTGCCTCCCTCATCAAAGTCAAGAATTCATCAAAGATGCCCAGTTCATTGAAGTCCTCAGTCAATTCTCTATGCCAGCTTTGAGATCTCCTTCTGGAACTCTTCATTCATGTCTTCCTTCTGGTCAAGTGGTTTGTGACACCACAATATCATTTCTGTTTCTCCCTCCACTTATCATCAGCCAGTGCTTCCATGATTCCCTCTCAGCTCCTCTATTGTCTCATATTTCCTTGATAATTAGTCTCCCTTTTCATTCTGACCTTTTATTTGTTCAATTCCTTTTGAATAGGTGTTCCAAGAGGCAGTTAGTGACTCAGTGCCTAGCACATATGTGTGCTCTTTAAAATAAATAGAATGTGCTATAATAATGCCTATTCCCTTCCCTTTACCCATCTTTTCTTTAACCACCTTCCAATCATTAGTCAAATCAGTACCTCCTGAATTTTAGGGACACCTATTTTGTTTATTACCCCAATATGTGCATAGACATCTGCAACCCTATATATTATTACTATTGCCCCTCTTCTTTACTACCATCTCCTGCAAATCCTTTGGCCTCTTCAGGAATGTTATTTACTGCATTTTACCTGTTCCTCATTAGGGTGATTGGCCTAGAGAACTTATGTGAGAAATTTTCTTCCTTCCCCTTCTATTTTCAGTTGAATAATTTCTTAATCATAATTTCTCATGTCGTCTGGAAAACACATTCATCTTAACCTTCATTAAATACAAACTACCCTTGAAGAAGACTATTTTTTCTTTATATAAATAGAAATACAAACCTCATCTCCCTAGGTTTTCACTTGCTATATAACAATAACTGTCATTTACAAAGTGCTTTGAGATATTTGAGGCACTTTACATACATTATCTCATTTGCTCCTCAAAACAACCCTTAGGTAAATGTTAGCTCCATTTTACAGAGGAGCAAAATGAAGTTTGGTGAGGTTTAACACTTACTTAAGGCCACAGAGCTAATAAATGCCAGAGAGAGGACTTAGACTGAGGCCTTCCTAACCCATAGTTCATCATTGCCCAAAGTCCCCACATCAGGGGTGGGGGTGGAGGTGGTCTGCAATGCAATCTGGAGATTGGAAAGGTCTAAGGTAGTACTCTAAAAATGCCTTCCACCATTCTTGTCATCTAAATTATTAAAGTCTAAATGGATATAAGGCTTTAGGAAAAGCACTCTGTATCACTACCTTAGCCTCACACAGTGGGGAAGGAAGCTAATAAGGCAGCTGCAAGAACACTTCTGTGTTTATACCAAACACTGTTCACATCCTCAAAGCTTAGGCTATTGGGGCTTTCCAAACAAACAATGGAAAAATTTACAGACTCATAGGAAGGCCTCTTCATGTAATTTGATAGGAAGACCTAAGTCCAGATCGAACTGAATTGAATTCTGGATAAGTTTGTCCATTTGCCCCCTGCCCCAGATCTTCTCTCAGCCCCCCAGTCCAAGCTAGACTAGAATAGCATCGCCTTTCAGATTGCCACAAAGCACCCTCTTTGGAAACTCCAAACTTGTGGCCTGCTGAGTGGAGATGGCAAGCCAGGGATGATGGCTTACTCTTGCTTTTCTTTTCTTTAAAAAAAAAAATTAAACCCTTATCTTCTGGCATAGAATCAATATGAAATATCAATTCCAAAGCAAAATACTGATAAAGGCTAGGCAATGGAGGCTTCATGACTTGCCCAAAGTTGCACAGCAAGGAAGTGTCTGAGGCCAAATTTGAACTCAGACCTTCTCGTCTCTAAGTCTGACTCTCTACTCGCTGAGACACCTAGCTGCCCTGGATGACTTGCTCTTTAGGCTATGGCTGTTTGGGAGAAACATGGACTGGGGGAAGAGGACACCATTCCAGTTACTTAACTGAAGATGCCACAACAGCAGATTCCAAACCTCCTTCCTACCAGAGCTTAGAGTTTGAGGTGAAAGTAAGCAGCAATTAAATCACAGCACTGACTGACTAGGTCTATAAAAATCCTGCCTGTAAATATAGTTTGACTTCTTCTGTAAAGTGTTAGGTCAAGAAATGCTACTTCTCCTTTATTTGAACTTTTTAAATTCATTCCTCCAGAATCCAATAATTAGGAGTCCTCTGTAGTACATTTTCTTAGATTGTGAGGGCTACCTTCATTACTTAGCTCTGGGTAGAGCCTAATATTGTACCTCAAGAGATAATGGGGCAGCTGGGGTAGCTCAGTGGATTGAGAGCCAGGCCTAGAGATGGGAGGTCCTAGGTTCAAATCTGGCCTCAGACACTTCCCATCTAGGTGACCCTGGGCAAGTCACTTGACTCCCATTGCCCACCCTTACCACTCTTCCACCAAGGAGCCAATACACAGAAGTTAAGGGTTTAAAAAGAGAGATAATGAGTAGAATTACTGTAAATATGAATAACATGGAAATGGGTTGAACAATGATACATGTATAACCCAGTGGAACTGCTTGTCAGCTTCAGGAGTGGGGAGGGAAGAGAATCATGAATCATGTAACCATGGAAAAATATTCTTAATAAAAATAAAATAAAATTTTATATATATATACATATATATGCACATATATATATAAACAAAAAAAGAGATAATGAGTAGATATATCTCAAGACCACTCAAACGACTATATCCTTTTTGCCAAAACAGTTTGAAAAAGGGGAAAGACTAAGATCATACAGCTAGTAGGAAGCAAAATAAGATGTAAATTTTCTGATAATGAAATCCCTTCAGCAAAGGAGAAACTGACCCTGTCCCAGAGTGGCCTCTAAAATGAAAAGGAGACCTCTTCCACACAAAAGTGGGCCAAGCACATGGTACACAGGTTCAAACTGCCTCCAAAAGATGAATGTCCATTTATTCAATTCTCCCGACAAGACTGTGAGTTTCTTGAGGTGAAGGACCCTGTCTTGTCTAAGCATTCCTTCTCTCCTAGGGTCACTGCTTTGCACACAGCAGGTGATTAATAACATAAGAAGGTGTTTTGTTTTGTATTGTACCCACCTTCTCACAGAAGTGTGAGTAGAAATGAAAACTCCCTTGGTACACAAGCTTTGTGGGATCTCACAGTGTTCTAGCTTTCCTCTCCTCAAAGTTTATTCAAAACTAAGGAAATAAAACTGATGGCAGAATCCAGAACTATGGGTGCCACAGAGGGCACGGCAGTGTTGCAAAGTCAGAAAGGAATCAGTTTGGCAGAGGCCCCCAAATCACTGCCTTTGGGATACTGTCCTCTGGGGAGGTGATTTCCTTTCTGTTATTCACTTCCTCCCTGTTGGCGGGTCCTGGCTAAAGGTGGAAAAAGGTGCTTTTTCTTTTAAGAGCCTCATTTTCAGTAAAATACTGGGTTTAGAGGACAGCCATGTTTTCCTTTTCAGCAGATTCAAACATCCTTTCTATTATACAAAATAGTATGAATTTAGTAAACTTCTTGATATGGACTACTTTAAATACTGCAATAAATATCTGAAAAGTTTCTGTTAAGTGGATGATGGTATTTTTGTTTCCTTTTTCCTTTAAGTTTTATCTTATTTTTCTTGGTATCTTTTGTTTTTTACATCACATTCGGAGCCCTTCCAAGATCCCTAACTACTGAGTCATCTCTGGTAACAAGTATTTAAAAAGAAGGGGTAAAGCTCTTGAGCAGAACCAATTAACATGTCAACCATGTCTGGCAGTCTACCCAATACTGAACAACCAGAATTCCCTCATTTCTACAAAGAAGAGAGGGAGGTACATTTAGAGACCACAATATTTTAAGGAACAGCCAACATTATGGTAAAAGCTAAATTAAACATTGGCTGTCTAAACTGAAATCCTCAATTGGGTTAGTTCACATCATAACATAGGCCCTGGTCTGAGAAGAAGGGAATTTGTCCTACAACCTGCTTTTACTTTTTTTTTATATACTTAATGGATTTTTGTTCTTTTTTTTTAACTCATCAAAGAGATTATTGACAAAACAGAGTTTAACAACAGACATCAAGCAGTGTGTCGCAGCTGGGAGAGAAGTCAGAGAACACAGAAGGTCACCTTTGGAAATGACATAAAAATATTTAGATGAGATTTTCTTACCCTTTGTTCAACAGTCTGGAAAAGCTTATGGAACTGTTCTCAAGAAAAAAAAAGTTAATATATAAATAAGGAAACCAATTATATTGAAATACAATTGTCAAAAAAAAAAACCCAGGGTCAAAGACCCCACGTTAAGAATACCTGATTTAGACCTTAGCAATTTAGTGTTTGATAAACCCAAAGACCCCAGATTTTGGAATAAGAACTCACTATTTAACAAAAAGGACTGGAAAAATTGGAACATGTATGGCAAAAACTAGGTAACAGGCCAATATCTCATACTATATACTGAGATAAGGTCAATGGGTATATGATTTAGATATAAAGAGTGATTCCATAACTAAATTCAGGGAACACAGAATAGTTTACCTGGCTGATCTTTGGAGAAGAGAAGAATTTATAACCAAAAAAGAGGTAGAGAGTATTATATGATATAAAATGAATAAAAGTCTGATTATATTAAATTAAAAAGGTTTTGTACAAACAAAACTAATCTAACCAAGATTAGAAGTGAAACAACAAACTGGAAAAAAAATTTAACACATTTCTCTGATAAAGGTCTAATTTCTCAAATTTATAAAAATATAAGCCATTCCTCAATTGATAAATGGTCAAAGGATATAAGCAAGTAATTTTCAAATAAAGGAATCAAAGCCATCAATATTCATATGAAAGATGTTCTAAATCATTCTTGATTAGAGAAATGTACTTTTTAAAAATGCTGAGGTACCACCTCACACCTATCAGATTGGCCAATATGGCAGTAAAGGAAAGTGGTAAATGTTGGAGGGGATGAGGCAAAATGGGGACACTGGTGCATTGTTGGTGGAGTTGTGAACTGATCCAACCATTCTGAAGGACAACTTGAACCTATGCTCAAAGGCCTATAAAACTGTGTATACCCTTTTATCTGGTAATACCACTACTAGGTCTGCATCCGAAAGAGATTTTATTGGGGTTTTGGTTATGTATGAATGTGCTCCAACAATGATGACCAACTTGGAAAAATTTCTTTTGCATGACAATAAAAATAAAATTCTAAATTTAAAAAAGAAAAAGGAAATAAATAAAAGGGTGGGGGGAGAAAAAGAAAATAAGAGGCTAAGTCTCAGTCCTTTGGTGCTCTCTATCTGTTTCCCTAATGCAGCAAACCTTTGGAGGCTTGTAAGGAAATTTACAGAACTGAGATTTTCTTACAGCAAAAAGTAGTGGGGACATGGCTCAAATTCCTTCAGCAAAGGAAAGCCAGAGTCTGTACCACAGAAGCCTCCAGCACAAAAAGGGGACCTCCCCTGCACAACATAGCCAGGTTTAGACAACACTCTCTGGCCATAACAAAACATTACCAGCATTTTGTCCCATGAAGAATATTTTCATTCCAAATAGCTACTTCCTCTTGGGACAATAGAAGAGCGTTTCCCAGCAACCCCAAGGTGGTGCACCCACTGGTGATTCATCTCTGACCACACTAGAGACAGCCTAGCACCTCAACACTCATTTTCTGCCCATTTTGTGCCCCAAACTATGCCCACTTCCAAATAAACATTTATAGATTCCGAAAAGAGGAATACCTCTCACATCCCCAAACCACCAACTTTCCCAGACCAGTGGAATATGCTGGAATTATAAAATAGGAATATAGAACAGAAATGAACAACTTAATAAATGATTATTGGTAGAATCTAAGTCTGTTGCAGGCACAGTGTCTTCCATTTCTATCTTTAAATCCACCAAGCCACAATGCCTGAGACAAGATAACTTTAACTGCTTGATTTGATGGACAGGACTAGACATAGAATGAGCCCAGCAGTAGGTCTAAGGAAAAGGTGCTCTTTAGAAATTCAACATTGTAAGAGACCTCAGAGGCCATCTAGTGCAATGTAATTCTTCTAATCAAAAATCCTTTCTACCATGCTTTTCAGAAGAAGTCATTCAGCCTATGCGTCAGAATATCCAGTGAGGGAGAGAGAGCTCACTAACTCTAGCAGCAGCTCATTCCACTGAAGTTACCCTTTCCTAATTCTGCATCTGAAATTTCTGGATCCTAGTTATTGATAGAGTCTGAATACAGAATAAAACATACTATTTTTCACTTTCTTTCTTTATTCTTTTTTTCTTTTTTTTTTGTTTGTGACCTCTTCCCCAAAAATAATTAATATGGAAAAATGTTTTACATGATTATACGTGTAAAATCTGTATCACATTGCTTCCCATCTTAGGGTGGGGTAGGTAGAAGGGATAAGAAGGAATGAGGGAGGTATGGTGGAAAGGAGGAAGAGAATTTAGAACTCAAAATTTTTTTAAATGAATGTGAGAGATTTGTTTTTACATGTAATTGGGAAAAATAAAATATTATTATAAAAAATGAAATAAAATGTAAAAAATATGATCATAATTCTGCCCTCTGCAACCAAAAAGAACTAGTCGAACCCTTCTTCCACATGAGAGCTCCTTGAATAACAGAACATAGCCATAGGTCTACCCCTATACTCCAGGCTTCTCTTCCCCAGCTTAAAAATCTCTGGTTCTTTTAAATGATTTTCACATGCCTTGGTCTCCAGGTCCTTCACCATTCTTCCAATCCTTCTCTGACCACCTCCTCTGATATTATAATGTCGTTCCTCAAATGTGGAATATTCCAGATATGGTCTCATGGGGTGAAAGCACCAGCCTATTCCTCATACTGTTTCTCAATGAATGCATTAGTTTTCTCAGCAACTATATCATAATGTTGATTTATATTGACCTTGCAACCCACTCAAACCCCCACAAAAGCATTCTGGGCCTCTTCAGCCAAGTTTAGAGATATTTCCTCGATTTCAAAGACAAAAGTCCTGGATTGTCTGCCACTGAATTTTTGATACAGAATTACTAATCATAATTCCAGAGGATTCATCATATTTGCTACCAATGTCCTAATAGAGAAATTATGGCCTCACAATACAGAATGAAACATCTATTTTTTTGGTGATGGCCAATGTGGAAATTTTTCTTGATTATGAATATTCATTTCAAGAGTTTTTTTCTTTTTTTTTCCTTCTCACCCACCCCTCTAAGAGGGTAAGGAAGTAAAGAGAAGGAAACTGATTTTTGTTTGTTGAAAAAAATAACGTTTTTTCAAATGTTGGTTCATCTAGGACAACAGGATTTAAGGAGTCAGGTGCACATTTTAATCTTAGCTTAGACTAATTCTGAGACAATCTTAAAATTTGCATCACTTTGCTCTCCTTGACATCTGGAGAGCCTTTCTTCTCCACTAGACAACATATACTTCCTCCTAATAAGCACACTCTCTAAAACAAAAAGTACATCATGTTTGGCAGGGGCTTCCAACTGTCTTTCCAGGTAGTTCTATTCTCCAGTCAATTAAACTTCTCACTTTGAGATATACTCCATATTTTCCAATCTCAAAGGCTTTTTATATTTGTTCCCCTGGGCTCAAGACATCCCTCCTCTAAAGCCATCTCCACTTGTAGACTTCCAACTTATACTTTAAAAACTAGCTTAGATGCTGCTTCCTCTAGGAAGCCCTTCCTGATCTTCCCCTCTCCCCAGATAGTAATATACTTTCTCCCTTGGCAGGGAGAATGATACAGTGAAAAGAGCACTAGTTCTGGAGTGAGAGGACCTAGGTTCAGATTCTATTTCTGATTTTCTACCTTTGTGACCATGGGTCAATCACTTAACCTCCCTCAACCTCAGTTTCCTCATACATGAAAAAAAAAGGTTTGGACTAGATGGCTTCTGAGGTCCTATTTCAATACCAGATCTATGATCTGGGACTCCAGAAAGGATTTTATTGAGCCTCTTATACACTTTGAATACAAAGTAACTTAGGAGAATTGCTTCAAGAATGGTTCAAATGCTAAGAACTGAAAGATACTTGGGGATCAAATGATCACAGAGAATTGGGATTGTAAGGAAAGTCTTCATGTAAGAAGATGATCCTGAAAAAAAGGCAAGATTTTATGCCATGCTCATAATAATATAAAGGACAAGAGGGAAAAACAACATTGAAAGACACAAAACTCTCAGCAAAAAGATGATGAACTACAAGAAGGGAATGATGCACGCATTTTCAGCCATGACAGACATATTGATTTGCTTCACTTAGCTGTTCTAAGGGAAGGTTCTATTGTGAGAAAGTTATACTGAAAGAAATGAGCACCAATAAAATATTTTTTTAAAGTAAGACAGACAAAAGGAGAGAAAAAGAGAGGGTAGTATTTATGACAGAAGCAATGGTGTGAGCCAAGATAAAAAAGGTAAAGATATGTTTACACATGGTATGTTTAGGAAAGGAATTAACAGATAGTTTGACTAAAATGGATGATTCATATGAGAGAAGTGAGGAAAAGAAGACTGAAGGAAACATATCTGGACAGATTGTGGAGCCTAGAGAACTTGGACTGTATCCTGTTAGGCAGTGGGAATTTATTGGAGATTTTTATGTAGGAGGATGTCACAATCAAAGAGATTCTTCCACCATTAATCTTACAACATAGGTTGACCTCTCTTCTTCAAGAGAATACCACTTGTCTGATGGGCTCTCTAGAACATGATAAATTTTTCCTGAAGGGCCAGAAAATGCAAAACTAGAGGGGAGAATAGTTTTAGGGGACAAAAAGACTGGGTATAGTGATAGAGAAGGCATGTAGAAAAGTAGCACCAAAGAGTCTGGTAAAGGTGAGGGACTAGAATAAAAAATAGAAATGGAACTTGGGTGAGGCAAAAGCAGACTTAGAAAAAAATTAAGTAGAGAAGAGGCAGGACCTAACAGACTATGAACTGGCCTAAATATTTGGAAAGAGCCTCTTCCTTCTCTGTGATCGTAAGCCAGTTCTTTCCTTCTTGCCTTTCCCCTCCCCTCCTGTGTCTAACCCCAATTCTTTTTCCTCACTATGGTGTGCTTTCAACACTCTATCCTCTCAGTTCTTCCTGTGAGTCCTCCTTCCTCAAACAACCCTTGCTCTTACTTATCTGTGTTCATGTTATAACCTTCCACCCCAATAATATGCAAGCTTCTTGAAGGTAAAGCCTACTTCATTTTTGTTGTAGTTTTTGCAGCCCCAGGACCTAGCAAAGTGCCTGACAAATAGTAGGCACTTAAAATTGTTTGTGAAGAGTTATCAAAGGTGGTAGGCTTATTATTAATTCTATAAAGTGTACTTGGGAAATTTTAAGAAATTTTCCTTCTCCAAAAGAGCTCATGGTTTGGTGATGCACCTCCCTGAGGTCTCCCCTCCATCTCCCACTCAGAGTTAAGCTCTTCAAATTCTTAGAACTTATTTTCACCAGATATTGCCCTGCTCAAACCACTCTAGCCAAACAAATGCTACCCCTTCCAGACTGTAGTGTTTCAATGTGAACAAAAGGGTAAACTGAGGCAGTTCTCTGAACAAGATAATATTCATTAGCTGGGGTATGCCACCTTTCAATAAATGGGTCAACGGTTTGCTTCCATTTATGCCAAAGATCCTAAGAAAAAGGACAGTTTCCCTTTCATAGGTTTTCAGGACTCCAGAACTAAGAACAGAACAGGGTAGATGACATCATAGGATTAAGGGCAGCATGATTAGTTACAGAGCTGAGGTGCAGGAAACAACATAACTGGTTAGAAGTCTTGTAATGGGAACTAGCAACAACCCCACTTTTCTCTTGTGAGACTAAGTGCTCATTTTTGGAGTCTAGGCACAAGAAAGCAGCCCAGACTTTTAGACAGCAAATCAGACATCCCTGAGGGATAGATTGGTGGTTTAAGGATCTCAGGCCTAACTCTTTTGCTTCCTCACATATTCCCCATGGCTAGCAAAATTCCTTGAGGTAAGAAAAGCTGAATTTTTAAATTTAACTCATTACAAACCAACTGAACTCTGAATTAAGTTCAGAGACAAGGAACCATGACTAATTTAGTTAAAGAACAAAAACAATTACAGGGAAAAATCAATTCATTGTAGCTAGGACCAATAAATAAATGAAACAAGATCAATCATAATCTTCTCAAGATGAAAAGAAGTCAAATATTTAAGGCCTTACCAATGGGATTTTTTCAGGAGAGATTTCTATCAAAACTATTCAGGTGATACATCATCACTGACTGCTTGTCAAAGACACCATTTGACCTTCCTCCCTTGATGACATCAATGCTTCTTCCAATAATTCTTTTTCTATATTCTCTGTAGTCCAATGAAACCTCAAAGACAGATCTATAACTCCCCTCTCCCTAACAGGCTTCAGTTGCCAGGAAGCCTAAGGCAACTCCAGACCTTCCAGTATAAAGTCCTAATGGTATATGTGAGATGCATGAGATCTATTACTCACTTGACAATCACAGAATCCTTTAACTCAAGCACATTCCCATTAAAAACACCAGAAAGCATAGGAATCAATAGAGATTTCCTTAAAACGATATGTAGTACATATCTAAAACCATTAGCAAGCATTAGCTATAATGGAGATAAGCTTAGAAATCTTTCCAATCAAATCAGGGTGAAATAAGGATGCCCATTATTGCTACTATTTCATATGTATTTTGATATTATTCTAGAAATGCTAGCTATAACAATAAGGCACAAAAAAGAAATTAAAGAAATTAAAATAGGCCATGAGGAAACAAAACTATTTATTAATATTACTCATGAGCAGGCCAACCCACTATAATAAAAATGACAAGACTACCTAAATTAATTTACTTATTCTGTGTCCTAGGAAATGTTTAGAGCTAGAAAAAATTATAACAAAATTCATCTGGAAGTACAAATGGTCAAGAATATTAAGAGAATCAATATTTTAAAAATGTGAAGGAAAGTAGCTTAGTAGTACTACATCTCAAACTGTATTACAAAGCAATAATCATCAAAACCATCTAGTCCTGGCTAAAAAATAGTGTTGAATCAGTGAAACCAATTAAGTATACAAAACATAGTAGTAAATGACCATAGTAATCTAGTATTTGGCAAACCCAAAGATCCAAGATTTTAAAACAATAAATCATTTTTTTATAAAAATTTCTGGGAAAACTGGAACATAGTTTGGTAGAAACTAGGTAGAGGCCTACATCTCATACCATATACCAAAAAAAGGTAAAAATGGGTACATGATGTTAGATATAAAGGGTTACATTACAATCAAATTAAGGGAGCATGGAATATTTTACCTGCCAGAATTATGGATACAGGGAAAATGAATTACAAACCAACAGACAGAAAGTATTATGGCATATAAAATGGATAATTTTGATTATATCAAATTAAAAGGAGTTTGCACAAACAAAACCAATGCAGAATATCAAAAGGAAGCATAAAACTACAGAAAACATTTTATAGCAAGTTTCTCTGAAAAAGGCCTCAATTTTCAAATATATAAAGAACTGAGTCAAATTTATAAAAACAAATCATTTGTAAAGGGTCAAAAGATATGAATAGACAGTTTTTAGAAGAAACCAAAGCTTATGAAAAATGCTCTAAATCACAATTGGTAAGAGAAATGCAAATTAAAACAACTCTAAGGTACCACCTCACACCTATGAGATTAGTCAATATGACAGGAAAAAAAATGACAAATGTTGGAAGGAATATGGAAAAACCAGGACACTAATGTACTGTCAATAAAGTTGTGAACTAAACCAACAATTCTGGAGAAGAATTTGGAACCATGCCCAAACAGTTATAAAACTATGCATACCCTCCAAATCTCTAATAATTAGAGAAATGCAAATCAAAACATCTCTGAGGTATCACCTCACACCTAGCAGATTGGCTAAAATGAAAGAAGGGGAGAGTAATGAATGCTGGAGGGGATGTGGCAAAATTGAGACATTAATGCATTGCTGGTGGAGCTGTGAACTGATCCAGCCATTCTGGCTGGCAATTTGGAACCATGCTCAAAGGGCTATAAAAGAATGCCTGCCCTTTGATCCAGCCATACCATTGCTGGGTGTGTACCCCAAAGAGATCATAGATAAACAGACTTGTATGAAAATATTTATAGCTGCGCTTTTTGTGGTGGCAACAAATTGGAAAAGGAGGGGATGTCCTTCAATTGGGGAATGGCTGAACAAACTGTGGTATATGCGGGTGATGGAATACTATTGTGCCAAAAGGAATAATAAACTGGAGGAGTTCCAGGCAAACTGGAGAGACCTCCAGGAACTGATGCAGAGCGAAAGAAGCAGAGCCAGAAGAACATTGTACTCAGAGACTGATATACTGTGGTAAAATTGAATGTAATGGACCTCTGTACCAGCAGCAATACAATGACCCAGGACAATTCTGAGGGATTTATGGTAAAGAGGCTACCCACATTCAGAGGAAGGACTGCAGGAGAGGAAACATATAAGAAAAACAACTGCTTGAACGCAAGGGTCGGGGTGGACGTGATTGAGGGAGTGGACTCGAAACTACCACACCAATGCAACTACCAACAATTTGGAAATTGGTCTTGATCAAGGACACATGACAAAACTAGTGGAAATGCGCATGTGGGGGGACTGTGGGGGGGGGGGTGAAGGGGATAGGAGGAGCATGAATCAGGTAACCATGTTAAAAATGTATATTAATAAATGTTAAAAAAAAACTATGCATACCCTGTGACTTGGCAATCTTACTAGTAAGTCTATATTGCAAAGAGATTAAAAAGAAATAAGGAAAAGGACCTATATGTACAAAAATACTTATTTATAACTTTTCTTTATGTGGTGGCAAAGGATTAGAAATTGAAGAGATGCTCATCAATTGAGGAATGGCTGAAAAAGTTATGGTATATGATTGTGATGGAATTCTATTGTGGTATAAGAAATGAGGACAGAATGCTTTCAGAAAAATCTGGGAAGATTTACATGAACTAATAAAAAGTGAGATGAGAAGAACCAAGAGAACATTATAACAGTAAAAGTAATATTGTAGGATGATTCACTGTGAATGAGTTAGCTATTCTCTGCAATACAATGATCCAAAACAATTCTGAAGGATTTATGATGAAAAATGCTACTTCAGGATAAAGAATAGATAGTGTATGAATGCAGATTGAAGTACATTTTTTTTAACTTTATTATCCCTGGGGGTTTTTTGGTCTGTGTTTTCTTTTGCAACATAGCTAAAATGAAACTGTTTTGCAACCTGAATATATATCAACTATATTCAATTGCTTGCCTTCTTAAGGAGGGGGGAAGGAAGGGAAGGAAAGAGAGAATTTTGAACTCAAAATTTTTTAAAATGAATGTCAAAAATTTTTGCTTACATGTAATTGAGAAAAAATAAATTAAGATTAAATGAAAAACAAAAAGAATATAGTCCACCCCACCTCCCATTTTATAAAGAAGAAAAGTGAAGCTCAGAAAAAAGGACAGTCACAGTGAATTAATGATAAAGCTAGGACTAGAATTCCATTATCTTAATTTCTAGCTCCCATACTTTGTCTACTGATGTATATCAGTCTATTGATGTATAAGAGAGGAAGAGAAGTGTTCTTGGAGACAGTTCCAAACCCCCACCCCTTAGTGTTACACCATGCCCTTGTTATGGATACAGGTGTTTCCCATTTGATGAGCCCCCAATAAATAGCCTAGAGCAGGGGTTCCCTAAACATAGTTCAAAAATCCTATCCTTTCCCACTACAAACTAATTTCCTCCACAAATACTTCCTCCCTTCCAATCACCATGGGCCTGACCAAGTCTACGGCCACTTGAGGAAGTGGTATGTCATGTGAACACTGACCCATCAGAGAAGCCAAAGAAGAGTCAGCACGTACTGAAACCAGCAAGGAGGGGTGGAAACTATATGGAGCTCAATTGATCCCCTGAGGCCTGGCCAATATTTCCATAGAAAAGGAGGGGAAAGTTAAGGATGGCAATAGTTATAACCCCCAATACCACCACCACAAAGTCTGCCTGCAGACCTGGCAAAGAAAGCAAATGTGAGAGGTTACACAGATAAGAGCTGGCTATAACATTGTGTTAGAGGTCCCAAAGCAGTGAAATTGGAAAAGAGAAACCTAAAAAATGCCCCCATGGAGAAAAGCACCTAGGGCTCTTTTTCACAAGCTATGTAATATGAGATGAAGGACTATGGGTCAAGAACATCACATCTGGTGTCAGACTGAGTTAATGTGCTAGTTGGTTTTGTAAAACTCCTTATTTTCTCTTTAAAAAAATATTTGTACCTAGGGATCAGAAAAAAAGGGAATGAGGAATAAAGAGAAAAAAGAAAGAGAAACAAATTTAAATCAATAATTTTAAAAGCCATTCAATGTATTTCACTTCACTTTAAATCAACCCACAGTGCAAAAATATGGATTTAAACAAAAGATAAACTGCAGGAACAAGAGGAGCATCTTTACAATAGAATTCTTTTCAACAATATCTCCTCCTTATTTCAAATATGGTTCTAGACAATTGCATTTTTGGAATTCATCTGTTTCACAAAATGAGGTGTGACTGAATTGTTATAAAGATCAAATGCAATAACATATGCAAAGATAATTATGATATATAGATTGAGAGCTAGAAAAAGCATTGAAAGCCAACTAGTCCAACCTGTTCATTTTATAGATGAGAAAACACAAGATATGGTCAGTGAAATAACTTTCCCAAAGACACAGGTGATATCTTCAGAAGTAGGATTGAGATCACTCTAGAATTACTGATCTTTCTATTGGATCACACTGCCACTCCAGTTTTAGACTTTTTCATTGGGTGCTATATACATGATGAATGAGCTTCTGGGAAGGTCCCCACAAAATTTATGAGGCTTTTTGTTATTCAGTTGTTTCAGTCATGCCTGGCTATTCATGACCCCATTAGGGATTTTCTTGGCAAAGATACTGGCATAATTTGCCATTTCCTTCTCCAGCTCATTTTAACAGATGAAGAAACTGAGACCAGGGTTAAGTGACTTGCCATACAGCTACTATTTGAGACCAGATTTGAATTCAGGTTTTCCTGACTCCAGACTTGGGACTATCCACTCTATACACTGCATCACCTAGTTCCCCTTTCTAAAGTTGTAGGATCATAGATGTTAAGCTAGATGAGCCTTTAGAAATGATCTAATCTGACACATACCCCTCATTTTAGAAATGACTATTTAGGAATGTAAAAAGGAATTTTAATTTAACAGGGGACCTAGAGGTCCTCTTACCATGGAGATGTGTAGAGATTAACCAGCCCACAGTGATAGGAAATAGAAACCATAGAGATAGGAAGAAGGAACCATAGAGACAAGAAGTGAGGTAGGAAAAGGTTATCAAAGGAGACAGTTGCTAACAGTTGGGGGCTTGTCAGTTGCTGACAGTGGGGAAGTTGGCTACTAGGGTGTGTTGGGTAGGTGTGTTGGGTAGGTAGTTGGCATTTAGTTGCTGGAATATGAAGGCGGGAGTAAGCTTACTGAGAGAGCTTTTTGGCTTTGGGGGGTTTTAGCTTTTGGTCTGGGCTGTTAGGGGCTTTTTTTCTTTCTTGAATTTTTTGGAAGGTGGCTGGTCTTCTTTGACAGACCTACTTGGGGTTAGATTAAACACTAATTGGGTTGATTTTTGATTTGACTGGATTGGATTGGAACTTTGTGGTGTAGTTGTTAGTTATAGGTAGATATAGGCAGTTTTAGGTAGTAATTATAGGTAGTTATAGGTTAACTAGTATAGACATTAGGAAATTTTCTTTTTCTACCTCTTTCCTATATTTCTCTCCTTTACTATATTCATTTTACTGTATTTTTTTACTATCTCTATTTTAATTAAGCTAATTAAGCTAAATCGTTAATTTTTAAAAGTTGCTAGAAGTTTTCTTTTCTCTGGCTTAATAGGATAATATTAATTTACAACTCTATTCTCATTAAAACTTAAATTATTAAAAGCTCTTATTTTGTCAAAACACCTCTTTTAACCCTTACAGGAATAAGACCCAAAGATGTTAAAGGATTTGCCCAACATCACAAAGATAATAGTGGGGAGAGTTGGGATTTGAACCTGGTCTTCTGTATTCAAAAATCTCGCAATTCAATCCACTGTACCATATAACTGAAAGGCAGCCCAGTACCAACATTCAGAATAAAGCACCTTCTCTCCCAAGGAGTTTCTCCCGAGGACCTCCCTCCTCTCTTTGTTTACAGAATAAGGAGATAGGGCGGTTATCCTAAGTACTCATCTCTCCCTAGGCCACAGACCTTGGAAATCATCTCTCCTAAAACATAAAGCTTTTGATGTGGGCCACCTCAAAGCAACAACTGCAGGACACCAAGAAAAAAAGAAACAAAACAGGACACAAAGAACCAAAACATGGAGGAGAGAGATGGCAGTAGATGTCAAGGGAAGTTCCAAGGGGTCTGTCTGCTATGACACCTTAGTCTTTTAAATTTGTGGGTTACAATAAATTTGAGCAATTGAGCCTCTCAGTTTAATCCAGGAAATAAAGAGGTGGCAGAGAGACAACTTTGGAACAAGATCTGATTTTTTTCATTGTTGTTCTTTTATTCATCTACAGAAAACTCTAATTTGCCCAGAACTTAAAAAATCTCAAATATTTGTTAAAGAAACCAAAGTAAGAATATTTATTTTCAAGATGCAATAACTGCTTTTTGTGATAGCTCAGTGATGCTTAAAGGCCACCCCATCCATCTTTCAAGGTTCAATTCCCTTCTCTCCCCAAAGTGATCCCTTCCTCTGCAGAACTCTCATTACATTTAGTCACTTATCACATTTTATCTTGTAGCAGTTATTTGTAAGCATGCCTTTATCTTCCCTGCTATCCTATAAGCTCCTGAGGACACTAAATGGATTTTATTTCATCTTTCTATCTCTCCAGGTACAAAGATCAGGTCACTGTTCAGTATCCTTTTTCTGCCACACAACTTGATATATTTTAATTCTTTGAGCATAAACCTTATCTCCCTCTACTCCCCTCTACTTGGTTTGTGTTCCAGCTAAACTGGACAGCTTGTCATCCATTTCCCATATATGCTCCACATTTTCTGTCCTTGTTCCTTTCCTAGAAAAGGCATCATTTGACAAAAAGATATAATTCACATTATTTCTTATGAGAGGAAATACCACTTCCCATGTTCTCTAGTTGAATTCTACTCATCCTACAAGATCCATTTTTGATTCTATCTCCTTCATGGAATGTGTCAAGATCCATGCAGCCTAAAATGACCCCCATACCCTTAAATGTCATAACTGTTTGCTTTTTTATCTTGTACAGGGCAAGGATCTCTCATCATTGTTCTCCCCTCCCCTGAAAAAAACTGAGCCTAGGTCTATGTACACGATTAGTGATGGTGAACTTTTTAGAGATGGAGTTCCAGGCCCTGCCTGTACTCTACTTCCCAGACAAGTGTGTGCCATCTCCCACCCTAACCACGTGCCATCCCCCAACTTACCCCACAGAGGGGAGGGAGGAAGTACTCCCATTGAGCTTCTAGGCAGAGGTGCAGGTCATGTGAGAAATGTCCTTAGTGCAAGTGAAGAGGGGGAGGAGAATGGTCTGAGCACTCTGCTCCCCTCCAACTCTGCCACTTGTGAGCCACCCACCTTACCCACTGTGCACTCCCACTGGGCTGCTGGGCAGAGGGGCAGGTCATGTGAAAAAAATGTTGTCAGGTATGGTGAAGAGTAGAGATGGAGCAGCTCCACCCAGGTTTGGGGGGAGTATCAGAGTGTTCACAGAGAATGCTCTGCATGCCATCTTTGGCACCCATGCCATAGGTTTGCCATCTCTGTGATAGATGCTCAGTAAATATTGTTTGAATGAGTGAGTAAATAAATATATCATATATATTAGCAGATATACATTAAGGCAGAGACATTCTTGTATTTTTCTTTTTATCTCTAATATCTAATATATTGCCTGATACTTAATAGACACTCAGTAAATGCTTGTTGAAATGGATGGGATTGGATCACCAATTAACAGATTCCCAGTAACCCACTAAGCCAAATAACAGAATCCCAGAGCTATAAAGGAACCTCAGAGTCCATGTAGTCCATCCCATTCCTACAAAAGAATCCATTCTTCTGCAACATATCTGACAAGAGGTCATTCAGACTCTGGCTAAAAATCTCCAGTGATGGGGAACTCACTGTCCCCTAAAGTTATCCCTTTCTACTTTGGGATAGCTTTAATTACATAGTTTTCTCTTACTTCAAAATTAAATTTACCTGTTTGCAATTCCCATTCATTCATACCAGAGATTATTATTAGAAAATTCAATTATTTATAACACAATGACCAGATATGCCATGGAAAATATTTCAAGGATAGGCCTAGAAACAAGGCAAAAACATTTTTAAAGTGTCTAATAACTTGAAATCATCAAATGTTTTGTGAAAATATTAAAATCAGTGAAAAGACTTTCAAAATATCTACTCTCTGTGGCCAAAAAAAATAAAATATAGATATACTAGGTACAAAAACAAATTTCAGGACCAGCCAAAATACAGTTAGACAACATATTATAAAGTGTTCCCACCTCACAAAAGAGTTAGGCATCCCAAAGTTTGCAATGACAACCATGTATACAATATTATTTGTATATATACATCCCCTCTTACTGTGCCTAGGAAAGTCATAGATTCAAAGAATATCAAAGTTAAAAGGGACCTCATTGGCCCTCAAGTCTAACCCATATCTGGGGAAAAAAATTTCCTGTACAAAATATCTGATAAGTGGTCATCCAGCCTTTGAAAATCTTTGAAAGATTTAGGGACAAAGATAATGAATTCCATTTCTAACATGCTGCATTTAAGCTATCTATTAGACATTCAGTTCAAGATGTCTGAAAGGCAGTTGGAGATGCAAGATTGGAAGTCAACAGAGAAGTTGGCAAGATAGGTAGATTTAAGAATTGTCAGCATAGAAATGGCTGATGAAATCACAAAGTAAAGTAGTACAAAAGAAGAAGAGAGTCCAGGAAAGAACTCAGTGGAACACCTATGCCTAGAGGGTATGATCTGGAAGAGGGGCCAACAAGGAAGACAGAGGTGAGGTCAAATAGTTAAGAGGAGAACCAAAAAGATTACTCAAAAAACTAGAGAGATTAAGTATCAAAGAGGAGAGAGTAACCAAAGGCACCAGTGGTTGCAGAAAGATCAAGGAGAATGAGGAAGATTGAGAAAAGGAGATTGAGATCAAGGAGATTGAGAAAAAGCTGTTTGTTTTGGTAGTTAAGAGATCACTGATAACTTTGGAGGGAGTTAGCAGGGATGGAAAGATCAAGTTAACCTATTTTCAGAATGAGGGAGACATGGACATGCTTATAGGAAGTAGGGAATGAGCCAGTAGAGAGGGAGAAATTGAAAATAAGTGGGGATGACAAAGAGGATAATCTGCTGAAGGAAACAGAATGGAATGGGATCACTTGAGCAAGAGAGAGGCTAGTCTAAGAAAAGAGTAAAGCCACCTCATCAGGTGAGACTGAGATGAAGGAGGAGATAATGACAAAAAGGCATATGAGTGGTAGAGATGGGTAAAAGAGGCAAAGAGGGAGCTCAAAGTGAACCATGTCAATTTTTTCAGTAAAATGTGTGTCCTTCACCATCACAGCTGCCCTCCTCTGAATGTGTTTTATTTATCAGTATCCTTCCTAAACTGTGTTCCCTAGAATAGAATATATATTCCAGATATGGTCTAAGACAAAAAAACAATGATAGTTTGTACAACCCCCTTATTCCTTGATACAAGTCCTCTCTTCAGACAATCTATTCTATTAAATTCAAGAGGAGGAAGGGAAAAGGGAACAAGCAACATAGTCCTTGACACATAGTAGGCACTTAATAAATGTTTATTGATTTTTTAAAATAATCCTTACCTTCTGTCTTAAAATTGATACTATATATCTGTTCCAAAGCAAATGGGGTTAATCGACTTGACACAACTAGGAAATGTCTGAAGAAAGATTTGAACCTGGGACTTCCCATTTCTAGACCTAATGTTCTATCCACTGAGCCACTTAGTTGCCCCATGTTTATTGATTATTAAGTGCCTGCTATGTATTAGGCATTGTGCTAAGCGTTTTTACATCATTTGCTCCTCACAACAACCCTGGAAAGTAGATGCTATTATTGCCATTTTCCAGTTGAGGAAAACTAAGACAAAGAAAAACTAAGGCAAAGTCACACAGCTACTAAGAGTCTGAGGCTGTATTTGAACTCAGGATTACTGGCCTATCCACTATGCCACTAGTTGTCTCTGATTTAACAAAGCATTTATTAAGCACCGATGATATACCAGGCACTGTGCTAGGTGCTTAATATACAAAGACAAAAATCAATCAATCAAGGAGCATTTATGAAGTGCCTAGTATGCATCAGGCACTGTCCTCAAGGAGTTTACAAGGGGAAAAACAATATGCAAATAAATAAGTAATAGGGATGATCAGGGAAGTTCCCCAGTCAATATAATAGATTCACTAAGAGGAACCCAAATAGAAGATCCTGTGATCCCTCCTCATGCACCTTGTGCCTCTCTCTATGCTGCCTAAGATTGTACTACCCTTCTAGGCTCCCAAAGCACAGTGCTGTCTCATATTAAATCTGCTTACAAACCACTAAAGGATCCTAGATATTTTTCAAACCAAATGATGTCTAGTCATATCTAGATTCCTTATATTTGTAAAGTTGTTTTAGAATCCAAGTGTAAAACACTACATTTAACTATTAAATTTCATCTTATTTGAGTCAGTCCAAGTTTTTAATTATGGTGAGTTTTTTTTAACCTGTGTCATCCATCTCATTGGATTCATATCATCTGTACATGCTAACCATTCCTTGAGTCAAATTATTGATTTTAAAAACCATTACACAGCACAGGACTAAGCACAGGTTCTTCAGGCACTCTGCTGGAGACATTCTGTCAAACTGAAATCCAACTGTTAATGACTAGATTCTGGGTTTAGCCATTCAAACATTTCTCAGCCCATTGAATTGTATCATAGTCTAGCCCATACCCTTCTATATTATCTACAGAAGTAGCATAAGATTTTCTCAAAAGCTTTGCTAATTTTCCCTCCAGCATTCTCCAATTTACCAGTTCAGTAACCCTTGTTTAAAAAAGGAAATAAAAGTTAATATGGTATGACTATTATTAATGAAGCCTTGCTGATGCTTTATAATCACCTTTTCTACATGTTCACTAATAATCTCTTTGATAATATATTCTAGAACTCTTCCAAGAATTGAAACCAAGTTTATTAGCCTTCTTATAATTTATGAACTCCATTCTCTTCCCTTTTGGGAGGGAGGAAAGGGGACACAGACATTTTCCCATTTCTAGTCCTGTACTACTTCACCTTTTTTCTATGATTTTTCAAAGTCTACTCACAGTGGCTTGGCAATCATTTGTTTAGTCTTTTTGTCAGTCGTGTCTGACTCTTTGAGGCCCCATTTGAGGTTTTCTTGCCAAAGGCACTGAAATAATTTACCATTTCTTTCTCCAGCTCATTTTGCAGATGAGATAACTGGGGCAAACAGGGTTAAGTGCCTTGCTAGAATCACACAGCTAGTAAGTGTCTGAGATCATATTTGAACTCAAGGAGATGAGTCTTCCTGGCTCCCAGGTCAACAATCTATTCACTGTACCACCTACCTGGCCCTAGTAATCAAAACCACATTTAATAACAAAGGTGATATCTGCTGATCAGGTAATAGTATTTAACCCCTTGTACCCACAGAGAATAAAGAACTATAATACTTCAGAATCATAGAATCTCAGAGTAGAAAAAGAGTTAACAGGCCATTTGATCTTATCTGTATCTGAACAAGATTTCCTTCAACATCAGTGAAACAAGATCATTCAGTCACAAATTCAAGACTCTAATAAGAAGGAACCCACTACACCAAAGACAACTCATTCCACTTTGGAATAAGTCTAATCATGAGGAAGTTTTGTTTTTCTTTTTTTTTTTTAAACCCTTAACTTCTGTGTATTGGCTCATAGGTGAAAGAGTGGTAAGGGTGGACACAATGGGGGTCAAGTGACTTGCCCAGGGTCACACAGCTGGGAAGTGTCTGAGGCCAGATTTGAACCTAGGTCCTCCTGTCTCTAGGCCTGACTTTCAATCCACTGAGCTACCTAGCTGCCCCCTTTGTTTTTCTTCATTTAGCTTGAATCTACCTCTACAACTTCTTCACACAGCTCCTAGTTCTTCCCTCTAGGATAAAACAGGGGGACAAAAATCTGATCCTTTCACATAACAATGTTTTAAATACTTGAGAACTCCAAATCTCCTCTCCTCCCTTGCATCACATCAAATTTCCTCCAAGATACATATCCCCAGTTCCTTCAACCACTATTCTTAAGTTAGGAAATAATGGCCCTTTAATAAACTGGTCACCCCCTATGGATACTGGAGATGTAGTCTAACCAGGCCAGAGTACAAGAGAATCATTATTTCCCTTTTTCTATTCTATTTTCTTTCAATCCTTCTCAATACTATGTCACTCAATGCAGCGTAAGACAGTACAAGTTTGGTTTATTTGTTTGTTTTTAATTGAGTCTTCTTTTGTTTTTTGGCTGCAAAGACATAGTGGTAACATACTATTTCACCTACAACCCATCAAAGCCCTCACTTTTTTTCCATAGGAATTGTTGTCTTGCTACATTTTCCACCCCCATTCCATACTGATGGAGTTGATTTTTCAGCCCACATTTAAAGTTTTATATTAATTCTGATTAAGTTAGATCAAAGTTCATTCAGTGCATTGTCATAGCCCATTAAGATCTTCCTGTATCCTGACAGCTACCCCTCCCAGTTTCACATCATATACCACTTTTATCAGCCTGCTATTTCTGCCTTCACCAAATCTACTGATTAAAATGTTGAATAAGGTGGAAATGTTTGAGACAGTCTTCATGTATCACCAGTCTTCAAACTATAGACAAAGCATAAGGCTATGAAAACTGCTGCTGAACCAGAAAATACTGCAACCCACCTGCCCATTTCCCCACATCTCCTTGGACGAATAGGACTTAGTAAAAAGAAAATGTAAGCACAATGAAGATTTTTAGAATAAAGAGCCAAGAAGTTGTAACAGACACATTTTATCGAATCATGGAACTAGTCCTGAAAGGGCCTCCTGGGCTGTCTAGACCAAGCCCTTCATTTCTTTTAAATTTTATTGATGCGTTTTGGCTTTGTATCATGAATACTTAGAGATATTTCACTACCATGAGAAGACTCCTGTAACAAAGTAAAACATTTAAGTAAAAATAGCAATATATTACCTCATGTGAAAATGTCTGTAACATTTCCCATCTGTAACACTCTCCTCCTCTATTTTGTACTGATACTAAATATTCACTTCCAAGGCAGAAGAGTAGTAAGAGCTAGGCAATTGGGGTTAAGTGACTTGACCACACAGACAAGAAGTGGCTGAGGCCAAATTTGATCCCAGGACTTCCTGTGTTCAGGCCTGGTTCTCTGTCCACTAAGCCACCTAATTGCCTCCCTTCCTGTTTTTAAAAAAAATTAGCAGAATTTGTCCCTATCGGCCCCCCACCCCTGTACTGTTAAAAAAAAAAAGGGAAAAGAAAAGAAAAACAATTTCTTATAATATACAGTTAAACAAAACAAATGCTCTCAAATGCTGTATATATACTTGTGTGTGAATGTGTAATGTGTGTGTATATATGTACACCTGTGTTCAACACACACATGTCTCATTCTATATGTTAAATCCATCATCCCTCTGTCTTGGAAGGCATGTTTCCTCATTAATCCTCTGGAATAACAAATAGTCACTGCATTGATAATAGTTTTCAAAATTGTTTGTTTTTACAATGTTATTGTTATTAAATAAAATGTTCTCTAAGTTCTGCTCATGTCATCCTGCATCAGTTTATAAAAGTCCTCTAAGTTGTTCATTTTTCTATTCATATTTCTATTCAATGTTTCATATTGATGTTATGCTATAAATTACTCTTATGGTTCTGTTCACTTCATACTATACATCAATTCATATATCTTTCTGTTTCTTTTTGAAATTATCTATTTCCTTTCTTCTTACAGTACAACAGATGTCCCTCGCATTTATATAACACCACTTATTCAAACATATCTCAACTGACAGGCATCCCTATACTTTCAAGTTTTTTGCCACCACTAAAAAGAGTTATTATAAATATTTTTGCATGTTAAGGATTTGTTTCTCTTCCTCTGATCTCTTCTAGGTAAAGGCCTAGCAAGGTATGTACAGCTAGGTCAAAGGCAATGCATCACGTAGCAGTTTTTTGTGTATAACTCCAAACTGCTTTCCAGAATGGTGGCCCACTAATAATGCTCCTATTTTTCCATAGCGCCTCCAACTGTTATCATTTTCCATTTTTGTCATCTTTGTCACTCTGACGGGTATGATTTAGAACCTCAAAATTGCTTTAATTTGCATTTCTCTAATTAGAACTGATTTGGAGCATTTTTTTTTCATTTAACTATATATAGCATGACTTTCTTCCATGGAGAACTGTCTATTCATATCCTTAAATCATCTATCAATTGGTACATGACCTAGATATAAAAGGTCACTTTATAAACAAATTCAAGAAACATGGGGTAGGGGGAATTACTTATTAAATCTATGGATATGACCATCAAGGAGTAGAGAGGGCTGCTGAAGTTGAAATTGATAGTTTGGGTTATATAAAATATAAAATTTTTGCACTAACAAATCTAATAAAGCTAAGAATAAAGGGGAAAAATTCTTTGCAGAAAGTTTCTGATATGGTAAAAGGCATATGAGGACCTGATTCAAATTTATAAGAAAAAGGGCCAACCCTTTCATTTTCTAGATGAGGACATTGAAATCCAGGAAAAGTCAAGGTTACTCAGGTTGCAAATATCAAAGGTGTGATGGGAATCCAGGATCAAATTCCAAAATTCCAAATTTCAAAGCCACTGTTCTAATTAAAGGGTTTTTTTCCCCTTTTTTTAAAGTTTATAAAGTACTGTAGTTTTAATTAATTAATCAATTTCTTTATTGAGCCCCACCCTACCCTCGTCTCTCCCCACTGTGTGTGTGTGTGTGTGTGTAATATCTTTTGTGTTTACACTTCTCAACTCATTCTCTGGAGTTGAACATTCACAAGTTATTCTCTGAATATTAAATCTTTAGCTATATATAATGTATTCTTGGTTCTACTCATCTCATTATCTCATATAGTCTGTTTCAAGTAGTTTTATTTTTAATTAACATTTTTAAATAATCCTCTCATTGTTTCCTACAGAGCAGTAGTATTCCATCACAATTATGTACCACAATTTATTTAGTCATTCCCCAATTGATGAACAGCCCCTTGATTTCCAGTTCTTTTCCACCACAAAAAGAACTGCTATAAATATTTTGGAACATATAAATTATTTTTCTTTTTCCCTGATGGGATATACACAGTTTTTATAGCTGTTTGGTGCATAATTCCAAATTACTCTCCAAAATGGTTGAATCAGTTTACAGCTCCACCAATAGTGTATTAGAGTCCCTACTTTCCATATCCCTCCAACATTTGTCATTTTGTCTTTTTGTCATTTTAGCCAATCCAGTGGGTGTGAGATGATACCTCATTGTTGTTTTCATTTGTGTTTCCCTAATAAGTAGTGATTTAGAGCATATTTTCATATACCTATACAAGGCTCTGATGGAATTTGCCGACTTAGTCTAGAGCCTGTCCTTCCTCAGAATATTAGAAAGGAATTGTTGTTAAGGAAAAATAAAAGCAGGGTTTTGGTGTGGGTGAAACTCAAACAGAAATTAATTTTCATGGACTTCAGTTTCCAGCTCTAGAGCTGTAGTCCTCTAAGTTACTGAAAGCTTGCCCTGGTGTTTGTGAAAGAAGATAAGAAAAGGGAAAGGGGGAAATTGAGAGGAAGAATGAGGGAATACAAAGGAATGAGAAGAGAATGTTTTCAGTCAGAGGAAATGATCCATTATGGCACAGATCTTTTTAAAAAGAGAAATATGGATCTCTGCTCTTATCAGGGTGGGGGATTTTGGGTGTGAAAACTCCCTTCCCTGATACAGATTACCATCTCTGTAACTTATAGTCTTAGAGTTACATGATACAGTTAATCAACTGTATCATGCTAGCATGTGTCAGAGGATCAATCTGATCCCAGGTCTTCTTGATCTCTAGTCCAACTCTCTACATATTATGTCATTCCATAGGACCTCTATAATCTTAAAGGAAAAAAAAATATATTTCACATACAACTTGTAGACAAGGATAATGATAATAAGGTTACATGCAAGGCAAACAGTAGTTTTGTACTTATCTAAAATTGATAAGGTGAAGATATGAACATACAACATTATGTTTGACCCTGGATCTTAGAACCCCATTTTCCTTCAGGAGATACGAAAATAGTCAAATTTATTAGTGAACATTTTTAATCTCCACTTAATTTTTCCACCCTTTCTTGATCATCAGGTTTTCAAGTTAGACTGGTCCTAACAAACCTGTGGCTCATCTTGGTTTCTTTGTGGGTGATGTTTATAGTATAAAACTACTGTTTGCCCAGCATGTAAAATTTTATTTTTCTCAATTAGAAATTCTGAACTAGAAGGAAGTTTACCACGTATCAAATTAAGAGGCTTCATTTTACAGATGAAGAAACTGAGGACTAAAGAAGTTAAGAAACAGATTTGCATAATGCAATTCACACAGTTAATAAATGAATGAACTGGGACTTGAACCCAGGTCTCCTGACTCTAGGTCCTGGGCTCTGTCGTTGCCTCATATTTCTTCGACTGTGGTTCATCAGATCCTTGCTTTCAAACACTGGCATACCACAGGTGCTCAATAAATGCTTGCCTGAAGCCTATATACAGCAATTGAGTTCTATATTATAGCTGACTCAAAGCTTTGATGAAATGTCAGAGCTCTCGGAGTCCCCTGCGTGTTGACCCTTCAGATATGGAGTCTATTACCTCAGAAGATGACAACATCATAGAATCATAGATCCCTCGATACAGAGATCTTTGAGCAGGGTAATGCTGGGATATGTTTAGGAAATGGCTCTGAGAAGAAGCAAAACACCCCCTCTGGGGCAGCTGGGTAGCTCAGTGGAGTGAGAGTCAGACCTAGAGACAGGAGGTCCTAGGTTCAAACCCGGCCTCAGCCACTTCCCAGCTGTGTGACCCTGGGCAAGTCACTTGACCCCCATTGCCCACCCTTACCAATCTTCCACCTATGAGACAATACACCGAAGTACAAGGGTTTAAAAAAAAAAACACCCCCTCTAAGTTTTATCTGCATTATTAACATTTCTCCTTCACTTTCTCAAGGATACAAAAATTGACAGAACAATAAACCAAGCCCTGATTTGTAGGATTGGCTGATTTTTAAGATATAAATACTCCCAATGAAAATTTTACAACCAGCTCTTGCCCATTCAAGGTGACTTGAGCACACCACTGCCTCTGAGGCCAACTGGTCATCAACCCCACTTACTTTACAACTGAGGAAACTGAGACAAGGGGAGTTAAGTGAATTGTCCAAAATCACACAGGAATAGATGTCAGAAATGGGATCTAAGCCCAGGTTCTCTGGCTCCAGACTGAGCACTCAGTCCAAACTATCACCTCTCCAGATCCCAGTATACTTCACCCCAAAACCAGAAAATTCTCAAGCCAAGAGCAATCAAAACCAAAACCAAGAGACTTCCTGTTGATGACCTACCCTGCATCTTTACCATGACATGAAAGTAAGCTCAAGCCCATGCAAACCAAGTGCAAGCTTCAGTGGGGACCACCAAGCTGAAAAGGTTACCACGGCGATGTTAGAAATGGGTCACATTTCTGTCACCCCTGCACCAGTCTAGCTCAGTGCAGAGAAGCTCAGCACCAGAAGTTAGCTATAAAGTGCCATGATAGGGATACAATTAAGTCAACTAAATTAGGTAGCAAATCAATCATTATCATACATACCCTGATCCCTATCCCCATCTCTCTCTCTCTGTCTCTGTCTTTCCCTCTCTCTGTCTCTGCCTCTCTTTCTCTCTTTCATACACAAATACACACACACACACACACACACACACACAAATTAACATGCACTTAAGATAAAGGACTTCTGCTTTTTATATGACTGGGACTACCCCAGTGCCGGTACAGATCATCTAGGAGGAACTAAATAAAAAGGAGGTCTCTGACATATGAGACATACTTAAAAAGCCTGCTGACTGACTGAATTAATCCCTTATAGCCTCTTACTCTATTAATCTAGTTCCCAGAGTACTGCAACCTGTTAAAAGGGCAGTCAGAAATATAGCAAGTTGCCAGTCCAAGTGTGAACTGAAATGCTGAAATGAATATTAACAATAGCTAGTATTTATAAAGTCCTTGGAAGGTTTGGAAAATGCTTTACATGTAATCTAATTTTACCTCATTTGATCCTTACAATAACCCTTCGTGGTAGGTACTATTATTATTCCCATTTTACGGATGAGGAAGCTGAAGCCTAGAAAGGTTAAACAATTTGCCCAGGGTTACAAAGTTACTTAAGTATCTGAGAGAAGATTTGAACTCCAGCCTTCCTGCCTCCAGCACTTTATCTACCTGAAGGACAATGAATAGCATCTCCCAAAGCTCCACTTCCTACTGAGGGGTAAGAATTCACAATCTGACACTATAGACTTTTAACAAGAAAGCTGATAAATGTGTCTCTTTAGAAGAGGGGATCAGTGGAAAGGATGCTTCATTTGGAATCAGAATGACTGGGTTCAATACCTATATGGCCTGTGGTAAGTCATTTAACCTTAGAGGATAGGAATTCAGATCATAGCTCTAAAGCTGAAAGGGAACTCAGAGATCATCCAACACTCTTCTTTTTTTTTTACATCTGAGGAAACTGAGGCCCACAGAGGTTAAGTGGCTTGCTCAACATCATACAAATAGTAGCCATCAGAGATGGGATTTGAACCCAGATCCTCAGACTCCAGGGCTAGTGTTCTTGCCAAATGTCTCAATATCACCCCTATCTCTTAATCTACAATCCTTTAGTTCTACCCATGTGATGACTGGCAAGTCACTTAACCCCTCTAGGCTTCAATTTCTTAATCTTTAAAACATTCAGGAATTGGACTAGATGACCTCTAAGGTCCTTCTGGCTCTAAACCTATTGAGTCACTGCCATGTTCAATCAAGTCAAATCCATTCACATGTTTATCTTACAGAAAAAATGAGTTGCAGCTACAGTTCAGGGAGTAAAATAGACCTTGCTTTCAGTGTGAAAAACTTTCACACTGACTGCCATTCAGTGTTCTAAAACTCTTTGTAGTTTCTCAATCCAGGGACTGTCAAATTGCACCAGGTAGGGACACCCAACTGACCCTTCTATCCCACCAACCATGAACCCCAGTTCCAGATGAGAAGCAATATATCTCTATTAACAGACCAAAAAAAAAAAAAAAAGCATTCAACAAGGTGAGTTTCCTCTTTGTCTGACTCAGGGTACATCCTAAACAGCAAGGATCCTGGAAAGTTGCCTCGCCAAAGCTAGTGGGAAATGAGATATATATATTACAAGACTCTAGTTCGACCAGTCTTCTGGGCAGATACTCACAGAATCCTTCGATCTTGTCAGCCGTCTTACTCCAGGCCACCTGTCTGGTCTCTGTGATGACCTGGACCGTTCTCCTCTCAGGGTTAGACTTCTTGAGGCTAAACAAGGTCATGACAGTTCCCAATTCCAGAGTCCGCTTGATCTGACTCTTCTCATATTCGGGAAGGGTGTCTATGTTGATCTTGGTGGTCATTTTAAATCAAACTCTTCAAAAGATGAGCAAAATGAGGAAAAAGGGAAACCAGGCTACTTCTTTGATGGGCTAAAAAAGAAAAAGGAAAACAGTCAAAGGTCTATGACTTATATAACTATATATTCTGTAATTTTTCTCAAACTGAATTAACTGGACAAGAAGGATTACCCTGATTTCAGACCATGGTTCTAAAAACCCATTCTCCTACTTATACCTTATTATTTCCAATTTACTCTTGGTTGTACATTGTTGTTTATATGTTGTCTCCTCCATTAGACTGAGCTCTCTGAAAAGTGAAATTTAACTTTTGTCTTCCTTTGAATCCCCAAAGTTTTTGTTCTTATTTCAGTCATTTTCAATACTATCCAACTCTTTGTAACTCAATTTGAGGCTTCCTTGGCAAATATGTTGGGAGTGGTTTACCATTTCCTTCTCCAGCTCATTTTATAGATGATGAAGCTGAGGTAGACAGGGTGAAATGACTTGCCCAGAATCACACAGTTAGTAAATGTCTGAGGCCAGATTTGAACTTGGGAAGATGAGTCTTCCAGACTCTAGGCCCAGCACTCTAATCCACCTAGCTGTCCCACTAAGCTTCATAGGGTTTACCTGACACTAAATGAATACTTCTTGATTTGACTGATGACAGCCCTCCTGGATAGGGGAGGATTCCAAGGCTCAAATCCTCAGCAGAGTCACTAAGGGTAACTAACCAAGGAGATGGTGTCCATATACTTGGTAGGCTGGTTGGAGTGGTATTGATCCTCAACAACAACAAAAATAAAGTGTCTCCCAACTTTGAATAAGCAAAGCAATCCCCTTAACCACAAAAAGCTGTATTTTAGCACATAGGCAGCTTTGGCAACCTTTTCTGAGTTTGAGTGCCCAGGGGGCAAATTCAAGTTGTCAGTGAGCCCCCACATTACCAGAGTGAGCAGAGAGAGGAAGTGCTCACTTTGGGTGGCTGGTCAGAGGGACAGGGCATGCAAAAATGTCCTCAGGTGCTAGGAAGAGGGGGAATGGAGCAGCTCCCTGAGTGCCAGTTCTGCACACATGCCACGTCTTCACCAACATTGGTATAGGGACTGTATTCATCCTTTTACATCTGTACAATGTAAGCACCTTGAGCATGGAGGTTATTTCTCTTTTTGTTTTTGTTTGTCCAATTGCTAGCACTGTGGCATACAGTAGGTATCTAATTAATGCTTATTGATCGACTGGATAAAAGAAAAAGCTTCCAAAGCCTTCTCTCCAGAGACTAGGCAACTTAAATCACTCAGACCTACAGAAAGGATGTGTTAGTTTTTGAGAACTGACATGATTTCATTATTACAACTCCTGGACATAACAGAATATGCTAGGAAATTGAGATGAACCCATTTAAACACTCCCCCACCATTAGAATTTCTCCTTTATTACTATGTCTTCAGTATAATTGCAAAAAGCATGACATAGTAGAAAGAGAACTAGTCTCATAGTCAGAAAGTTCTGGGTGCAAAGTCCTGACTCTGTTCTATACTGTCTTTGCGGCCCCTGGATGGTCGCTTAACCTCTCAGTGACCCTAAGCAAGTCTCTTTAAATACAGAAGTTGCAGAAAAGTTGGCCATCTGTATTGGTAGAGAGTTTCCCCATCTGGGAGTTCCCTATAGCCATGGAATCATTTGAGCCCACCAGACCTAGTAAGCAACCTTGCCAAGGATCAGCTCAGTTTCAGAATGTTCTTCCTCCTCAAATGATTGTATAAATGTATCTGTTTATACTATATATAAACATATGCTTCTATGGTGTTTCCCCAAGAAAAAGGAAGCTCCCTGAAGACAAGGTCAGTTTTTCTATTTTGCTTTAGTATCTTCAACACCTAGTCCAGCACAATGACTCCCTGTGGAAATAAGAGCTTGTTGGCTGACTAGTGGAATAATTGATTGCACTGGCTACTTATATTTCCTTTGAGTGATTTTTCCAAGCCTCTAAGAGCTAACCTAGTAGCCAAGAAGACCTAGGTTCAAATCCTGATGCTGGCATATACTTGCTATGTGACCAGGGAATAAGTTACTTAAACACTCAGAGCTCTAGGTAACTAATTGCAGAGAAGGAAGAGACCTGAATTTGGATAGGGAGTCCCCTCACCTGGGAGTTCTCTGGACCAATGAAATCAGCGATCCAGTCCCTAATCTCTCCCTTGATACACTGAAATAGCTCTGGAGCAGCTCTAACCCCCTTGCTTACAAGTTTTTGTTTAGTCATTTTCAGTCATATCTGACCCTTCTTAACCCCAATAGGGATTTTCTTGGCAAAGATACTGGAGTGGTTTGCCCTTTCCTTCTCCAGCTCATTTTACAGATGGGAAAACTGAGGCAAACAGGATTAAGTAACTTTCCTAGCATCACCCAGATAATAAGTGTCTGAGGTCAGATTTGAAATCAGGAAGAAGAGTCTTCACACTCTATACACTAAGTCACCTCAATGCCCCTGGCACCTTGTTGTTAAATATTCAGAGTATTACTCAGAAATCTGCCACAAAGAAGAACCTGATTTATCATTTTACTGATTGTTTATATACCTAAGAAAGTGTTCATAATGCAGATTAAATTTAAAAGTGCTGGGGCATAAGAGCAGCTAGATGGCTCAGTGGGTAGACAACCAGGCCTAGAGATGAGAGATCTTGGGTTAAAATGTGACAAACTTTCTAGCTGTGTGTCCCTGGTCAAGTCACTTGACCCCAACTGCCTAACCCTTCTCACTCTTAAGCCTTAGTATTGATTTTAAAACAGAATGTAAAGGTTTTAAAAAGTGCGCGCGCGCGCGTGTGTGTGTGTGTGTGTGTGTGTATGTGTGTGTACGTACGTACATGCATGCATGTGTATGCATATGCATTTCTCTCCACAGCCCAGCCCAGTTGTTAAACATTTACCAGAACACCCCTATCTGTAACCATTGATTTAATCCCATCCTTGTTTACTCTGTTTGTTTCTGTGAGTGAGAGAGAGAGAGAGAGAGAGAGAGAGAAGCATGGAGAAAAATGTACAGCTATAAAGGAAGGGGAAGTAAAAATCGATCACCAGGAAACCATGAAGGTGGTCTGGAGAGAGTACAGGACAAGAAGTGGGGAGCAGACGGGGCCTGACCACAGGCTGCAATTAAGACTCCAAATAGTAAAAGCCACAGCCAGTAAGGAAGTGATTAGGAGGCCAAGGATGAACACTCCCAGGGACTAAAAGAAGTAGGTCTGAATGTTATGGAGATTTATGGATCAGCCACAAAGCCCCAGTCCCCAGTCATATTAATACCTGAATCCCCCCCCCCATATTACCTGAATCTCCATTTCTAGGAACCCCTTTCATTTTTTAAGCACTGACTATCCTGGTTCACATCCGGGTACCTGGTCATAGTACAGTACCATGCAGAATAGTTTTCTCCTCACTGGAAAGAAAAATTCCATGGGGGCAAGAACCACATCATTACAATTACCCTGAATTCCTGCTGGGTTGTTTACATTGAAAGCACTCAATTAATACTTATTAACTCAAATGCTTCCCTTCCTTCCACTCCACTAGGTCCTCAGTCACTGACACCACCAAGGCCCCAAAGGAGAGAGAACAGCCTCAGATGAACCTGGAAGGGGCAGAGAATGAAGTGATTTTGAGGGAAGGCGAGGAATCTGTCTGCTAATTCCTTTAGTTCTTCTATCTTAATAAATGCTAAGAACTTATAGAAGATTTTATGCCTTGTTTTGTACATTGCTTTCGTTTCTGCTTGTTTGGCCAATACCCTCTTCTGTGGTCATTTTTTTTTTTTAACTAAAAGAAAAAAAAACAGCTCTTGATAAGTGAGGTCAGCTGGGCTCCTCTCAACAGAGGAACTAATTCTGCCCAACAACAAAAACTGTCACCTCCACGAAAAGAACAGAGAAGGCTCTGGGCAGTGCCTTAGATATGTGGCTAAAAAATAATTTAACACTCTCTTCCACCTTAAAGATGGGTGACCTGTTGAACTATGTTTCTGGTGATAGCAGGCCAAGGGGAATGAGTTCAATGGGAGCAAGAAGGAGCCTCAATAAAACGTTGCAAAGGTTTCCTCAGTGTGATCATGACCAAATCAATTAACCTATCTGAGCCTCAGGTTTTTATATCTATAAAATGGGGATAATAATCTATCTGACATCAATTTGAGAATTCTTGTCAAGTTACAGAACGAACCTCAAAGGTTACATGGACACCAGACTTATTAACCCAGAGTCTGTCAACTTAAGTCTAATTATTTTGATAACTGTCTCAATACAGCTTTTTAAAACCTCTGTATTTTTTCCTTTTAAATGCTATATATTTCATTTTATACTTTTAAAAAACTATTCTAAGAAAGGGCCCATTTGTTTCCTGCAGAGGTCCATAACACAAAAATGTCAAAAATCCCTGGTTTTCTCCAACAACTTCATTTTACAGATGAGGAAACTGAAAGCCAGGGACCTTGCCAGAGGTTACTCAGGTTGTGACAGAGATAAAATTTGAACCCAGGTCTTATGACTCCAATTGTTGTTGAGTCCTGTCTGATTCTTTGTGAGCCCATTTGGGGTTTTCTTGACAAAGCTACCAGAGTGCTTTGCTATTCCCTTCTCCAGTTCATTTTTCAGATGAAGAAACTGAGACATACAGAGTTAAGTGACTTGCCCAGAGTCACACTGCTAATAAGTATCTGAGGCACAATCTGAATTCAGGTCCTCCTGACTCCAGGTTTGGCACTCTATTCACTGTGCCACCTAGCTGTAGAAGTGCTCTATACCCTTACCTATACTGACCAAAGAGCTAATGTGACTAAAACACTATTTAAATTGATACTGTCACTTGAGGCAAATACAGCATAAACAAAAAAGCAAGTGACAGATTTTTATCATTTTCACATCCAAAGGCAAAAGGATAACCAGAGCAGAAAGTACAATAAATACTTCTAACTTTAAACCCAGTGAATTTCCCAAGATTCCTTCCTACACTCTGATCATCACCACCAG
The DNA here is from genome assembly GCF_016433145.1 of Gracilinanus agilis. Classification (NCBI taxonomy): domain Eukaryota; kingdom Metazoa; phylum Chordata; class Mammalia; order Didelphimorphia; family Didelphidae; genus Gracilinanus; species Gracilinanus agilis. The sequence goes on from NC_058131.1 coordinate 217,593,834, forward strand.
AGACTATTGACCCCAGCCAGACTCCGGCTCAGTATAATGTAGGAAAAAAGAGTAGACTTAATAGTACTTATTGGTTCTCTAAAATCAAGTCAAATGAACAAATCACTACCTTCTCTGCTATTTACAACTGCGTAGGGCACTGAGAGTTTAAGTGATTCACCCAGGGTCACACAGCAAATATGTGTCAGAGGCTGGCAGAAAACAAAAAATACCTAATCTAAAATTCCTTTTAAACAAGCCAGATAGAAGCTGGTAGACAAGGGCTAGATCACCTCAGGATTCCTCTAATTCTTTAATGATACTCACAGCCTGATCTGATGGCAAACCAACCCTTTATTTGGTGAAGAACCAGCCTGACCAAGTCTTCTCCCTCTAATATTTTCTGAGAATTCAGCTCCAGATTCTATCCAGAGCATGGAAATCCATAGGGACTTGGAATCACTTCTCATTTTAAAAGTCTACATTGGATCTTCTCCCAAACAAGCAATTAACTGTCACCTCTTGTCTTAGGGAAAGCCATAAAATCTAGCTGGGGTAATATTGGTACTGACTCCTTGGTTAAGCAAGAATTTTTAAGGATCCAAGTAAATAACCATCTTTATAATTTTTTGGTCTTTTAAAAATAGGATAAATTCGAATTTGAAAAATATTTTATTCTCTACAAAAAATTTAATTTTATCACATAACAATATATAGTAGCAAACTTGCAGGAACTCACAGGATGGTATAGTGGAAAGAGTTCTGAATCTGAAACCAAAGGATTTGGGTTCAAATTTCAGCTCTGAGACATATTAATGCAAATGCAACCTTGGACAACTCACTTTCCGCTAGGCCTGTTTTCTCATGTGTAAAATGAAGGAGTTGGTCCCTCCTACTTCTAAGGATGTAATCCCATGATCCTGTTGTTGCTGTTCACTAGTTTCAGTTGTATCTGACTTTTGTAACTGACTCTTGGATTGTATCTGACCCATTTGGGGTTCTCTTGGCAGAGATACAGGAGTGGTTTGCCATTTCTTTCTCCAGTTCATTTTATAGATGAAAAAACAGAGGCAAACAGAGCTAAATGACTTGTCCAGGGTCATATGTCTAGTAAGGTTTAAGGCCATATCTGAACTTGACTTCAGGTCTGGTACTGTCTACTGAGCTACCTAGCTGCCCAACGTTCTTAACCTTTTCTGTGTTGTGGATCCTTTTGGCAGTCTGGTGAAGCCTATGGACCCCTTCTCAGAAAAAATGCCTTTAAGTGCGTAAAATAAAATACATAGAGCAGCCAATTCTACTGGAGTCATCAAAAAATTCACAGTACAATATTTGTCTTCTTTAACAATATCAGGAACATGGAAATATGTATTAGGTTGACAACAGTGGTATAACCTACCTATATCAGATTATTTACCATCTCAGGAAAGGGGAAAAGAGTGGAAGAGAAAGCATGAATCTGGATCAAAAAATGTCAGAAAACAATTGTTAAAAATTGTTTCTACAAGTAATTGAAAAAAAGGAATTAACATATTTTTTAAAATCACAGATGCCAGGTTAATAACCCCTGGCTTCAAGTATATAAAGCACTTTCCTCCCAACTTCACTGAGATACATAGTTAAGAGTAGGGTGAAGGGCAAAAAAAATACAGGTCATGGAGTCAGGAGACTTGACTTCAAATCCCATTTATACCTATGAGAACTTGAATGTGTCTCTTCGTTTGTTTGAGTCTCATTTTTCTTATCTGCAAAATGACGTGGTCAAACTAGATGACCTCTGGGGCCCTCCCAGCTCTGCATAGATGATTCTACAATTCCCATTTTTCAGATGAGGAAACTGAAAAGCAGAAGAGTTAGCTATGTGTCTACGGGTCATATAGCTTTGGAGGGGCTAGGATCCAGGCCTCTTGTAGTCCAATGCTCTCTCCAGTACTCTCTACGGCCTCTCAATTTCTCAGTAAACCCTACAGATATGAGAAACAAGGAACTTCCTTCAATATATAAGAAAGAAACAGTGGACTTTTCTGGTTAATACTTTTTTTGACTATTTTATTTTGTATTTTTATCATATTTTTTTCTTTTCCAGATTAGAGGTAGCTACAACTTTAAATAATTGCTTTCTGACAGTTTGTGATCCATGTTCTCTCCTTTCCTCCTCTCTCCATACCCAGAGGGCAGAAAAATATGATAAAGGTTATACATGTACTTTCATACAATACATATTTCCATGTCTATCGTGCTAGGAAAGAAGACATGTTGCTTATACAAGGAAAAAAACACATGAAGGAAATAAAGTGAAAAATGATATGCTTCAATCTGCATTCTGACTCCATCAAGTTTCTTCTATGGTTGTGGACATCTTTTTCCAGCATGAGTTAAACTAATACTCTTTTATTTTTTTAATGCCAGAAGTCATTTTTGATGTATTTTTCCTCTCCTAGAATAAGTTATACAAGTCAAATGGTAAATTCCTCAGGGGAAAAGAAATGGCTAATTCTAAAACTAAAACACAAATCTAGAGATTGCTCAGTTTTAATGTGTTAAAGCCTATTTACATATATTTCTTGATCACCTCACCCCATTGAAAACTGTTATGAACATTTTAGAAAGCAAAATGAAATAAGACTTCCAACAATTCAATTGCTAGGAATTCAAGCTCCCAAAGGATAATAATGGACCTAGTTGTACAAAAACAGTCAGATCTGCTCCATTGAAATTTTTAAAAAATTAACAAAAGTTCCAAAATTGAAAAATAAATATGGTTGAATAAATTGTGGTAAATCGACATAACAGAACAGTCTAATTGATCTGTGATGTAGGAAATTTAGATGTTCCCTCCCATGATGCAGATTATAACCCATTCATGTCTTCCTCATCTTGTGGAACTCTTGTCTGAGCCCTCCTTTAATTTCCCCAAAGAGCATCCATCCAAAATGCCAGAGGCATTTACAGAGTACTGTTCTGCCTTCAAAAATGATAAATATGAGTCATATGAGGAAATATGGAAAGAGCTCTAGGAAATGATGCAAAATGAAATTACAGAGCCAGATCTTTATGAATATTGACTAGAGACAGCTGGTGGCATAATGGAGAGACCAATGTCTCAACTCATACACTTACTAGTTGTGGAACCTAGTCACTTAACCTCTGTCTGCCTCCTTTTCCTCATCTGTAAAATGGATATAATAATAGCACCACCTCAAAGGAAAGCAATTGCAATGACATTTTTAAAGTGTTCAGCATTCAAAAAAACATCATTCAATAAGTAAACGCTTATTCCCTTCCCTCCTTCCAGCCACCGACTATGCAGTGGCAGGCAGAAACACAGAAACGGGGCAGTCAGACCCAAGATAGGAAAGCTTAATATGGACCTGCAGGAGTCCCTTGTTTATTATTAATTAGATTACACCTTTTTAAAGATCCCATGTAAGACTATCATTTTGTGTTTATACATTTGCTTATCATCTTCAAGAGAAGAAAAGTTTTTATAGAGATTTCACAACTGAATTATAAATGGCTCTTTTTAGTAGAAAAAATCATGTCCTCTGGTCTAATTATTCTTCCTTCACAGTCATAGAAAAGGGAGAAGACCTGTCTACACCAGCTCTTTACCAAAGTACTACAGGAGGCAACCACCAAACTCTATAGGCTGAACTTCCTATTCCTTGCAGGTCCTCGACCTTACAATTAAACTTTGTGTTTCCCCAGTGCCTAAGACAATGCTCCACACATAGTAAGTGCCCTCTTGCAATAAATAAATGTATTTAGATTAGTTGATATTCCAGAAAACTCATATGACACTACAAAAGGCTCTTTTTGTGGTACAAAGAGAGGTGACCATATATAGAAAGAAACTTGGAGGAGAGGAGGACTCTATTAAAACAGGCAGGTGCCAGGCACTTATCAATGAGGGATGAGGGTGGTTCACTATCATGCATCCTAGATAGACTCTAGTTCGGAAGGAGTAGGAGACCACAATTGGACACACAATAGTGAGAAAGGTGAGCTGGAATAAGCAAAGAGAAGTAGAAGAAAAGGGAAGAAGGCAGCCAGAGATCTGGCTAGAACATCACATAGGGGTTCAGTAGGGATCGAGGTGTTTGGGGTTCTCCTTGAGTGCATTAGCTGGGAAGGATGTGATTAGGAGATTTATGGGGCAGGGAAGGTCCAAAGGTTGAAGGCAGTGGGGTGAGGGGGTGTTAGAAAGGAGGGAAAGGGAGAATGATCCCTGAGCCCTAAATCGGGAACTCGGAAGCCAGAGGAGGTGAAGAGTCCGAGCTCTGAGTGAGTCTGTCCCTCACTCCCACCGCCCACAGGAGCACCGCGGAGCAGGACAGGCAAAGAAGAACAGTTGGCCAGCAGCACCCTGCCCGCAGCTGCACGGCTTCCTTCCCCTCTTTTGCGAAATGCAAGTAGCAAGTCCCCCAAACCGTGGGCCCTAGAGGGAGTGGCTGCCCCCCAAGAGGTGCCCAGGACCCAGCTATGTCCGGGCTATTCTTCCAGTCTGAGTCCTGGCAGTGAACAATAGGAGGGAGAAGTTCCAAAGTCAACCTCTCTCGGCAGTAGTTCTGTAAACCAACGGGTTAGGGGTTGAAGTGGGGTCCCGACAGGCAGTCCAAAGCGCAGTACCTCCTCACTTAGTTTAGACGCCTGTCAGGGAAGAAAAGTTGGCTCCTTTCAGCACCCCACCCCAACTCCCGCAATATACATACATGAGTGCCTGTGCCTTAGACATGCGGAACATTATCTCTTGGCACCGTCCAGGAGAGCAGCTCTTGCTTCCCCTCACCGGGGGAAGTTCCCAAATTCACCCACCTGCGGCTTACGCGCCCTGCCCCCAGGCAGGAGTGCAGGGTGACAACTGCCGCTGAGGCAGCCAGCCTGCCCGACCCGAACTCCCTCCAGGACCCCTGCACCGTGGGGCTGCTGCTGCTGCTGCCGCCGCCGCCGCTGCCGCTACCGCCGCCCCTTTCCCCACTAGTCTCCAGGACGCTCAGGGTCCTGCCGCAACCACGGCCGCTTCCTCGCTCAAGAACTTGAACTTCTGCTTCTGCTTGGGTGGCTCGCAGCTCGCCCCTCCACGTGACACACCCGCCTCCCCTAGGGCCGGCCTTGCCCGCCGGGCCCCTGTCCCTGCCTCCCCAGGGACCCGCCCTCACTCCTGCAGCCTGGGGCGCGGTGCGGCCCTGTGGGCTACAGCAGAAGCTTCCGGGCAGACCAGCCTTCAATTGAGTCCAAGCGGAGCCAGAGCGGGCCCCCTGGGTTCTCCTTGGCAGCCTACCCTCCCCCACAAAGTTCCCCTTTTTGTTTACTAATGTTTCTGCAAAACAGACCCCGAGTGCCAGTGGCTCAGGTCACACCATTATCTCCCTCCTTTGCTCCTCCCCCCCCCCCTTCTCAACACCAGTGGCTCTCTATTACCTCCAGGATCAAATGTGAAATACAAATGTGAAATAAAGTTTGGCTTCCAAAGCTCTTCATAACCTGTTCGCCTCATCCCACCTGAACGTTTCTAGTCTTCTTTCACCTTAACTCCCCCCCAGGAACTCGGCAATCCAGCGACTCTAGCCTCCCTGTTCCTCCCACGTATATTCCATCTCCAGACTGAGCCTTTTTTTTTTCACATTTCCCATTCTTTCCTTCTTCTCTTTCCCTCCTAATTTCCCTGGCTTCCTTTAAGTCTCAGTTTAAAGGTTCCGCCTTCGGCAAGAAGCCTTTCCCAATCTTCATTCTTAATGCCTTCCCTCGGAGACTACCCACAATTTATCCTTTGTTTAGCTTGTTTATATGCGGTCATTTGTATTGTCTCCCCCCCCCCCAACAAGGATGGGTTTTTGTTTTGTCTTTCTTTGCAACCTGTAAGACTAGCACAGTTCCTAGCATTTAGTAGGTGCTCTCTTGTCTAGCTATTGGCTCAAGAGCACTGATATTAGCCAACCGTCTCATTTTATAAAGTCATAGGTAAGCAAAAGTGGCCCAGCCAACTTCACAGGACCATTTAGAGTACAATTTCCGTAATTAAAATTCAGCCTAATGTGAAAACAAGTAGAGTCCCAACACTTTGTTAACTCACACAGAGTAGAAGTATCTGAAAGTTGGAAGAGCCCTCTGGGCCAGTCCTCTTATTTGGGGGTCCCTTAAGAGACACTATTTGCATAGGATAAAAAGTCCTGAATTTGGAGGCAGAAGATTCCACTTCAAATCTCCTCTCTTTTACTAAGCCTAGTAACTGTAACTACCAAAATTCACACTTAGCTGAAGAAGTATGCTTTATTCTTTCACAGTGGAGAAAATCTCAGATTTGGGATCAGAGAATGTAAATTTCAAATCCAAATTCTGCTATTTAGTACCTATGAGAGTGTGAAAAAGTTATCCAACCTCCTCTGGGCCTCATTTTCCTGAGATGTAAAATGAGAAAGCAGGATTGAGTGGCCTCTTTGAGGTCTCATATGGTCTAAATTGATAAAACAACAGCTTCATGCCATCTATAAAATGGGGATAGAAGAGTCATCGCTGAAGTTAAGAATTGGAAGAGAATTTAGAAGCATCTAGCCCAATACGCACTTGAAAAAAAAATTCCCCTACCACATACCTGACAAGTTATTATCGGGCCTCCTCTCAAAGATCTCCAGTATGGAAGGACTCACTACCTCCAGGGGCAGCCTGTCTTACTTCTGGACAGTTGTGTTGATTATATTATCTAAGGATTACAATGCTTCCATAGTTCTTCCTTCACAAGGTTATTTGAAGATCATATATGTAAATCTTTTGCAAACCTTAGAATACCATATATCCATATATGGCAGCTGATATGAGTGTGATTACCTCTGTAACCCTAGACAAGTCCTGTCCTTCTTTGACTGAAGTTCTCAGTCTATAGAAGAGGTGTGTTGGTCTAGATCAGAGATCCCGTTCCAAATTTAAACCTTCTCATGATCTTCTCTTCCCTCTGGAAGTCAGCGATCTCTAAACATATGTGATACCAGCATTTCAAAATGATCTTAAAAGCCAGTTCCTTTCTCTCCCTCCTGCAGGTGTTTCTTCACACATGCCCCCACTGACCTTCTAGAGTTGATGGGGACCTTGGAAACTTCCAAAAATGGCCATCACCACACTAAACAAAAAAGTGTCCCTGCATTTTTACTTTGTGTGGCATCTTTCAAAGAGGCCAGGCCTTTCTAAAGTATCTTCTTTAGTCCCTAGGGGATGTCACAGCTGCAGGCTTGACTGGGGTGAGGGGGAAGGGAAAAGAAGGACACGGAGTAAGGAACAAGTGGTTAGAGATCATTTGCCTGGAGACTTTCATAAGTCTCAGCACAGTCAGGACTAGTAGGCAAAAGCAGGTAAACTTTGGGGTTGACTAGAGCCAAAGAAAGGAACTCTGCTTGCTCCTAATAGAAACAAAGGAAAGAAGTTCAACTCCAAAGTTCTGTGAGTCTATGATTATGATCTCCTAAAAGAAGGAAGAGGATTATCTGCTAGTTGAGAGAGAAAAGGGGACTGGATAATAAAATCCAGGCAGAAATCGCTGGCCTAAATGCTGAGGATTCTAAGCTGGGTCCTGAAGGAGCGAGCTGGCTATCAGACTGTTGAAAGATGATACTGATACGATATGAGAAATGGGGATGGAGAAGGACAACTGAGAGGACAACAGAGACACTACTGTGAGGGATACTCACCCAGTTGTTGTTCAATACCATCTGACTCTTCATGATCCCATTTGAGGTTTCCTTGGCAAAAAAACTGGAACACCATTTCCTTCTGCAGCTCATTTTACAGATGAGGAAAGGGAGGCAAACAATATTCAATGACTTGCTCAGGCTCATACAATTAGTAAATGCCTAAGGCTGGAATTGAACTCAGGTCTTCCTGATTCCAGAGATCCATCAAAAAGAAACTCTCTCTACCAGTTCAAATCAGCAAATAATCTGGTAGAGAGTAGATTGGACCAAAGTTAAAGAGACTTGCCCCAGATCCCACAGCCAATATAGATCAGAAGTGAGATTTTAACACAAGTCTTTCTGATCCCAAGATCAAAGCCGACCCTCTATCTACTATTACTGCATTATCCTGGTACTCAAAAAGGAAGGATAGAGAGCTGGACTTGGAATCAGAAAGACCAAGGTTTGGGCCCCCCTTTAACAGGTCATTTTTTTAAAGACTAATAGTTACAGAGTAAGTGATCATCTATACCTGTAGAGAAAGTTTCCTCCCCAGGAGTTCCCAGTATCAGTGAAATCACAGATGGGGTACAAAAAATTTATGTACATTCATTCTATGCACTCTTAACTACATTCACCACAGCACCGCTCTCACTTGGGAAGTTCCCAGATGGCAATGCCAGTAAAAGGTCTACAAAATTCTGTGGTGTAGGGTTGGGCACACATACATATAGGACTATCCAAAAGTAGAAAGTGCTACCTCAATAGAGAGGGAGTTACTCTCCTTTGGCTTCTATTTGAAGAGGTCTTCAAGGAGAAACCACATAACTACTTGTCAGTTAAACAGTAGTGGGAATTCCTTTCCACCCATGATGTACTAGATGTGGGCTGCTAGGTGGCAGAGTAGATGGAGTCCAGGTCTGGGGGCAGAAAGACTCATCTTCCTAAGTTCAAATTTGACCTCAGTCTCTTATTAGCGGGGTGACCTGGGGAAGTTGCTTAACCCTATCTGCCTCAGTTTACTCATCTTTCAAATGAGTTGGAGAAGGAAATGGCAAACCATTCCTGTATCTTTGCCAAGAAAACCCAAAAGAGGGTCATAAAGAGTCAGGCACTGCTGAAAACAATTAAACAACAATCCTAGGACTAGAGTTCAAGTCTTGCTTTTTTTTTTTTTTTAAACCCTTAACTTCTGTGTATTGGCTCCTTGGTGGAAGAGTGGTAAGGGTGGGCAATGGGGGTCAAGTGACTTGCCCAGGGTCACACAGCTGGGAAGTGTCTGAGGCCAGATTTGAACCTAGGACCTCCCGTCTCTAGGCCTGGCTCTCAATCCACTGAGCTACCCAGCTGCCCCCTAGTCTTGCTTTTTTAAAAACAAATCTTAGGTCAGTTCCTGGGATTCAGTGTGCTAGAATGACATTCAGAAAGAACACCAACTCAGATGTCGAAAGAATTAGATCCTCATGTAACCATGGGAAAAAAAATAAAAATTAAATTTAAAAAATGAAAGAAAAAAACTAGATTCTAATCCTGCCTCTAAATCTCACTACAACTGTGGCACAGGGGAAATCACTGGTCATCTTGAGCCTCCATTCCTTTATCTATAAAATGAAGAGGTTATACTTAATGGCCTCTGAGGTCCCTTCCAGCTCCAGATTGATATAAGTATGGGCAAAGAGGGCCCCTGGCCACTTCCCCCCTTCCATGCCAGGATCCTGCTAAAATGTTTAAAAGAAAAAGAAAAAAACCTATGGCTACAAGGGCAAAGGTGACCCTAGGATGAGGTATGATAGAGGCAGAATGCAGGAATTCTAATCATGGAAACAGCAATGTCCTTTCTGTGTGTTGAGTCACTAGTATTTTAATAAATAGCAGTTTATGGTCCTGGAGTCTTATAAACAGAGCTACCTATCAGCCTAGACCATTTCCTCCTTCAAAGGCACTCTAAAGGTCACTGCTGTTGGTATTATAAACAGTGCCCCTATTGATAGAATCACACAGGCACTAGGAACAGCAAATGGTTTGAGACACACCTGTAAAAGAGCAGCCCAGATTTTCATAATAAAAAAAAATAGCTGCAAATACACGAGAAACTTTATCTCCTGACCCTGACCAGTCAAACTGATGCTCTCATTTTTCTAGTCCTCTTCAAGTTAGCTAAAGCCTGATCACACTAAGCCTTGAAGTTTCTCTGCCCAGATAGCTTATATTTACCTAGATACGGCTTCTCTTGGACAACATTAAACACCTGTATTAAAAGTCATACAAGTTGAGTCACCCAAGACTCAAAGCTTAGCTTTCATTTTTCCAAATTTGTCCAGAAGACTCATTTTGCCTCCAAACAAATCTTTCATTCAAAAAGACCTTTTTGATACCCCCAGGTGTTACTGCAATCTTCTCCCAAATTTACTTTGTATATAGTTTGCATTAACATCTATATACTTTTTGTCCTCCCTCTCCTAATTCCCATAATGCAAAAATTCCTTGAGGTCAAGGACTGCTTCAGTTTTATCTTGGTGAATGAATTCACCAAACATTTTTGAAAAACCTATTATGTAGAATAGTAGAGGCACTAGGTGGCACCATCAACAGAGTATCAGGCCTGAAGTCAAGAACACTCGTCTTCCTGCCTTAGCTGGTCCCAGGCATTTACTAAGCTGGGTGACTCGAGGCAAGTCACTTAATCCTGTTTGCCTCAGTTTGTTCATGTCAAATGAGCCAGAGAAGGAATGGCAAACCACTCCAGTATCTTTGCCAAGAAAACCCTAAATGGGGTCACCAACTCTCTGACATGACTAAAGATGACTAAACAACAACATGTATAAATGTATAAAGGTCTGTGCCAGGTTCTGTTGAAGACAAAAAGGACCTATTAGACAGTGCTCTCAGAGAAACTGGCATAGGTGATATGATATGTACATAAATAGCTGTATGATAAAATAAGAGAAAAATTATGTGAAGTCAAAATATCCTTGAAAGACATTTGAAAAAGAATGAAAAATAAAAGAGGTGCCATAAAGTAGAAGAGCAAATATCCCAATTTTCAAAAAAAAGGAAAAGAACAAAATCTATAAAAGAGAGTTTTACTTTGAATCCTAGAAAATTCTAGAATAGATCAGTAAAAGATGGTCAGTGGACATCTAGAAAGGGTAAGAATAATTATAAAAAGTGTATCTAGTTTCATCAGGAAGAAGTCATGCTAGAATAATGTTCTTTCATTTTTTGACAGGAATACCAACCCAGTAGATCAGAGGAATGCTAACATTGTGGATATTACCTTATATCTGATCTGATTATCATATATGTGATATGATCATATTACATATGAAACCAAAAATCTACTAGTACTGCTTATTTTTTTAAATATACATAAGAAAATCAACCCTTTAGTTTCAAAGATGGCTTGCTTGTCTGTTTGTCCCTCTGACCCTCTTTCTTTTCTTTTCTAGATAGTTTAAAAATGCTTCGTTGATGTTCTTCTCTTCTTTTAATTCATCACTAATTCCATTTCCTTCTCAAGCTCTTTGTAAAAGCTCTCCTTGTACCAAATAAACATAATCAGTCAAACAAATCCACACATTGAACACATCTGAAAATGTATCTCACATTCTTCATATCTAATTAATCACCTTTCTGTCAGGAGATGGAAGCATGATTCATCATTAGGTCTCTGGAATCATGATTGTATATTGTGTTCATCGGAGTTCCTAAGTCTTTCAAAATGATTTGTCTTTACCATGTTGTCGTCGTTGTATAAAATTATTTTTTCTGGTTCTGTTTACTTCATTTTATAACATTTTATGCCAGTCCTTCAAGGTTATTATGAATTAATTCATTTCATCATTTCAAATGGCACCATAATACTTTATTATATACATATACCATAATTTGGCTATTCCCTATTTGACGGGTATTCCCTCAGTTTCCAGGTCTTTGCTACAACAAAAGTACTGCTATGAATATTTTTGTCTGCATGGACTTTTCCCTCTTTCTTTTATACATTTATTTTTGGGCTAGCCACCTCACAATCATATAAGTGGGACAACAGGTATGAAGTTTGGTGACTTTTTCAGGATAACTCCAAATTGTTTTCCAAAAAAGACCAGATCACTTCACAGATCTTCTGACAGTTCATTAAAGTACCTATCTTTCCATATCCCTTTCATCAATTGGCTTTTTCTTTCCTTGCCATCTGTGCCATATTCATGGGTGTGCAGTAGAACACAAGTTTTTATTTTAATTTGAATTTCTCGTATTAGCAATTTGGAGAATGGTTTTCACATGGTGATAGTTAATATGATTTTCTTCTCCTGAGAATTTCCTGTACATATAGTTTAACCACTTATCTTTTGGGAAATGGCTTTTGTTCTCTGCTATCTTGGATATCAATCATTTATCAGAGAAGCATCCTGAAAGAAAATCAATAATATGCTATAGTGCAAATAAGACAAAGTATATAGGAATGAATTAATTTAAAATTTTTATCAGGTATTTTCTATAGATGAAGCATTGTGCTGAAGTCCCAGGAAAACAAATTAAAAAATAAAGGCATTTCCTGTTCTCAAGAATCTTATATTCAAATAGGGGAAGAGAACAGCTATAAAGGAATAATGGTCAGAGAGGACTGCTTTAAATTGAAAACTTGCAGAGTAGTGAAAAAAAGTCAAATATCCTTTCCAATGCCAATGACAAATAATTTAATTATAATTCCAGCATTGGACACTGGTTCAGGGAGATGAGGATAATTATAGCAAGTCAGTGTGTCAAAAGAATGTCTGGAGACACTCACCAGTCAAGACAGTGAGTCCTTGGGCTAAAGTTTCTAAATTGAAAGGATTATAAACTCCAGGGCAACATCTACAATCTGGGAGGAAGGGCTATTGCTATTGGCAAGATGGCCTCGAGGTAAACTGAAAGATAAAGAAATTAGAAAAGAATCTTATGAAATAATGGAAAGGGATCAAATTCGGGCCAGAGGAATAGAGTATATACAAGGATTGTAAAAGAGGAAAAGGGAATGAATGGACAAAGGATGTTGATGAAGCCAATAGGAATGACTTAAAAGCTGTGACATTTTAAGCATTGGAATTCATTTCTATAAATGTAACTAATTGTGAAACAAATCTAAATAGCTGTACTTTGTGTTTAATACTGTCTCTAATACATCATTTTTTATAAGTATATACAGAGTATGAGAACTATCGCCTCACACCCAAATAAGTAAAAAAAAAAAAAAAAAAAAAACGTTAAAAGTAATAAAACTCAGCCCTGGTGGGGTGGTGTAGAAACAAGTTCATCCTTCATCATTGGTAGAACTTCAAAGTGTAGAATCTTGGAGAGGTTTAGAGTCAGAGAGAATCAGAGAGGGAAAGTTAGGGAGGGAGAGATAAGGGAGAGTTAGAAAAAGTTAAAGATGGAGAGATTGATAGGGGGAGTTAGAGAGGGAGAGAAAGCATTATCCTTGGACTCAGAAAAAGAATTGATAGGATTATAGGTTTAAATTTGAAAGGAGGAGTCTGAGGTTATATTTTACAGATAAAGAAACTGAGGCCCAGAATTTTGGTCTAGGTCCCACAGCTTGCAAATGGAAGAGCATAGATTAAAATCCAGGTCCTCTGCCTCAAAATCCATCATTCTTTCCATTATACCAGGCTGTCTCCCAACCTAGGCTTGAGCAAATTTGACAAATAATGGTTATGTGATCCTGGGCATATTATTTAATCTTTCAATGTACACTCCCACAACCCCACCCCACCCCACCCCCCCAGAAAATCTCTTAAAATTATGAATTACAGAATGACTGCAGATCTGAATTTTTGTTGTTTAATCATTTTGAGTCATCTGACTCTGGAACCCTATTCTGGGGTTTTCGTCACAAAGATACTGAAGTGGTTTGCCATTCCTTCTCTAGATTATTTTATACATGAAAAAACTGAGGCAAACAGGGTTGAGTGACTTGTTCAGGGTCACACAGTTATTAAGTGTCTGAGGCCACATTTGAACTCAGGTCTTCCAGTCTCCAGTGTTTAGTCGATTAGTCTTGACTCTTTCTGACCCCATTTGGAGTTTTCTTAACAAAGCTACTGGGGTGGTTTGCTATTTCCTTCTCCAGCTCATTTTTCTGATAAAGAAATTGAGATAGGGTTAAGTGACTTGCCCAGGGTCATACTGCTAGTAAGTGTCTGAGACCAGATTCCAACTCTGGTTTTCCTGACTCCTAGTCCCATGCTTGATCTACTGTGCTGTAGTTGTCCTGCAGATCTACATTAGTCAAGTCTATTCACTTGCAGTTTCCTACATTAATGTAATCACTGATTTGACAGCAGCTCCTTCTCTGTATCACACACCCCCCACCAAAATACACACAATCCTAACTATGATCATTAATCAAAAGTTAGAGTTCTCAGCATGCCCTTCTACTTTATCTTGCTGTCAACCCCTGACTCTCTGTTCATTGGTCCAAAAAGAACACTGGATATAGAGTCAAAGGACCTGGATTCAAATCTTATCTCAGTCCCTGGGATGACTGGCACTGGCACAACTTTGGGCAAGTCTGAGTCTCAGCTTTCTCATCTATAAAATGAGAGGGGTTGACCAAGATGACCTCTGTGGTCTTTTTAAGTCTAAATCTATGACCCTTTGAGCATCACCCATTCACCCCAATCCTACTCCCCTCCCCCATTCTCTCCTCCTTTGCTCGACTTGAAGGAGGAGGTGACTTTTCTCCTTGGTAACATCAACCCTTCTACTTGTGTCCTTCATCCTGATCCCTCTAACTTTTCATCACCCCTTCTAAATTTTTAACCTTCCTTTTATCCACTAGTTATTTGCCTGCTGCCTGAAAACATTTCCAGATCTCCCTCCTCCTAAAAAAATGCAAATAACTTTCAAATCTACATATCTAGCTCTCATCATAGAGGCAACTGGTAGGAGTGGAGAGAATGTTGGTCCTGGAGTCAAAGCCCTGAGTTTAAATCTGGTCTCACACATTTACTACTAACTGTGCAACCCTGGACTAGGCACTTCACCTCTGTTTATCTCAGTTTCCTCAACTGTAAAATGGGATGATAATAGCACCTACCTTTCAAGGTTGTTGTGAGGATCCAATGAGGTCATAAATGATATCACGTTTGTAACAAGTGTTTAGCACCATCCCTGGCAAATACTCGGTGCTCTATAAATGCTTATCCCATTCTCCTCAGCTGTCTCTTGACTTCTTGTCCTGCATCTCCAACCACCTGCAAGACATCTCCACTTGGATATTCTATAAAGTATTTCAAAACCAACATTTCCAAAAGAGAACTAACCATCTTTCCTTGTAAACTCACATCTCTTTTTAACATCCTTATTCCTAAAATAAAGGTCACCATCATCCATCCTTCTGGTCATCTTCCACTCTTCATTCTCCTTCGTTCCTCCAGTGTCCCCACCAACATCCAACCAGGAGCTTGGGCACGGCATTGCTTTCTTTGCCTCTGTCTTCCTTGTCCTTTTGTCTCATTAACTCCTACCCAGCCACCCCACCCCAGTTCAGACCCTCATCATCTTTTGGCTGTCCTATTCTAATAACCTCCTAATAGTCTCTCTCCCTCCAGCCTCTACCCTCTCATCCATTATACCCACAGCTGCCAAACTGATGTTTCTGGGTCACAAATCTGCCCGTGTCACACACTTAAGAAGCTTTATAGCACTTCTGAATTGCCTCTAGGATAAAATACAGACTCTTCTGGCATTTAAAGTCTTCCCAGTGTGGCCCTGGACTCTCTCAGCCATTACTCTCCCTCGCACACTATGTCTTCCAGCCATGCTGGCCTGCTTGCTGTTACCTCTGCCTAAATGGAGGAGGGGAGTTGGTCTTTGACCCACTGGTTTTCTCAACCCCTTTGATATAATCCCAGAAAGCAAAGGACAGATAATGATGTGCTAGATTAACTGTGAAATCCTGGCCAGGTGGGTTATCCCTTCATGAAATGTGAACACGTTTCTTCTCAACTGATTCTGAAGGAAAGTCTGGCCCCTCATGAGGCAAAAATTGACCGCATCCCCCCAAAAGCTTTTAAATACTTAAGCCTGCCAAGCCCTGCCATCACCCTCCACCACGCTGCTCAGATCCTGGACCCTCTCAAACTGTCCATCTTCCAGTTTCATTGACTGACTTCAGGGCTGTCTTTATTTTTTCATTGAACTTTAGAGATGAGAAACAATGGTCTCTCCTTGTCTTTTCAGGGTGTAAACATCTGACATCATTTAGCCCAATCAAGCTGCTAAAACTTGTTTATCTTTCTAGTTTTCTCTTGTATATTCACTGCAAAGATTTCATCCATCTTTGGCAGGAATAGTATCTCCTGGATCTCTGGTCTAATTTTCGCTAGAAGTCAGGGAAGCCGTCCCTGATGCTTGGTCTAGCGTAGAAGTATCAAACACTCCAGGATACTGCTCCAACCAAATTTAAAAAGTTATTGGGGTGGGGGGGGCAGCTAGGTAGCTCAGTGGATTGAGAGCCAGGCCTAGAGACAGGAGGTCCTAGGTTCAAATCTGACCTCAGACACTTCCCAGCTGTGTGACCCTGGGCAAGTCACTTAACCCCCATTGCCTATCCTTACCACTCTTCTGCCTTGGAGCCAATGCGCAGTATTGATTTCAAGATGGAAGGTAAGGGTTATAAAAAAAGTTATTGGAAGTATTTGGGAAAGATTTAATAAAATAAAATAAAATAAGTTAAAAACATAACAGAATATAGATAATGTTAATATAGGGTTCTCTAGGATCTTTATATATGTTTTAGCTGCCTCCAATTTTATTTTAGTTTGATATCACTGCTCTGAGGACCTACAACTCAAGCTACTGAGGCAGCTTGTCCCACTGCCTAGGCCGGAGGGTATGGAAAAGCTGGGCGAAGGCCTGTGAGCAGTCAGTATAGCTCAGACTTGGAAGACGTCCTACCGCTATGCAAGGTAACCTACTCTTCTGGCCAGATGTCGTTCAGCAGAGTGATGATGGAGCCTCGAGGTGGCAGAGTGCTTGGCTGGAAGACTTGAGTTCAAATCCAGCCTGAGATACTAACAAGCCATGTGATCCTAGAAAAGTCACTTAATCACTGTCTACCTCAGTTTCCTTAAGTGTAAAATAAGGGTCACAACAGCGTTTACCTCCCAGAGTTGTTCTGAGGATCCAGCAAGATAATATTGTAAAATGCTTAGCTCCTGGGGGCAGCTGGGTGGCTCAGTGGATGGAAAGTCAGGCCTAGAAATGGGAAGTCCTGGGTTCCAATCTGGCCTCAGACACTTCCCAGCTGTGTGACTCTGGGTGAGTCACTTAACCCCCATTGCCTAGCCCTTGGAACTCATATTCAGTAATGATTCTAAGACAGAAGATAAGGATTTTAATGCTTCTTCCCCTTTCCCAGCGGCTACAAGAGAAATGAAAAGATCGCTGAGGATGAAAAGGGATGTTGCGTCCCCCTAATGTCCAGCATTGGCCTGGAGGGGAGATGAGGAGGGCCGACCCTCGCCCGTCCTTTCCTGACAGGGAACCCGCTCTGTATGGAGGCAGGCCGGTGGGCGCCAGGGCTCTGGAGGCTGGTTGTCCTCCCGCTTCCCCTCCCTCCCCTCTTCTTTATTCGGATTTAGCTTCTCAGGATGGGAGGAGGAAGCGCAGCAATGAAGGCGATGGAAAAACAAAAGGTGTCCATGCAAATGAAAGTCCAGTTTGGAAACTGAGGTAGACCATGTGGGGGGAAGCGGGGAAGCAGCCTTCCTCTGCCTCTGAGGCCTGCTGCGTCCTGCTGAGACCAAACCCACCATGGTCCCCGCTCAGAGGCCTTTTCCTTCCAAGCTCGAGCACAGAGCAAAGGGGTCTCCCCAAAGCTGTGGACCGAACCCAACTCCAGCAGGGACTAGCGAGAGAGCCGGGAATCAATCCAATGAATGCTTCCAGCTTCCCTCCTCCGCGCAGGGCCTCAGGCCGGGTCTGGCCCAGGGACGGAGCAGAATCAGGGACTTTCTTCATCTCATTTTTGATGTCATAATTTCAGGTTCTTCTGTCCACCTTCAGCAGGCCACCCCCCCAGGCGCTCTGTTTCTTGTCCTTTGCGGGGCCTGGAGTCGGGAGGTCCTGGGTTCAAATGTGGCCTGACAAGTCATGTAAGCGCCCGGAGCTTGCCCTGACTGCTCTTCTGCTTTGGATAGATTCTGAGACAGAAGGTCAGGGTTAAGCAGCACCAACAAGAGGAATTCTGAAAAAGGGCCATTGCTGGTCCCAAAGAGGACAAGCCCAGTGAATGTGAATGGATCGGCCCAAACCAATTTCTATTATCAATCCATGGATGGATTAAATGCTGGATGTGGAGATTTAAAGACAAAAAGCAAATAGTCTGCCCTCAAGGAGCTTATATTCTTCTGGGGAGGAAGAGTACAATATGTTCTGAGATAAGTAAATTCAAATTGGAAAAACTGAATATTTTAACAACTGGGGAAATCAGGAAAGGCTTTCTTTTTTTTTAACCCTTACCTTCCGTCTTAGAATCAATACTATATATTGGTTCCAAAGCAGAAGAGTGGTAAGGGTAGGCAATGGGGGTCAGTGACTTGCCCAGGGTCACACAGCTGGGAAGTGTCTGAGGCCAGATTTGATCCTAGGACCTGCCATCTCTAGGCCTGCTCTCCATCCACTGAGTCACCCAGCTGCCCTATAGGCCTTTTTTATTTTTTAATTTATTTTTAAATTTTATTTAATCGATTAATTAAGAAAATTTTTCCATGGTCCCATGATTCATGTTCTTTCTCTCCCCTCCTCCTGCCCCATTCCCATGGCCAAAGCGCAATTCCACGTGTCATTGATCAGGACCCACTTCCATATTATTAATATTTGCACTGGGGTGATCATTTAGAGTTGTAGGCCTTTTTTAAAAGAAGATAACATGAGTTGAATCTTAGACAGGTCTAGAAGTTCCAAGAGTGGTGGGGATGAAAGAGAGCATTGTCTGCATGGGCCAGTCTTTACAACAGCAAAAGAGAGCACAGAATGCTGGGCAGGGGACTAGGAGGTGTTTGACCAGTTGATTCTTCCCATCCTTGAATGGATAAAATCACAGATTCTAAGGGACAGATAATAAGTTATTAAATTCTTAAAAAAAAAAAAAAGAGCTCCTATATGAGAGAGGAAAGACTAGAGGATAAACAGCCTAATCCAAAGTACCTTCAAAATCTGAACATTACCCTTTAGAGAAATAGACATTTAATAGAATGAATGACTTCTACACATTCCTGTCTTACAAACCAGGGTTGGTTCAGTGACTCGGGCTCAGAATTGGCACAAAATGACACACTTGGGGATTAATCAACATTTAACAAGCAGAAATAAAGTTTACTTAACATTAATCTGGAGAGTACAATTTTATCACTGATTCAGACAGATATAGGAAGGGAGAAAATAAGTATTAAACATCTACTTTGTGCCAAATCACTTAAAAATATAATTTCATTTGACCCCTCACATCAGCCCTATGAGGTAGGCACTGTTATTATCCCCAGAGAAATGGCCAAAGTCACACAACTAGTAAGCATCTGGGCCAAATTCGAACTCAAATCTTTCTGACTTCAGGTTGTGTTTTATCCACTTTGCCACTTGGCTTCCTTGACTTTGTTTCTGCACTTTGCATATGTTCATATAAGTCTCTTAATGTGTATTTTTCTGCATTTTCATATTCACCATTTTGTAAGGTCCATAATATTCCATCCCATTCGTGGACCAGTTTCTTTGGCCAGTTCCCAGTGAATAGGCATCTACTTTGGGACCAGTCCTTCACCACCACAGAAAGTGCTTCTAGGAATAATTTAGCCCTTCTTCCTATTCCCTGGAAGAATGTGCTGCCTGGTAATTCTCCAGAATGGAAGTGGTGGAAAGTGCCCATCCATTTGGTCTCCCCTTTGTGCGTTCTTCAGAATCACCTTAATACTAGAGAGGATGGGAGAGAGCTGCAACCTCTAAGCATCATCTCTCATTCCTACCACCTCTTCTGATGCCAGGATATAACCGGAAGGAAGCCAGGGGAGCCAGAACATGCCTAGATACAATTAAGGAAGGCAGAGAAAGCTCAGTAGTCCAACGGCCTCGCCTATGTGAGGTAAGAGGCTGTCACAGAGAGAGGAGAAGGGAGGAAGAATCCAAGACAGTCAGCATTTGGAAAGAGTCCTAGAATTTCCAAATTAGAAGGAATGTCAGAGGTCTCTTCAAGCATGTCCAATAGCTCGTGTTTGCTGATACATCCTCAGTGACTGTACAGTGAAAAGAGCATTGGATCCAAAATCAAAGGACCTGGCTCCAAATTCTGACTCTTGCTCACTTCCTATGCACAAGTAATTTAACCTCTCTGAGTTCTGGTTTCTTCATCTATAAATGAAGGAGTTAGATTATGGCTTCTAAAGTCCCTTCCAGCTCTAAACCTATAAGACTGTGATCCCAAGGCAACCCATTAGATGCCTAAAAAGAAATCACTATTTCTCTGGTGTACGTTTTATGTTGCTGCCATCCCCAGAGAGAGTATCAATGAGCCCAACTCATGTATATATTTGATTACCTCAGAAAACTACTGAAACAGGGCAGCTAGGTAGCACAGTGAGAGCCAGGCCTGGAGTCAGGAAGAACTGGGTTCCAATCTGGTCTTAAACATTTCCTAACTGTGTGACTCTGGGCAAGTCACCTACTCCCAAATATCTAGCCCTTATCACTCTTCTTTCTTAGAATCTATATTTAGTATCAATTCTTTTTTATTTTTTAATTTCATTTTTTTAAACTCTTACTTTCTATCTTAGAATCAATATTATGTATTGGTTCCAAGGCAGAAGAGTAGTAAGTGCTAGGCCATGGGGGTTATGTGATTTGCCCTGAGTCACACAGAGAGGCAGTGTCTGAGATCAAATTTGAATTCAGGACTTCTCAATTCCAGGCCTGGCTCTTAATCCACTGAACTACCTCCTTCCACTGAGCTGTCCTCCTTAGTATCAATTGTAAGACAAAAGGCAATGGGAAAGAAAAAGAAAGAAAGAAAGAAAGA
>NC_058131.1:217619457-217631620 GCF_016433145.1 Gracilinanus agilis
GGAAGGAAGGAAGGAAGGAAGGAAGGAAGGAAGGAAGGAAGGAAGGAAGGAAGGAAGGAAGGAAGGAGCCCCTCATCATCAACATGCAGTCCCACAAAACAAATTCTTCCCTTAGACATACCTGAACATGTATGTATCTCTCTGCATTTTTAAGTTCATGACATCTCTAGTAGAGAGTGGTGAGTTTCACCTTCAGTCTTTTAAATCTAAAATAGTTTGTCATTTTGCATTGATCAGAACTCTAAAGTTCTCCAAGTCCTCCAGAGTTGGTTTTTTTCTTTAGCGTGTTATTATATAAATTATTCTCCTAGTTCTATTCACTTCACTCTACATCATTTCACAACATAGTAGTCTTCCCAGTTTTTTAGAACTATCTGTTTTATCATTATTTATGACATATTTATGACATTCATTTACCATAATTTATTTATTCATTCCTCAATCAGCAGTTCCTTAGTTTCCAGTTTGGGCCTCCTATGAAAAGATCTACTTAAAAGTTTTTTTTTGTACAGAGTCCTTTTCTTCTTTCTTTGATTTCTTTGGAGTATAGGCTAGTAATGACATGGCTGGGTCAAAGGTCAGGCACTATTTAAGAACCTTTGGGGAATAATTCCAAATCACTTTCCAGAATGGCTAGAACAATTCACAGCTAGACCAACAGTACACTAGCATGCCTATTTTTTCACAGTCTCACCAACATATATCATTTCTCTCTCTTATCATCTCGGCTAGCCTGATGGCTCTGAGATCATTACTTTAATTTTCATTTCTATAATTATTAGTGGTTGAGAGCATGTTTTGTAGGGTTGTTGATAGCGCAGATTTCTTTGAAAAATGCTTGCTCATATCCTTTAATCCTTTTTTTTTTCCTGGAGAATGGCTCTTCATTTTATGTCTGTCAGTTCCTTATATGTCTTGAGATCTTTACCATACCAAGATACTTACTGTAAAGATTTCTTTTCACCATACCATAGGTTATCATACATGGCTAGGAATATGTAGGGAGGACTTAATTGCCTTCTAATTATTTTATATATTTATATATGTATAATATAAATACCTTATATTTCTTAATGTTGTCCTCCCTACTAACCTGTGAACTTCCCAGGGAAAGAATCATGTTTTATGGTATCTTTGATATCTTCCTGGTCCATGCCTCAGCGTTATACTAATTAAGCAAACCAGTAAAATGATAGGATCAATAAGAACAAAATTTCTTAATCTATAATTACCTACTTCAGGAGGGGCATAGAATGATGTGCAATTAGTAAATCAGTCAGGAAGTATTTATTAAGCATCTGCTATGTGTCAAGCACTGCAATGTTCAACTTATTATTACAATTATCACTAATATATGTGTATATATATACACATATATATATACATATACATATACATATATATACATATACATATATATATATATACTGTCATCTGAATTTATATATCACTTCTTTTTCCCTTTAACCACTGGGGAATTAGAAAATGTCTCACATTGAAAGGATGTACTTAGCCTTGAATGGAGGTACAAGACATTATAAGAGGCAGAGGCAAGGAGTAAATATGTTCCTGTTATGGGGGACATACGGCCAGTGCAAAGGAAGGGACTAAACCACAAGATTGAGATCTTTAGTCCCCTTCACACAGCACAGTGGGGAACTCTGGATGATGAATGGAGACCTTCAAGAGAGAAATGGATAGAAAGAGAATCAAAAGCAAACTCTCTACTTAAATAATTTTTTTCATAAAATGAACATGTAATTTTTTAATGCTTTGAGTTTAGAATTTGGAGTTTGTGGGTTTGCATATAATTTTCATTGTTAAAATAAAGCCCAACACTTGCTTTTGTTAATGGTTAATAAATTCAGAATTTTTTAATTTGCTTTTTAAAAAAGGAGAATAGTTGTTTCCCAAGCTGCCTAAAGGCAGAAGTCACCCTTCAGTAATGCTCACTGAGTCCATGGGAGAAAAGGAATATGATGAGTGTTTGTGAGATTTAAGACCCTATTCAATTCAGGGCTATTTCATCCCATGCAAGCCACCTGGCATTGATTAAGTGTTGGCTTCATGGAGGGCCCTCAGGACAAGTGCTCAGGACTGATTCATCAATTAAAACTCATTTCCAGCCTAAACTCAGCAGACCATAGCTGTGATAGAGGCTGCGGTTGTTGCCTGGGCCCCAAGGAAAAGAAGAAGTGGTCAGAAAAGAGGGCAGAGCAAGAGCCTTGAAACAGGACATGTCCCAACTGCCCCCCTCTGGGTCCCCTACCCCCTCCTTAACCCCTACATGAAGAAGGCAGAAAATGATGAACAATCAAACTAAGAGAGTATGTCTTGTCGAAACCCAAGCTCAAGCCCCCACATGGTACAAGGAACCCTTTGATAGCATTAAATGAAATACCAGTTCCCTCCATTTTTTGCCACGGGAGTCTGGGGGTGCCTGATGTACTGAGGCTGGGGCCAATATTCGAGTACATCAGGCACAAGGGACCCCAACATAACTGGTGGCAACTAAAGACTTTGGACAACTAAGGTCTTTCAGTGAATTTTGTCATAAAATTATTCCTATTCTCCTTAGGTTGCTGGTTCAATTCTGTCTAAAAGGACTTAACAATTCAGGTAGAACTAGAAGTAATATTATTATGAGACTGTACTATGGACTACTTGGTCAGAGATAAGAAATAGATGAGGTCCTTGGAAAGCAGATCGTATCTACCACAGAGGCATGAAATAATAGAAAATCAGAAGTGTTTGCTTTTTGTCATTGGGTCAGTGTGTTAACAATGGCCACCCCAATTAAATCTGCCTCTTCTGGTATTTCTAGTAAATTCTTGAGACTCCTATAAGCATTGAGACCATTGGCATGGGGTAGCTCAGTGGATAGTGTGCGAGGCATGAAGTCAGGAGGTCCTCGGTTCAAATCTGGTCTTGGATGCTTCCTAGTTGTGTGAACCTGGGCAAGTCATTTAACCCCTATTGCCTGTCCTTTATTTCTCTTCTGTCTTAGAATTCATGCTAAGACAGAAGGAAAGGGTTAAAAAAAAAAGACAATTGGTATGGTATGGCTAATTTTAAATATTTCCCAGGATTTCTGTTTCTTTTTCCCTCTCTCCCTCCCTCTTCCTCCTCTTCCTTCCTCCTCCTCCTCCTTCTTTCTTTCTTTCTTTCTTTCTTTCTTTCTTTCTTTCTTTCTTTCTTTCTTTCTTTCTTTCTTTCTTTCTTCTTCTTCTTCTTCTTCTTCTTCTTCTTCTTCTTCTTCTTCTTCTTCTTCTTCTTCTTCTTCTTTCTTCTTTCTTCTTTCTTCTTTCTTCTTCTTTCTTCTTCTCCTTCTTTTGCTATTAGGCCCACAAACACTGTTGGGTTCACAAGAAATCTCCCAGAATCCCCATCAAACTGCCTGCTCTTAGTGCTCAGTTACCTGTGTAGCCAACAATGTTGGGGTTTTTTTTTTCAAATTTTAAATAATTTTTTTTCATTTAACAGGCCTTTTTTTCCCCTCTTCCTCATATACCTCCCACACTGAGAAGGAAAAAATAAAAACAAAATCTTTCTAATAGATAAGCGTAGGCAAGCAAAGCAAGTTCCCACAGTGGCCACATCCCAAAACTGTATGTCTCATTCTGTACAGTTAAGAACATCACCCCCTCTGTGTCAGAAGATGGGCAGTATTCATCATCGTCAATGTCAATCATCTAGAAAGCTATCTGCTCTTTTAGGGTCTTCCCTGGGTCTGAGTTTGGACCCTTGCCCAGTAGCTGAACGCCGGCCCCAGGATGCTAAGTGCCATTGGTTTGTAGAGTGACTACACCACCTTGTGGCCATGCTCCAAAATTGCTCTTTCCTTAGGATTCCCAGACATTAGGAGAGAGTCTGATATTGGGCCAGGCCACTCACTGGTCAAAAGAAGGGTGGCTCTTCCTCATCCTCTCCCCCTTTCCAGGGCTGTGTCTTCCAGAAGGAGAACTCTAAGCTGACAAAACCAGCCTTGTCTCCTCTAGGCATTGGCTTTCCCCATATCTCCGATACTTTGGTGCTTTCTGGAGAGGGCATCTCCCTCCTTATCATGTGCTGGTCAAGACTTACTTGGCATCATCTGACTGTCATCACCTCAGTTCTATCCCCTTCCCTGAGAGTTCCTACCTCCAACTCAAAGCCATGCTCTTTCCCTCACCCAGAAATCCATCATTCTAGACCCACTTTGTTACCTTGGTTGTCCGCATCCTTACTAAAAAGTGGGATCCAGAACAAAACACCATACTCCAGATTAGCACATAGGGCTATCACCTATTTCTTTATCGACATTATTCTTTTCTTAAAAAAAACCTTCCCTTCCATCTTAGTGTAAACATTAAGACAGAAGAACAACAAGAGCTAGGCAAATGGGATTAAATGACTTGCCCAGGGTCACACAACTAGAAAGGGGATGAGACCAGATTTGAAGCAGGTTCTCTAGATTCCAGGTCCAGTGCTCTATCTACTAAGCCACCTAGCTGCCCCAACATTATGCTTTTGTTAAGACACCCTCAGATGACATACACTTTTTTTTTTTGCTATCTCAGCACAATATCAATAAGTATTGAGCTTGCAGTCCACTAAAATCCCCAGGTCTTTTTCAGTAACTTTAAATCTATGATCTCTAGTCCTAGATTATATGTCTCTCCTGATTCCACCTTGGATCACATTAGGCTTTCCATTGCTATATTATACTAATGGCTCCAACTGAGTTTTCAGTCTACTAAAATCTCTATTTTTCAAATGAACTATTGACTCATACCCTCCCATTGTGTACTTTGTGGTTTTAGTTGTTTTCCATTGCATCCAACTCTTTGTGACCCCGTCTGAGGTTTTCTTGGCAAAGATACTAAAATAGTTTGCCATTTCCTTCTCCAGTTCATTTGACAGATGAAGAAACTGAGGCAAACAGGTTTAAGTGACTTGCCCAGGGTCACACAGCTAATAGGTGTCTGAGGCTAGATTTGAACTCAAGAAGATGAGCCTTCCCAACTCCAAGCCTGACACTCTATCTGCTGTGCCACCTAGCTGCCTGATTATATACTTACAAGATTGGGTTTTGAACCCAAGTGTAAGACTTTACATTTATCCCTGTTCAATTTAATCTTATTACATTCAACCAGTTAAGATCTTTTCAGATCCTGAGTCTGTCATCCAATGTCATCCAATTAAAAGATAAAAGTTCATAGTGGAATCATTCATACCAAGAATGTCAAAACTACATCCTCCCAGTTTTGTGTCATCGGCAATTTGATAAAGAAATGAAATCAGTGCCAGAATTTCACTTTAAAGTCCGTACATTCCTTTTAAGCTCATGCCACTTTGCCCATCTTTTCTTTGATGTGTGCTTTCCCAAAGGCTAGGATGGGTGTCCGACTGTGCCAACGCTGTTAGCAGGTGAGACAGTGCAGGGATGGGCTGAGCTCATTAGGAAGCCCAGCTGTTTGATGTGTTAGCTTTGTTAGAAAGGTTACTTCCAGCGGCCAACTCATACCAATTCTGTCAGAACTAGTGACTTACCAGGCTAACCTTATTGGGAAGTCCAATTAAAATTCGGGTGAGCCGACGACAAGGCTCCCGCTGTGGCAGGTATGGGACAATAGTGAGCCATTCTCAGACAAAGGGGCAAGTTTCCTTCAGGAAGCAAAAGGAATGGAGAGGATTTGAAAAGATAAAGGAAGAGGTGTCAGCTCTGTATACAGTTATGTGTGAGAAAGAGCCTTGTGAGGCAGAATTTCCTCGTGAAGCCCAGTGAATAGAATGTTGAACTTGGAGAAAAGAAGAGCTAGATTCAAATCCTACCTCAGATACTCAAGAACTGTGTGGCCCTGAGCCACTTAAGCTTTCTTAGGGTTTATTTGTAAAATAATAATGCCATTCATATCTACCTTACAGGGGTGTTACAAGGTTCAAATGTGATCCTCTTGTGACAGGCTAACCGGCAAATCAGGAAGACCTACATTGGAACACAATATTGGACACTTACTAACCCAGGACAAATCCTTTAGCCTTTCTCAGCCTCCATATGCCAACAAGGATTTTTAAACATCTATTCTGCTCTAGGCACTCTTAAATTCTGAGGATTCAAAGAAAAGCAAAAAAACGGTCCCCGTTCTCAAGGAGCTCAGAGTCTAACAGTGGAGAGAACATTGAAACAACTTTGTACAAACAAGATCAATTTGAGATGATAGGAGAAGGGGGGCACTAAGATTAAGAAGGATTGGGGGGGGAGCAGTCAATGGATGGAGAGCCAGGTCTAATGGTCCAGTGACATGGTCGAATTTAGCTGAAAGGTCACCTTGATGGGTAAGCAGAAGACTTACTAGAAAGGGGAAAGACTTGAGGCAGGGAGGACCAATTATTAGGTTATGGTGATAGTTTAGGCGTTAAGTAATGAGGGCTAGAACCAGGGTAGTACCAGTGTCAGAGGAAAGAAGGGGCCATATGTGTTCAAAGGCAGAAGCAGCATGACTTGATGACTGATTGGATATAGGAAGTAAGAAAGAATGAGTCAAGGATAATAGCTAGGTTGTGAGCCTGGGGGACTAGAAGATGGTGGTACTCTCCACTGTAATAGAGAAGTTAGGAAGAAAGGAAAGTTTGGGGGAGAAATATCATTAATTCAATTTTAGATATGTTGAATTGGAAATGTCCATGGGACATCCAGTTGAAAACGTCCACAAGGCAGTTGGAGATGCAAAACCAGAGGTCAGGAGAGAGCTTTAAAGCTAAACAAATAGATTCAAGAAGCATTAGCATAAAGATGGTGATTGAATCCATGGAAATGGAAAGGGTCACTGAGCTAAATAGTATGGATGGAGAATAGGAAAGGGTTCAGGACAGAATCTTGAGGGACATCCATGTTTAGCAGGAATGACCTGGAAAAAGATTGAGCAAAAGAGGCCTAAGAGTGACAGGTTGGGGGAGAACCAGGAGAGAAGTGATGTAAGAAAACCTAGAGAGGAAGGAGTACCAAGCTGAAGAGGGGGATGACCAGTATCAAAGGATGCTTTGTGAGAGATCAAAAAGGATGAGGACTGAGAAAAAGCCAGTCAATTGGTCAATGAAAAAATCATTGGTAATTTTGGAGAGAACAGTTTCAATTGAAGAAATGAGGTCAGAAACTAGATGAAAGAGAGTGAGGGAAAAGAGAGGAGAGTTACATATTACAAATGGCCTTCTCAAGGATTTTGGTCATGCAAGGGAGGAGAAAAATAGGATGAGAGCTAGTAGGGATGGACAGATCAAGTGAGAAGTATGAAGAGAGGGAAGACACAGTTATGTTTGTGGGCAGTAGGGAAGCAAATAATAAAGAGAGTGAGACTGAAGACTGATGAAAGGATGAGGACAATAAAGAGGACAGACTGCTGGGGAAGAGGGGATGGAATGGAATCAAAAGTAGAAGGGTTTGCCTTGGCAAGGAGCAGGGCCACTTCTTCATGTGAGACAGCTAAGTGGTGGAGTGGAGTGCTGGACCAGGAGTCAGGCAAGATCTGGGTTCAGATATAGACTCAAACATTTACTAGCTCTGTGACTCTAAGCAAGTCACTTAGCTTTCATTTGCCTCAGTTTCCTCAGCTGCAAACTGGGGATAGTAAGAGCACCTACCTTCTAAAATTGTTGTGAGGATAAAATGAGTTGTTAGTAAAGTGCTTTACATACTTTAAAGCACAATCTGAAGACCAGTTATTATTGTCATGTGAAACAGGGGCAAGAGAGGAGATATTAATAGAAAGCTTCTGAGGGATATGAGGTAAGGAGTAGGGAGGAAAATGAAATCTTGGTGAATGGATTTCAGTGAGATATGAAGCAAAGTTCTCAGCTGAAAGGGTGGGGAAAAGGGAAACTATTGGAGATTTGAGGAGGGATGAATAGTTTGGAAAAACCACTGTGATGAGTGAGATAGTGAAATGATTAAGGAGATGTAAACCTTGCCACAATGAGGCCCCTGTTGAGTTAATGTAGTTTTCTCATCTGTAAAATGGGGAGAGTAATAACTCCCACCTCCCATGTTTGCTGTGAATCTCAGATAAACTAATGTATGCAAAAAAGTGCTTTACAAACCCAATCATGCTCTATAAATGTGAGATAGCCTTATTAAGAGATGTGTAGCTACAAGGGTCAACCAGGGCTGTCCAAAAGAAAAACCAGCAAGGAGGCATCTGTCTCATTTTCTCATACCCTTTGATTCTGGCTTTCTCTGATCCCTACTACTCTGATTTCTACTGCTATCCTACCCAGACCCAGTTCTCAGACTCTCCTCAGCTATATCTTATCCTGGAAAGCTTAGTACGTGGCCCCTTGCATAAGCGCTGACTTCTCTGACCTTTGGCAAAGATCTCATTGGTGTAATTCCTGTCCTATGATGGCACCCGCTAATGGACTGCTTCCCTTTACTTTGTGAGAAACAGTAAGAGTAAAATAATCATCTCCTTTTGAATTTATAGCTACCCCCATTGGAGTCTAGCTGCTGCAACCTGCCCTGATACTACTTTGTGATCCTAGAGCATGGGGGATAACAATAAAATAGCACATTTCGATGGCTCTTTGGGGCATTATTTTGACTCCTCACTTTTCTTCTTTCCACATCTCCAATTAGCTAGAAATTTGTTATTACCTTCCCACCATCTCTTATATGTGTCCCTTTCTCCCATGGACACAACCCTAGTTCAGAACATTATCAAATCTCCCCCCCCAAACTGCTACAGTGGCATCCTACTTGGTGACCCTGCCCCATTCCAATCCTTCCTCACTGTGGCTGTCAAAGTCATTTTTCTCCAGCACACATCTATCCATCTCAATGTCCTACTCAATAAACTCCATTGGTTCCCTATTGACCTTAGAATCTAGTAAACTTCTCCATTAAAACTCTTTACAACCTCATTGCTACCAATAGTAATCAGTCAATCGAGTATATGGAGTAGTAAGGAATTTTCCTGTAAGTTCATGCACAAAAAGAAGGCTGAAAAGCAGGGGTGGGGAAAGGCAAAAAGAAGAGGAAAGAGGAAGGAAGGTAACAGGTACATGAGCAGGATGGTAAAACCTAGAAGAATTCAGCTCTGTAAGCTTAAAAGTTAATATACAATATCTCCAAATATTATATTTAATAAGATTTATTTATAATAACTTGAAGTAAAAGAAAATAAAAAGCTAGAGTAAAGAGGGAGCTAACCCAGCTGCCCCCCTGAGTGAAGAGAGCGAGAGGGTGGGGTTACAGCTAACTTATTTACAATATGTAAGGACGCTATGTGGACAAAGGGTAAAGGATTCTGGGAGATGAAGTCCAAGGGTTCAAGATTTTCTAATTACACAGCTCCATGGAAAAAATGAAGAGATGGCTGCCTTGGACACCCTCCTTAAAAGGGAGTTCTGGGAGGAGGCCTCCACTTTCTCTCCTTCATTCAGTGGCCTCAGGGGCAAAGGGGTCCTTAGGAGAGGCAAGTACTACAAAGCTGGAGTGATCCTTGGGGATGACCAGCATCCTGGGGCATGATGGAGATGCTCATAGGATTGCAGTTGGGTGCAGACCTGGATGCCCTCCTTAAATGGGAAAACTAGAATCACTGGCCTTTAGAAGGTTCTCCTCCAAGCCCTGCCCCAGAGCACCAGAAAGGTACGAGGCCTGGAATCAGCAATCTTAAAAAGGTTTTGATTCTAAAATCCTACCCCCATTCCTACCCAGAATCAGCCCCCTTTGCTAAGGGGAAATGTATCCAGGCTCCTCCTGAGCAAATATATACCCAGGTCCCTCCGTGCCACCCTTTCCCATCTCCACCCCTCATTTTTCCAGTTCAGAAAAAGAACAAATGACTTTCTCAGAGAAATTTAGTCAATATTTCATAATATTCACTTTGGAGCTGGCAATTATTGACCACTTTTGCATCATGGACCCCATTTGCCATCTGGTGGAGAATACAGAGTCCTTCTCAAAAGAATGTTTTGAAATCCATAAAATTAGAAAGGAAACAAATTACATTGAAATAGAGTTCTCAAAAGATTCAAAAAGAACATCTACCAATCCATGGACTCCAATTTAAGAAAATCTGACTTAAAACAAGAAGCATACTCAAACGTGTGAGGAGGTATAAGCAGAAACAAATGCCCTAAAAGGAACAGCAGGGTCTTTGGTTATTCATCGGCTTCAGGACCAGTTAGCTCCCTGATCTCGTTATCCCCCCTCTTGATGTTTGTATCGCTTCCTTTCTCCATCCCCTTCCTAACTCAGGAAAGGACAAGAGTCGGCAGAATAGGGGTGGGACTGGAAAGGGGCTCAGAAAGTGACTCTGACATTAGCAGCGTGTGAACCGCCGCTGGTCCTGGGTCCCACAGGCAGACGGGCCCTTGGCTGGGACCAGAAATACAAGGCCACAGAGCTTTTCCAGATGAGGGCCGCTAGATGGCGGAGCATCCAGTCAAATGGAAGTGGTATAGAAGGCCTCAGAGGGAGCCCGGGCTAAGAGGACCCAAGGCCTGCCTCCTTCTGATGAAGTCCCACATTCATGCAATTTAGAGTCGAAAAGCCCCACAGATCCTCTCGACCAGCTCTCTGAGGCCCAGAGAGAGGCAAGCTGAGCCCTACAGAGAGGATGTACCTTGCTCAAAGTCAAAGAGGTTCAAAACTTGGGTGGCCAGGGGCAGCTGGGTAGCTCAGTGGAGTGAGAGTCAGGCCTAGAGACAGGAGGTCCTAGGTTCAAACCCGGCCTCAGCCACTTCCCAGCTGTGTGACCCTGGGCAAGTCACTTGATCCCCATTGCCCACCCTTACCAATCTTCCACCTATGAGACAATACACCGAAGTACATGGGTTTAAAAAAAAAAACAAAAACAAAAACAAAAACTTGGGTGGCCCAGGACAATTCACTTAAGATCTCTCATTTCCTATAAAATGGGGCACTTAGACTAACTGGTACCTGAAACCCTTCCCAGCTTTAAATCTAAGGCCCTCTGATCCCCAATTTCAGGGCCATTTTCCCTTGCAGCCAGGCCCTGAGGCCTTTTTCTCTATAAACGTAGGAAGGGGGGGCAGTTGGGTAGCTCAGTGGAGTGAGAGTCAGGCCTAGAGACAGGAGGTCCTAGGTTCAAACCCGGCCTCAGCCACTTCCCAGCTGTGTGACCCTGGGCAAGTCACTTGACCCCCATTGCCCACCCTTACCACTCTTCCACCTATGAGACAATACACCGAAAAGTTAAGGGTTTAAAATAATAATAATAATAATAATAATAATAAAAATAAACGTAGGAAGGCATCCCCCTGTGTACAAGGAGCCGCTTTTCTTTGCACTGGACCTCTCCCGGCTGACCTACCTTTCCAGGCACCCTCAATTCATCACCACTGTGGCCCCTCACGCCATCTGCCCATTGGTTGGCCTTCTGATGTCACTGCTAGTTAACTCTCCCAATAATCCACCCTCTTACCAGGGCTTTCTCCCATTAGACCCGGGATATGCTGGCAAATGTTTAACAAGGGACTCTCAAGGCAGCTAGGAGACACAGTGGATAGAACACCAAGCCTTGGGTGGGGAGGACCTGGGTTCAAATCTGCTCTTAGACACTTCCTAATAGGGTGACCCTGGGCAAAGCCACTTAACCCTGTTTGCCTAGCCTTTCTGTCTGGAGAGCTGTTACCAGGACAGAAGGTAAGAGTTTCCAAGAGACTTACTTGTAAGTATGATCTGCATTATTAACATTTTTCTCTAATATTTTCTTAAATTGAGAAAATAAGCTAATTAAAACAGGCCCTAATTGAACATATTTGCTGATTTCCAGGGTGTAAATGTTCACGCTGAAAATGAAGGGGCTTCAACCTGCTCTCAGCAGCCCATCCAAGCATTTACACCCTGGAAGCTCCAGCACAGAGAGAGACAGGAACCTTACTCTGGTCTTCATTGGGCCATTGGGCCACAGAGCTGCCCTTCCTGCTTACCTTTTTAAACTCCCAGGATCATATAGGACTGGATTACATGAACTCTAAGATCCTCTCAGCTCTAAATTCTATTATTTTATGATCTGTTGAGACAGTCCATCTCCCCACCCAATCTTCTTGTCTTTCAACTGGGAGTAGCCTATCCTTTGCTATTTCATATAATATATAATATAATATAATATAATATAATATAATATAATATAATATAATATAATATAATATAATATAA
>NC_058131.1:217641582-217704275 GCF_016433145.1 Gracilinanus agilis
AGAGAGAGAGAGAGAGAGAGAGAGAGAGAGAGAGAGAGAATATTCAGGTCCTGGGTTCAAATATGACCCCAGACACTTCCTAGCTGTGTGCCCCTGGTCAATTCACTTAACCACCTATGCCTAGCCTTTACTGCTCTTCTGCCTTTAGAAGCAATACACAGTTTTGATTCTAAGATAGAAAGTAAGGGTTTAAAAAATGTAAACAGTTTTAGCTCTGACATTTACTAGCTGGGTGACTTTGGGTGAGTCATTTTGTCCTCCTCATCTTGCCCCAATTTTTTCACTTGTAAAATGGGAGGATTGGATTAAATTATCTCTGAGGTCCATTTTCCTCAGACATCCTATAATTCTAAGGCCAAGTATCCTAAGAGGACAGCTACTTGTCAGTAGGGGACGGGCAGAAGAGTCAGAAGATGGAGAACAAGATCTAGATAGGAGCTCCATCAGGGTTGTGCCAGGAAATTCAGTTGATGGTCCAAGTTGGCAATATTTCTGGACCCCACACCCTACTCTCTATAAGAAGTCCTGCCCTCCTCAGGCAATGGGGACATAGAAGCCTGAGACTGGGTCCTGTCCCTATATTGTGAAGACATTCTGCTGTAGCATTCCTCCTCAGGTCCTCCTCACTGGGGCCTCTCCTGAAGGCATCCCAGTTCCTGAGCTTTCCCAGACTGCAGCTGGAGGGAAAGGAACCCCCAGATCTAAAGCAGAGATAGCCACTGGTTAAGAGGACTATGACCCTGCTTCTCTCCCCTGCCCCTATAGCCAACCACTGCCTC
This sequence comes from Gracilinanus agilis, assembly GCF_016433145.1. Taxonomy (NCBI): domain Eukaryota; kingdom Metazoa; phylum Chordata; class Mammalia; order Didelphimorphia; family Didelphidae; genus Gracilinanus; species Gracilinanus agilis. The sequence continues at coordinate 217,642,362 of NC_058131.1, forward strand.
CATCCTCATCTGGCCCATCTGGAAATACAAATCTGAGGCATTTCTCCCCTTCTTAGTTCCCTCCCTGCCTCACCACCCACCTCCTCAATGCTGCCTGCAAAAAATTCTAGGAGAATGCTTGAATTTCAGGGTCTGCTTGATCTGTGGGGCTCAAACTTGCCGAACCATTTGCAGAAGCTGAAGGCTAAGGATGCCTGTGTGAAGAGAGGATCGCTATGGCAACAATGATGTCACTGGCTTTGGGACTCAGCGCTAGCAGCCTTAGCTGGGATGATCCTCAGCCCAGAACCAATTATAACCTCACCGATGAGACACCTAAAGGAAAAGGCCTGTCTGGGTCGCCTTCGCTGGCTCAGGTGCCCTGGCAGAGGGCAACCAGATGTCAGAGGGCTTCTTTCCAGCGGTGAAGCGGGGCCTGGAGTGTTAGACGATAAGCTTCCTGAGACAGAAACAGACGGGCATGGGAGCATGTGTGTGTGTAGGGGTGGTGTGGGGTGAAGGGAGAGCTGGAGTGTACCGCCATGACCTTTTATTGACAAGAATGGCGCAAATGGCGGTTTGAATTGTCTGCCCCATGCTGGGATGGTTTGCATGGAATCATCCACACTCTCTCATGGAAGGAACCTGAATGTCTCATTATCCCAAAATGGCTCCTCTGTAGACCACCCATTTGCCTGAAACCTTTAGGGGCTCCACCCTGCTTAAAAAGATAAAAGTCCAAATTTTCTTCATGGTGTTCCAACATCTGTCTCTTCCCTACCTTTCAAGCTTTTTCTCTCAATACCTTTTCCCAACTAATAATACATTTCTGTTTCTAGGAGGAATCAAATCTCTATTTTAATAACAAATTTCCACATAAGTTTCCTGAAGTTATATGATCCAAACTGTCTCCCTCCCTTCTTCTCTCTCCCCTCTGGAGTTGATTCAATCTGAGTTTTATATATAGATATAGATATAGATATAGATATAGATATAGATATATAGATATGTATAGATAGATATAGATATATAGATATGTAGATAGAGATAGAGATAGAGATATAGATAGAGATATAGTTATAGATATAGATATAGATATTATAATGCAAAACATAGGAATAGAATCTCTATAAAGTCTATATCTAAGATTTACAAAGGACTATCCCAGCAAACACCCTGTAAATCAGGAACTGCAGTATTATTATTCCTATTTTACAGGTGAGAAAACTGAGGCCTTAGGAAGGGAAGTGACTTACTCAAGGCTACTAAGAGGCAACCAAGCTAGGAATTGTACCTAGGTCTTCCAAACCTGAAACTGATGTTCTTTCTGCTGTTGCACAATGACATTCCAGCTTGTACTTACCCACCCAGAGAGATCCATCCACACTTCATCCATGCTGGGCACTTTGCCATTTATGCAAGGGTCATGTGCTTTTCTAAGCCTTTGCTTAGATGATTCCTTCTACTCAGAATGCCTTCCATTTGTGTCTCCATTTGTATAATCCTACCAATTTTACAAGCCCTCGGTCAAATGCTACCTTTTTTATGAAGCCTTCTCTGATATTCCCAGGCAAAAATGATCTCTCCTTCTCCCCGTATCCATACACCCACCCATGAAACTCATGATCATTTATATGGTACCTAGTGAAATCTTTAAAGACCTTGGGCTTGTAATTCTTATCTTCCAACCACACTTTAGGGGAACAGTACCATCTACTATCAGAGATCAAAAGGACCACAGAGGTAACCTAGTCCAACCTGTTTCTTTTTTTAGATGAGGAAACTAAGGCTTAGAGTAGCCACATCATTTGCCTAAGGTTATTCAGCAAAGTAATGGAAGAAATCTTGTAGTATCTGTACTATTGTATTCTTATAAGTATCTACTTTCTGCAGGACACCATTGGGCAATAGGGATATGAAGACCCAAAAAGGGGGGGGGGATTGTACTTGACCTTAAAGAGTTTATATTCTGATCTCACCTCTTCTATTTTTCCTAATCTCTTAACCCCTTTCCCGTTTCACATTTCTTTACTTACCCTCTCCTTCCTTCTGGTCTCTGAAGAACAGGCAACCTGCCTTCTCACCAAGGATACTCTCCTCCTACACCCTTGATTTCTCCTTTTCCATTGATTTTCTTCTGCCTATAGACATGCCCCAGATCTTTTTCCTCAGCCTCTGAAACCCTTTCATGTTAGCCTCCAATTTCATTCCCACCTTACCTTCCAGACTTCTGTTTTCCTTGCTGGTCTGTCCTACTTCCCTTTGTACATAGTTATTCTCCCCTCCTCCTCACCTCCTCCATTCACTCTTTCCCCTCTCATCCTCCTCCCTACTCCAAATCTGACACACCCAAAGTGTGTTCAAAAACCACTTCACTGATAAACTGGACCAATTCCCTCTCTTCCATCCCATCTTCTCCCTTACCTCCACAAATGCTGGCCATTCACTCATGATTTTTCTGAGCCAGTAATGAGAATTGTTTTCCTCAACACTCTCTATGACCTGTCAACAGCATCTGTTGCCTTTAAAGGTCACCCTCTTTAGGTTGTCATGGAAAATTGGAATTAGACTTGTTCTGCTTAGTCCCAAAGGACAAAATCAAGAACAATGGATGGGAGTTTCAGAGGTACAGATTTCAATTTAATGTAAGAAAAAAAACTTTATAATTCGAGATGTCTGAACATAGAGTGAGCTGGCTTTGGGGAAACAGTGAATTCGTTCTTAATGGAGGTCTTTCATCAGAGGGTGCATGATCAATCATTTATCATGTCATATGTCATATGTTATATGTTACATGTCATATGTATGTCATAGTGGGGATTTCTCCTTGAGAATGGGCCAGACTGGATGATCTCTGTGGTCCTTTCCTCTGGCTCCAGAATAGGGAAGTAATAAAGAAAATCTCTGGCATCTCTTGACTTCCTGTCATCTCTTCCTTCCTCTTTATCCTGTCTGCACCTTCATTTTTCTGTAATATTCTGATGTTGCTAATCTAGATTGGCACCTAGGTGGTGAAAAGGATAGTGTGCTGGGCCTGGAGTCAGGAAGACTCATCTTCCTGAATTCAAATCTGGCCTCAGACACTTATAGCTGTGTGACCTTGGGCAAGTCACTTAATGATAATAGGTGACCTAGATGTCAACCAAATCCTTGTTGTTCAGTTGTGTCTGACTCTTCATGATCCCATTTGGGTTTTTTTGTTAAAGATACTGGAGTGGTTTACCATTTCCTTCTCCAGCTCATTTTTCAGATGAGGAAACTGAGGTCAACAGAGTTAAGTGATTTGCTACAGGTCTCCCAGCTAGTATTTAAATCCAGATTTGAACTCAGGTCTTCTTGTTTCCAGACCTAGAACTCTACCCACTGTGCTAACTAACTACCCTAAATTCAAATCCTACCAGGATATTAAATGATAAGAAAGATGTTTGCTACTATCAGTTTAATTGGTGATGAAATACACAGGATATTCCACAGGATTCTAGAAATATTCAGAACTGGAAAACATCTCAAAATGACTGGAAAAGTCAACATCAAGTGCTTACTATGTGTCAGCTGGGAAGTGAAGGTACACCCAGTCAGTCACTAGGCAGATGGCAAGATGTTCTAGGTGCATGGCTGAATGGGATATAAAGCATGGTATAGGCTGGGGCTGGCTAGATAGAGTTGACTAGGAATGTTTGTACTTGGGCACCAATTGCCAAACCAGCTTAGCTCTAGGGTGGGAGTTCCTGAGCTCAACAACTAAACTTCCCTAGGGCCTTGAGACTTGGATTCTGGAGCGGGCAGTGCAGTGGGTGCTAGTCCAGGAGGAGAAAAGCAGGGAAATCTATTGGAAGCAGGACAAATGGCAAAATGGCCAGCAGGGACAACTAGATAGGACCTGGAGATCTAGTCCAGAGCCCTCATTTCAGAGAGACAACTCTGCTATTATAACAATAACCCAATAACATTCATTTTATAGTGTTTTAAGTTTTTCAAAGGCCTTTCTTTTCAATAATTGGGTGAGGTAGCAACAGACACAGAACATTCAAGGGACTTGTCCAAGTTCATGAAGCTAATTAGAAACATAGCTGATGTGCTTACCTTTGACTCCAACATGCAGTTTTTTATACCTTATAATACAATGCCTCCATAATTCTTATTTAATTAGGAGATTGACTGTGAAGATGGATCCTGGTCTTGCTAAGGCAAACTTTGCAAATCCTTTGTGTGTGTGTGTGTGTGTGTGTGTGTGTGTGTGTGTGTGCGCGCACTGTCCATCCACACCTTCACCCAACACATATTTTCAAGCTTCAATGGTGCCACCTTTTTAACCAACTTCAGCAAGAATGATGAGGTTTATGAATTTCTTAGTTTCTATAAGACGAATAGGTTCTACATCCCACCTCTCAGTTTCTTTCCTTGAGATAAGGGGACAAGTTCCAACAATATTTCCATTTCTAGTTTGTTAAGATTAATTGCTTCATATTATGTGGCACTTAAAAGTTATGTAGACATTTTGTTTGCAAATATAAATATTTTCTCATTTGAGTCTAACAAACCTGGGAGGAAGGTGCAATTAGTCTGAAAGGAGGAAACTGGGGCTCAGAAAAATTAAGCAACTTAGTATCCAGATATATTATAAATTAAGCAACATTACTCACAAACATAGATGACTTCTAACTATAATTGACATATAGCACTAAGTGTGTAAAATGTTTAATATATATTATCTCATTTGCTTCTTGCAACAACCTTGTGAAACTTGTGCTACTATTACCTCCATTTTATAGATGAGAAAATTAAAGGTCAAAGAGATTAATTCTTAGAATGTGAGCTTCTGGATGGTGACTTTCACTGTGGTCTTTATATCTCAAATGCCTAACACAATGCTTGACACATAGTAGGTATTCAACATTTGTTGAATGATAAATTAAACAACTTGCAAAGAATTATGGTTAGTTTCAGAAGCAGAAAATTCAAATCTAGGTCTCTCTTAATTCCAGAACTTCCCCTCACTATATCCTGCTCACTCTACAACTATAAAGGTTCGTGCTTGAATAAAGAAAAGTACAGTATTCCTTCCCCAGTTGAACTGCTGACATAGAAGAATCCCACACAACTCTGCTATTATAACAATAACCCAATAATAATTCATTTTATAGTGTTTTAAGTTTTTCAAAGTCTTTTCCTTTCAATAATCGGGTGAGGTAACAAGTATGAATATTATCATTCCCATTCTTAAATTTATTCCTTTTTCTTTTTTTTTAAACCCTTACCTTCCATCTTGGAGTCAATACTGTGTATTGGCTCCAAGGCAGAAGAGTGGTAAGGGCTAGGCAATGAGGGTCAAGTGACTTGCCCAGGGTCACACAGATTGGAAGTATCTGAGGTCAGATTTGAACTAGGACCTCCCATCTCTAGGCCTGGCTCTCAATCCACTGAGATACCCAGCTGCCCCCTTATTCCTTTTTCAAAGAAAAATCAATCAGTCAATATGTGTGTAAGGAGTACCTATATGTGCCAGGTGCTGAGGCTACAAAGAAAAAAATGAGCTAGTCCCTGCCCTCAAAGAGCTTACATTCTATCAGGGAGACAACACATACAAATAAATTGGTGTAAAAGTATGTCTTGTTTACTTTTTAGCAAAATTGAAGGTCAGAAGGGGGCAAAGACAGAGATCATCTTTCAGGGGTAAACGAAGAATCCCTACCTTAGAAGGGCTTCTGAGATTTTGAGTAACTCGACTGCCTAAGAAAAAGTCAATAGAGGCAACAAACTTATTCTCACAGAAAAGATACCTCCTTACCTTTGTCCCCAGTCACTCATTTACAGAAGACCCAAAAGAAATCTTAGAAATGTGGAGGGTGGAGAATCGCCCTAAGTTAGGGTGAGATCCCTCAGTGAGGGAATCCAGCTCTGAATTAGTTAAAGATGAAGCTATACTTCTTTTACCTTCCGCCTTGGAGGTGATGAACATCAGAGGCACTCCCCTGAGGGAGAAGAACTTATAGACATTTCTGTCAATCCTAGGTTAAGGATCTCTGCCCTAGACATCAGCATTCCAGCGCAAAGGAGCACTATGATCCCCTTGAGGAAACTAGTTACACTCACTGACTTAAGGCTGGAGAGAGTAGACACTATACCTGCTCATTGAGGAACCAGCCCAGTGGTTAAGGGAGCTACTCAATCTACCCAGCAGAGATGCTGTGCTTTGCTTCAGGCAAGCTCAGCTAAACCATCTGTCCAGCTGAGTCACCATGCTGTGGGAGAAGCCAGGCCAGACTAACAGCAGAGCAATTTGTCCATCACCAACACAGACACTTTGTCCCACAGTGAACTTTATGAGGATTCTCCAAAGAAAGGGCATGGAGGCCTTCCTGTTCCAGAGCTGAGTTACCTTGATCATGTATTCTCTACCTATGAGCCTCACAACCACTTTCATTAAAGTTTGTGCTCCCTCTGCCCCCCCAAGTCAAACTCTATGTGTCTCAGTGGGAGAACATACCACTTCCAGATTAGCTTTTTTGTTTTGTTTTGTTTTCTCTCCAAAGACAAGGAAAAGGAACGTTTTATAACTACTGTTCTTGTTTTGAGTAAATTTTTTTTCCTAATTGTTAAATGAACCTACTGGCGAAAAGTGGGGGCTCATAAGCTATAGAGTTTATAAGTAGTTATTCATAAGATTACTCCTTGGACAGAGGTAACAGTTGATCTTCTGGCATTTTTATATTTTTTTTATTTTGTTTTATATTTTGCAAACAAAGTATCTAGATAACTTTTAAGTGCCACATAAATGTGAACTGACAGTTTGAATTCAAGTTGGAAGTATGACTGAGTCAGATGTTGCACACGTATATTTAATTCCAATAAATACACACATGCATGCATACCATACTAAGTGATATATACGCTGTATTTATTGTATTCTATATATTCTGTAATGTCTACATATGCACACGCACATATAATGCGAGGTAATTCTGGGCAGCGGAGGGGAGGCACTTAGCAGCAAGGTCAATCAATAAAGGCTTCATGTAGAAAGTATTGTTTGAGCAGAAAAAAACTGAGGATGAGATGGAACTCATTCATATGTCACAGAAGAGATTCTACCAGGGGTATACAGAGTCTAAAGGAGAAGAATTTCGTTCCCCACCAGACTGAGCAGCAGAACCAGTGGATGCACAGAGGACTCCCTGCTCAAACGCCTGGGACATGATGAACCACCTGCATCACAGATGTGGGGACTATCTTTCCATTCCCTCTCTTCCTGCCCAGGCAAGGCTCTGAAAGGTTCCAGGGTTTAGATGAATTGTGTTTAGTAGATTTAGGAGGATCCAGATATACATTACTGATGCTCTTAGGGACCTTCTGGAAAGAAGGCTTTTGTGTCTTTAAGTTAAAAATGCTAAGGTAGTTCCCTTCTGATGTTGGGTGTAACCACATTTCTCTATCCCTGAACTACAGCAGAGTCTGAGAGCTTCTACGAGATTTCCTCCCCTTTGGCTTTCTGGGAAAGGGACAAAATTTGATCGTACAAATGGAGGCAATGATTTCTAGGGAGGATGATGGTGGGCACTGAGATGAGATTTGGCTATTCTGGATAGTTATTTTCTTAACTCTGAACTCATTATCCCTCAACTTAGTGGCTTTTCAGAATTTTTATTGTCCTTATACTACTGTCCAGTGTTTGACATGATTATTCTTTTCTCTTAGACATTCTATGGGTTCCTCTCATGGTTCTCCTATTTAGCTCCTTTTCTTGGTTTCCTTTGCTATACTTAGACATACACTAGGGTTCCACTGTTTTCTATTGTCTTCTCTCTCCCTGTGAGCTCATTAGCTCCCATGAGTTCAGTGATCCATTTTATACAGAATACTCCTTGATCCCTTGATCTACATTTCTAGCCCTGGTCCTTATATCATCAACTCCCTGCTGGACCTGTTTCCACATAGATGTCACACATTGTGTCCAAAAAATAATTTATCTTTGCCCTAAAACTAACCCCACCCTCACTTCAGATTTTCCTTCTCACTGTTTAAGGTCACCACTGTCATTCCAGTCATGTAGGTTCTCAACCTCAGAGTCACCTTCTATTACCTTAATCTAGTTAGTTGCCCTTTTTGTTTATTCCACCTCCCTGACATTATATCTAACCTCTTTTCTTTCTTCATGTAGCCACCACCCTAGCTCAGACTCTTGTTACCTTTTGCCTGTTCTATGCCCCAATGGTGATGCTAAGAAGAGACAGTGGGTGTTTTCCCTGAAAATGCCTCCTAATTGGTCTTTCTGTCTCCAATTTTTCTCCTTTCCAATTCATTCTAAAACACAATTCTGGTCGTTATCACTCCAGTGCTGAAGGAGATTCAGTGGCTCCTTTCTGTTCTTATGGTAAAAGATGAACTCCTCAATTTGACATTGAAAGTCCTTCATGATCTGACTATTCTCACTTTCTAGGTATTTCACAGAACTCTTCTGACTATATTCCAGGCAAACTTGGCTGTTCCACATAACCCTTTGATCCCTCCCCATGTCAATGCTCTTTATCTCCTCGAAGTACCTTATCTTGTATTTACTTCTTTCCTTTCCCTCTCCCTACCTTCCATGAAAGCTCCCTGAAGATAATGGCTGTTTGGCTTCATCTTTGTACACCCAGAGCCTTGAACAGTGTAGGAGGTGCTCGGTGCTTCTTGAATTTAAATGAATGTATTGAATGCCGGTGACCCTCTGAAGGACTTTTATTTGATGGTCATCATGACTTTGGGAAACTCGCAGGTGGCATAGTTAGACTGTGGTCTGGTTGAAGTCAGAGCCTGCTGACCTCGGTGTCCAGGCAAAAGCATTTATCAGAGCAGTTCCTCGATCTCAGTGAGAAGGATGGATACAGAGCTTGGCAGGAGAGGAGTTGAGGTGTGTGTGTGTACATGTGTGTGCATGTGTGTTACATATAACACCTGGAGATTTGGGGGGATTTTCTCTCACCCTCCCTTCTATCAGGATCCAATTGTTTCCCTATCTTGTCTGTTATACCCTTACCCACCCCACCCCCCTACTATTTGCTGGCATGGTGAGATCAGAGCTGGGATGAGACATCTGGACAAAGTTCAGGTGCCAGTGGGCCCCAATGGTGATGCTAAGAAGAGACAGTGGGTGTTTTCCCTGGCTTTCTGGGGAATGTCATTCCAGCACTTGAGGCTAGAAGAGGGCCACCTCTGACCTTATCCCCGATCTCCCTCTTGCTCCCAACCCCATCTCCCACAGACAGTTCTGGGGCAGAAGTAGAGCAAAATTAGCTTGCAGTCTAGCTGCAGTCCCCAGACATGCCAGGCCGATGTGTGTGTGTGTGTGTGTGTGTGTGTGTGTGTGTGTGTGTGTGTACACACGTGTAGGCACAAGCCAGCTTGGGAGCACCTGAGAGAGCATGCTAGTTTTGCTCCCTCCAGGCCTTCAGTGCAAAGACCACCCACCAGATAATGATGACTCCAAGGCTGCACAGAGCACACAGCTAAAAGCGAGTCACTTACAGTTTATTTGCCTGAAAGTATTTCACATCTCTTTGTACACAGCTACAGAACAGGAGGAAGTAGGAAACCATCGGGTAAAGCAACAGTGCGAAGGAGAAAGTGGCCAATTGTTACTTTTTTTCATCTTCTTCCTGCACCTGATGCCGATTGTGCAGGATGGGACTTGAGGGGCAAAGGAAAACACAAAGAACCTGGCACAGAAAATGAATCAAGACAACCCAATTTCTCTTTTAAAAAAAATGAGGGCACATCACAGGATAATAAAATCTACCTAGCAAAGTATAAAACGACAAAAAGCGTGGCTCCCATTGAGTCAGATGAATTAGATAGATAAAAACGTTGCCTTGGCCACATGGAAATTTTAGAGATGCTGAAGGGGAGAGTGTTTGCTCTAAACAAACAGAAAAGGGGACCCCCAAGCGACCCGCCTCTCCCCCAAGGGCTGTTCTGTACAGTCGTGGCTCAGAAGGAAAAAAGCCAACTATTTATTCACCCAGGAAAGGTTGTTCCCTTCTTAGCAATTGTGGGGAGGCCAGGAGCTCTGAGGACTAGTGGTCACATTTACAGAAAGGGATGGCTATAGGTCAGTGGCAAAGGGTTTCTCTTCTCCCAAGAGACCATGCAGAAAAGCAGGCATGCGTGAGTGAGGACGCCGAGCGACACAAAATGGTGGCAGGACTTAGAAGTCTTGAAATCTTGGACAAGAACAGAGAATGGTGGAGGCAAATCATGAATCTAGCTCTCTCTTGGCAGGGGACTATCCTACCCGGAATGGGGATGGGGCGGGGGTAGGGGCAGGGGAATGGTTAGCACATCCCAGGCCTGATAAAGGAGCAAGGAAAGAAAGATGACAGATCTTTCAGGAACAAGACTTCGGGTAGGTGGGTAGGTGGCCTCCTCTCCCTCCCTCCCTCCCTGCTCCCAATGTCTTCAGGCTCCAGAGTCAGTGAGGATGTTTGAGACATTCTGAAATCATAAACACGGCAGCAGACGGACGGACGGATGGACGGACGGGCTGACAAGAGAGCGTTAGCATACAGGATCCATTACGAAAAGGCAATTATTCAAGGAGGGTTTTTCCTTTAAAAAAATAATAATAACAAGACAGCAGACTAGTTTATACAGTATACGCCAAGGGGTAAAAGAATCAACAAGTTATAAATAAAAGACAGGTCCCAGACCTGTAGTTTGTGAACCATTTCTTAAATAGGTGCATTATTTAAATCTTATGTACAACAAAATTACTTTGCATAACAATTGCAAGGACACAGGGAGAGGTATGATGATATGATCTGGGCTTTTTTTCTGGGTAATGAATGGCTTATTTGTTTGGGGAATCCCTCAAGGAGGGCCCCAGGAAGGCCAATTGGAATTATGAATGATAGGGGATCTTGAATTTGCTTTTCCCACACGGCATCAACACCAAAGCAAAGGAAATCCACAAGGGGTCTCTTCCCCTTCCCTTTTCCCTTTTCCCCTCCCCCTCCCCCCACCCACCCCCATTTATAATCCTCTTGTTGCTACAAAGTCATTTTCTGGTTAGTTTGATTTTTAAAATTATGAATCTAAAAGACTGAGGCAGGGGCTGGGCATGCTTAAAAGCCCCGGTCCCCCCGCCCCCCTCCCTGCCCCTGCCCCAAGAAAGTCTTCCCCATCTATCTCACAGCCAGGGTGGTGAGATCCAAGACCCCACAATGGGCTGCTCTACAGCTATTAGTCAAAAGTTGTTTGTTTTCAAATTTTTCCTTCTTGTCACAACTTAAAGAGAGCGAGAGAGAATTCACCAGGCTTCAGTGTAGCGGACGTCGACCTCTTTCAGATTGGGCAGCTTGGCCTGTTTCAAAGGAATAACAACCACAGTCACTAGGAAACCAGGTACCACTGACCCCTGCCTGGAATGAGCTCCTGACTGACTTCTATTTTCTCCCTATGGAATCTACTCTCTAATTCCTCACTAGTCTTAGCTGCCTAAAGGGAATCCCATCAAAGGGGTTTCAGCAGAATCCTTTCCAGGATTAGAGACTGCCCAATGGGCTCCAGTCTAGTTTCCTGGAGCCCAAGAGAATTCAGACTGAGGACATGTGAGAATGGCACTAACCATGGAAACTGATCCTGGAATGTATTTAAATACAGAATTAAAAAATATTAAAGTTGCATAGCACCCCAGGGGCTCTCTAGTCCAACCTGTGCCTTATAATACCTTCTATAATATCTTCAAAAAATCTTTATTTTGCTTTTGTGTGAAGATCTTTCACTTGGGGCGGGGTACTCACTATCTCCCTTTATTCAGGTTTGGTTGATTTCTTTACTTTTTTTTTAAACTTTTTTTTTTTTTTAACTTTTTAAAACCTTAACTTCTGTGTATTGGCTCCTAGGTGAAAGAGTGGTAAGGGTGGGCAATGGGGGTCAAGTGACTTGCCCAAGGTCACACAGCTGAGAAGTGTCTGAGGCCAGATTTGAACCTAGGACCTCCTGTCTCTAGGCCTGACTCTTAATCCACTGAGCTACCCAGCTGCCCAATTTCTTTACTTTTGCTTCTCTAAAAACTCCAAACACTCCTGTTGGTTCTGCCCTCTGGGACCACGTATAGCAAATCATCTATGTGACATTCTTTCAAATATTCAGACAGCTATCAGGGATCCTATGAGTCTTCTCTTTTCTAGGTTAAGCCTCTTTAGTTTCTTCACCCAGTCCTCAAGTGGCATGATGTCCAAACCCTTTATCATCCTGGCTGTCCTCTCCTAGATGAGTTCTAACTTGTCAGTGTTGTTCCTAAAATATGGCACCCAATGCTACATTCAATATAGTTGGCTATGGCCTGATCAACGCAAAGGATAACATACATTCTGTTGTCCTAATTGTACTGTTTTCTGATTTGTATTTATGACTTGAGGCAGTCACCTTTTGAATAAAAATAAACCTACAAAAAAAAATCACCTCTCAGGTTTGGCCTTAAGACATACCCAAGACTGTAAGAATGGGGATAGACTAGAGACAACCAGGAACACCAATAAAAGTGTTCTTAGGGTCAATGGGAGTCTTAATCTCATCTTTGAAGCCAGGCTTGGGCCTGCTTAGATCTTTGGGAATAGGAAATGAGATAATATTATTTTTAAAACTCTATAAACCATAAAGAGCTATATATATATATATATATATATAGCTATCGTTATACTCTGTCATTCTGGATTCTAAGATCTCTTTCAACTCTGACATTCCTTACTATATGTTTTAACTCTGGCATGCTAAGGACCTTTCAGAGCTAACATTCTATATTCCAAGCTCCCATCCGGCTCTTATATTCTAAGGGTTAAGGCCCAGCTCAGCTCCCATTCCATACTCGGGACACTCCCAGTTTTGATATTATACAATCTAAGATACCTTTCAGTTCTGAAGTGCTATGTTCTAAGATCTTTTCCAGGTCTGATTTTCTATGTTATGTTTAAAAACCCCTCTAGATTTGACTTTCTGGTTCTATGTCCTAAAACTCCTCCCAGCTCATATTGTCCATTTTGTGTTCTGAGGTCCTTCCTGTCCCTGGCTCTGAACATTCTAAGATCTATGACACTAACATACCTTCAGGTCTTCATAGGTGTCTGCTGAGAGTTTGGTGCTATTCATGTTTAAACTGCAGAGGCTCTTCATTGCTACATGAAGACAGAAAGAAGGAAAAAATGTGATGAGAAATATAGGAATCAAAATTGGACAGACACATATAGTGGTGAGTGTAGCAGAATTTCTAACGGTAGGACAAGTAGACAGAATATAGCTCCCAGAATAATAATATAAGTAGAAGTAGGAAGGAACTTAATTTAGATTTAGAAATAAGTACTTGCTGAATGAGTGAATAAATTGAATGATTTGGTTCAGGTCTTCAATTAGTCCTCAACACATTCTTGTCTCCCAGTTTCTCAATGTGGTTTAGCACCCACCAACAATTTACTCATGACTCCTGCACAGTTATGGAAAGCAGAGGCTTTGGAGAGAGGTATTAGGGTCCCTTTCCTAAGTAAGAACAGCCCTGGGGGTTGTGGCTGCTCAGGAGCACTTCTGAATGTGGAATGAGCTACTGAGCCAAATGAGATTCAGATGCCAGAAATGGACCTTCTCAGCTCAACTGATGCCACAGAGACCATGTCTCACAATCATTCTTCCATACAAGTAATGTTCCTACTATTGGAACTTTTCAGGGACTAAGGGACTGGGCACCTGGTGGGTGCTGGACCTTTTCCACTCCCCTCCAATTTAGGAACCCCCAAGCTCCTCATGTATACTCACAGCTCAGGGCCAGCAGACCAGCATCAGTGACAGGCGTTTCACATAGGTTCAGCACTTGCAACATGGTGAGGTGTTCTGAAAGGAGCCGCAGACCAGCATCTCCAAACTGTCAGGACACAAGACCTACTCAGTTACCAGTCTCTGAGGTCTTGGAGGCATTGGTTTAAGAAATCCTTAATGAGGCTTCAAGAGAGATGAAACTCAAAGCCAGATAGAAAGATGGTCTAATAGTGTCTTGCTGATGCTCAGCAAGACATCCTAGGCCAGTATTACTTGTTCCTAGGAGCTGGAGTTCAGGGGAAGTATTTTAAAGCCAAAGTTACAGAATTATTGGATTTTAAACTGTATTGGAGGGACCTTAAAGCTGATCTTGTCCAAACCTCTCATTTTATGAATAAGGGAACTGAGGGAGAACAGTAAGTTGTCCAAGGTCACACAGCCAAAGCCCTTGTCATCAACACACTGTATTTTATCCAACTTTGAGTCTAGAGAGCTGGAACTCTGAACCTGTGTTTTGGCTGCTCTCCCACCCCACAAAAATAAGAGATGGAGGATTTGTGCTAAAATCACGGTGGCTGCAGTTATTCTTACAACTTGAAGAATGTGGGGTCAGGGCAGGAGTAATATTTAATAGTGGGAAATGTGATTCCTAGAAATCAAAAAAGAGCCCATACCAAACAATACTAAACAATTTAGGAGAATGAAAGATTTCTTACTACTGTAGATTTTCTGTAAATCATCAAATCTGAAAAAGTTAGAAGTCTTTCTACTATGACCTATGGCTGATCAAGCATCCTGTCTATACATTTTTGCTTATTATTCATTACCAGACATCAGTTCAATCCACCATGTTGTATTTTAATGTTAAGCAGTAAATATTGTATAAAATAGCATAATAATTGTTGGAATAGCTGGTGGAGTGGATAACTCACTGACTTTGTAGTTAGGGTTCCATTCTGTCCAGCTCTAAGGAAACAATGAGGTTGTGAGCCTAAGGGAAAAGTGAACCTTCAATGTCCAGCATCAGCTAATCAAACCCATGTGAGTTGTTCTTCCCCAGGTCACCAGAGCCTTCAGACATTGGTGCCAAATGGCTACTATTATTGGTCAAGAAAAGGGAGGGATAAGTGAAACCAGGGGTCTGAAGGACAGGGACCTGAGAGAGGGTAAGTGAGAAGACATGCCCTAAGTGGGGGTGAGAGTGAAGTAGCCTCTAGGGCCTGGGGCCTGACAGACAAAACTCATTCCCTGGTATGGCAAAAAACACAAGTGCCTGGCAAACCAGATCAATCCTCTGATTACATCTGATCTCTGGCTGGATTCCTCGAATGAAAGCACACAATCCAAGTACAAGGTGTCAGAGCCTCCAAGGGTAATGGTGTGCAACCCAAACTTAGAAACAAAGCCTCCTGGGGTGACAACTTCTCATCCCACACACCACGAGCCCTGAAGCTGTGGACACACGGACCAGCCCCAGGAAGCGGAGAGCTTCTAGCCCTTGGCCTGGCTGGGGCGGCTCATCTTCTGATGCTCATACCTGAGTGGACCACAGGTTTAGCTGCTTGAGAGAAGGCAGTTTGATGAGGTGCTCGGCACAGGCACTCGTCACGTTGGTGAAGGCCAAGCTGAGGTTCTCCAGGTTTCCAAAGGAGCCGGAGCTCAACAAGCGAGCCAGGTCTGCATCCTATAGAGTCAAATAGAAGGGATGGTCAAGTCAGGTATAAGGCCAATGGGGAGACACACACCCTCTGGCCAACAGGAAGATCTCAGCACTGAGGATGCCTTTAGGTCTATGGGGTGAAATAGGGGTTCCTGGAAACTTATCTGTAGACCCAAGAATCAGACTGTCTTTCTGTGGCCTCCCCAGAGTGGGCGATGTATTTTCACCATTTTGCCAATGCTGAGAGTAAAGGGGTTTTATCCTTTCCTCATTCTGCATTTTCATATGCTCAGATACGATCCCTGTGAGGGAAATAGCTGGGAAGAGTGGGACAGAGAAGGCCTAGTTTTTATCTCACTTCCAGGAAGTAGATAAGGGACTTAGGGTGTAGGTACAGAAGGGGAAACAGGTGGAGGAAATGAGGTAAAAGTCTCCCTTGAGCTCCTTCATACTTTAAATCATTGACTTGTACCCTCCAAAGAGATTCTTCTATCTGAAGATGGTAGTAAGGGCCTGACTACTGGACCCTTAAGCTGCTGTCACGAGTGTCACCCAGAAAACATAAGAAAATCATAGTTTAACTAAAAGGGATTTTAGATATTGTACACTCTCAGACCTTCATAGCTTTGGCTCCTGGAGAGACAAAGCCCATAACCCTCATTCTGGATGAAATGGCTAACTGAATCGCGGCTCATCTTCTGATGCTTGTATCTGAGGAGGCTACACGTTTAGCTGCTTGAGAGAAGGCAGTATGATGAGAACATTTTATAGATAAATAAAACTGAGACCCTCAGAGGGAAAGTGACATGGCCAAAACCACACAGGTTAGAAATAACAGCACCAAGATTCAGAGTTTGGTCCTCTGCCTGGATACAGAACTAAATGCAAAGAAACACTCTGCCTTAAAGCCCTATATAAAATGTGCTAGTATTTCCACTGCAACATGTTGCCTCTCACTGGCTCATTAAACCCTCCACCCAAACATCTCATGAAGACATGTAATGACCTAATACCTAGGAAAGAAACTGCCTAGTTCCATCACTTTGTCTTTGGCAACTCCGCCCTTAGGAATGACTAGGGGAAGGTAAGCAAAGTCACCCGTGACCAACCATTCCTCATCTATCATTCAGCTTGGCATTGACACCACCCCACTCATAGCACCACAAGGCCAAGTTCCATACTCCTAGAAAGAGTGGCCCAGCTCAGGGAGAAAAAAGATACTTACTGTGGACTTGGAAGGCAGAGTTAACCTGGTGGGGCCCCCTTTTCTTTGCTGTGAAAGAAATAAGCACCTATTAGACTTTCCCCTCATTTTTTATAGTCCGTCCATCCCTTGCTCAGCCTGTGCCAACTCTTCTCAGAAGCCACTAACAAGTGTTTGAGGTCTGCAACCTCTATGGTCACATAAACAGGATGGGTCAAAAAGGAGTACTCAGGTGTATGGCCAGTAGGGCCACACACTGGGCCCACAGGAAAGTCTTAGTACTTTGGATGACTTCAAGTCTTTGGGATGAAATATGAGTTCCTAAAAAACCCATTTATAGACTTAGAGGCAGTCTGCCTTTCTGTGACCTCCCCAGTGTAAGTACTTCATCCCCACTATCTTTCTCATCATTGTCTCACCACTCAGCCCTTGGCTGCTGACACTGTTTCCCTTATTTGTTCTGCCCACTGACTAACTTCACTTGGGAAATGCAGAGAGTGACTTTCTCTAAGTGACTCTCCTTCTGAAACATCTACTGGAAGTCACAGAGTTGGTTAGAGAAGGCCTAGAAAAAGAAGCCAAGCGTGCTCCCCAGACAAGAAGGCATCACTAAGAGGCTGTGAGACTGCTGCATGAGCTCTTTCTTAGTTTGTAAGAGTCTGTGAGTCTGTGATTAGGGAAGACCAAGAGCTTGGGGGCTCCTATGGCCTATCCTTCTGCAGCTAGAAACTCACTGGATACAGAGAAGTCATTTTCTCCCTGCCTCTTCAAATCTCTCTCTACGAGCCAGTATACAAATCAATACCAGCAGAGTATGCAGACCATTTCTCCACTTTGGTCATAAAAAATTAAAAAATCCTAAAGCAGTGCTTATCTGAAGATAAATAAGTAGAACTGGGTACCAGAAAGATTTCCTGCATTTTCCTGCATAAAAATCTTTCTTCAAAACTCCTGGAATGGGAGATCTTAACCTGGAGTTCATGAACCTGGTTTTAAAAAATATGATATCTGAATTCCCAAATAACTGGATTCTTTTGTTATCCTGTGTATTTCTATTTTATGACTTCAAAAATAAGACTCTGATAAAGCACCAGACTGCCAAATGGGTCCAAGATACAAAACAAGTTAAGAGCCCCTACTCTCTATGGAGGTATTTTGCAAGGTAAAGAGGAATTGGGTAATTGTCTCAATCCTCAGTAACAGACCCAGAGCATCTGGGTAATCATATGTATGGTCAGGATGTTGTTCAAACCTACCAGCTCCTTTAGCTCCCTCTGCCTGTCACAGAGTTGCTCATACATTTTCTTTCCCACATCAGTACTTTCAAGGGTGGAGATGATCTGCAGTTGGGTGTCGTTGTTGTCTATGATGTTGTATTCCAGCATTAGACAGAGAATCTGGCAGAGAGAGGGATAGGAAGAAGAGTGAGAGGGGCCAGCAGAGCAGAGGGAAGTTGTCTCCTGTGAGGTCTGTGATGGTCACTTGTCTAAGGCACAGAGAAGATCTGAGGTTACATGCCCCTCTTATGTGGTAAGAGGGTACAAATGTCATTCAAATCACTTTGCTGACTTAGATGCTTCAGGCATCTACTTCTTCGCCCCACACTTGTATCTTCCAGCCCTTGCAGAAATAAGCACTGGTAATTGTAGTCTCCTCATCTTCTCAAGCTTCCTCTGGAAAAGAAGGGCCCACTTTCCAACAGGATCTATAGGAAACACTGGAGACTCTGACTCTATCTTCTTGGCCCAGCCTCAGAATCAGGGAATGGATGTAATGACATATATCTAAGAATCAGGGATAGCTCAGGACACTATGGGGGTTGGCAAACTAGGTACTGCCAACAAGTCATTTGCCATTTTTTTTCAAGGTTGGAAAGAAGAGGAAGGGAAGAGAGGTTTCCTGAGTCATCTGAATCTAAGATCAGTAGGATGAATGAATAGGGAAGCATTTCTCCCTGGCTCTTTCTTTTTTCTTCTTCTTCTTCTTCTTTTTTTTTTAACCCTTAACTTCTGTATATTGGCTCCTTAGTGGAAGAGTGGTAAGGGTGGGCAATGGGGGTCAAGTGACTTGCCCAGGGTCACACAGCTGGGAAGTTCTGAGGCCGGATTTGAACCCATGACCTCCTGTCTCTAGGCCTGACTCTCAATCCACTGAGCTACCCAGCTGCCCCCTCCCTGGCTCTTTCTAAGATAGGAAGATGGAAAAAAGAGGGGGGAGGGAAGAAGGAAATAAAGAGGAAAGGAGGAGCATAATTAGACAATAATATTATAATTGGAAAGGCCATTCTAGATCACCTAGTCAGGCCTACTCATTGGACAAATGGAGAAACTGAGCTTTAGAGAAAAAAACTGACTCATCGAAGGTCACACAATCAGTAACAGAAATAACACCCAAACATAGATCTCCTTCCTCAAGGTTACTGCTCTATTCACCCTGCCACAACCATCAGTCCTTCTGTCTAAGTCCTCCCTCTCTAAAGGCACCAGCACTCTGGATTGCCCCTTGCTTCTTCCTCTAAAATGCTGGCTATTCACCAACTGGGTGAGTAAGTGGAATGGCTAGGAGAGAAGAGTCCTGGACACACGGATACTCTCAGAAGCTCTATGGTAGTCCCTGGGCCACCTCACTCCCTTCTCCCCACCCCTGCCCCAACTTCCTTGTTGTGGTTGCTCCTCGATCTCACTACACAGTAGTTGAGCAGTGCTGTGAAGCCAGACGTAGAGCTACACTCACCTCCACCATGGTCTGATTGCCCCTCAGGGCCAGGAGCATGCATGGTCCCAGCTTGTTCTCAGCCAGTGAAAGCAGAAACTTTTTCGTCTTATAACAGGATCCCATGAGTATATGCACCTGGGAGAGAAAGGAGGCCACAAAGCAAGGTCAGAGGTATGGTCTCACCAATATTTCAGATGGGATAGAGACACGCAATGCTTCTCACCCATCTGCAGGCCTCGGGGCAGCTCAACACTGAGGTGAAGCTTAGAAGTCTCAGCTTAAGCCACAGCTTACCTAGAGATAAAGGCAGACCCACAGCCTGCCACACTGAGACCATTGCAGAGGCAGCCTCTGAGCTAGGCAATGCTTGAGAAATGTTTGGCCACACAGCCATGCTGACTTTCTTTGGTTTTGCTGATAACAAACATAATTTTCTGGACATCTGGTCTCTGGGAGGGTTGTCAGAGAATCCCATAAGTCCAGTGGATGAGAACAGACCATCAGGTAACATTACCCCCTCCCTATTCTTCACATTCTAAGTTATAAGTTATAGAATCATAAGATTTAGATCTAGAAAGGGCCTTAAAAATAATTTAGTTCTAAGTACAGAGTAGAAAACTGAAGCACACAGTGTCAGAGCTGGGTTCAAACCCAAAACTTCTGATTTCAAGTCCTTTATTCTTTTTACCATACCACATCCCGAGTCTTCTTATGGAGAGGAGGATCTGAGCTTTTCTCTGGGACAACCTGGGGCTGTAACTCCGATGCCTGAATTTTGTCTTTGGGTTTTTGGCACCAATGGTACTGGGCAAAGATTTATGAAATTCTCATGCTCCCCATGGCTAGAGCTCAACATTCACATGGTTCAGAATAGACAGCACAGAGAAAGCCTGTCTTGCCTTCACTTCTAAGGACCTCTGAGGATTGGCTAATCCTCTCTGGGGAAACCTTATGGTCACATCAGCTGTAAATACTTGTCAGTCAGTCAACAGGGAGTCCTCCTTAGGGAAGGGAGCCCACTAAATGCAGGCTTCCTGGTGGCTTTGGACATGAGTCCAAATGACAAGGATAGATTAGTGAGACATCATGAATTCACCCCAAAGCACCTGACCTGGAGCAGACCATGCTTCCTGCAGGCTTAGGAGATTAGATATAGAGAGATGGAGAGGAAGGTGGGGCTGGAAAGGAAATGATGAGTCACTGGGGGGGCTAAAGAAGTCTTATAGATCTGTCTGCCCCTCATCTCAATACAAAATGCTTTTGCCTTCTCAAAAAAGTTATTGTTTTGAAATGGAAACTTCCCAGCCCCAAAGGTACACTATATTATTCTAGAGAAATACTCCATTTTGATTTTAGTGTCTGTCTAATTTTCCTTCCAACATTTGTTTAATCATTAGGGTCTTGGTATGGCATGCCAATGGATACGCTCAGGCTAGTGGCTGCCAGCTTATATTGCTTCTTATTCTCATTGGGTACTGAGTGGTGGAGGGACCACCAGGCGTTGCTATGGGGAAGGCAATGACGTCTTCACAGGGAGATTATGGCTCAAGTTGAAAAATAAATGAAGGGAGAAAAGAGACAAATTTCCAAGCTCCAGAAATCTGGCTAATCTAGCAGTGAGTGCGTGAGTTAAGACAGAGCACGTACACAGAAACGTCTAAAAATAAGCCTCTTTCAAGAAGGACCCAAGAGGCAGCTCATATATTATAGACAAAACTCAGGCTTGGCTCAGCTCACTGGGTACTTGTATACAGAGCTAGTTTCCTGGTAAAGAGTCCCTTTGCCTTGCAAAAGCACAGGAGAATGAGTTATTTGCTTTGATAAGAAAGGGGAAGGGGGACGAAGCTAGTGGAGCCAGGGGAGACCATTTCTGACTTGAGCTGGCTGGCCTTAGGTAGTACTATACCAATATCTCCCTCCATTCCACCCTGTTCACCCCTGGAACATCTCCCCTCTCTTCTCCAGAAGAAACTCTTCAAATCCCATTCTCACTACTTCCCTATATAAAGCCCAAACCTTAGCACTGATTCTCTAAAGCTATCTGCCTGGAGGTATAACCAAGGTGGAGACCAGGAGGGAGAAGGGAATGGTCCTGGCACTTCTACCACAAAGCAGCCTGGCTCTCTGTCAATCCTTCACAGAGCCCAAATGTCTGGAAAGGCAGCACAAACATAGCACAGAGCACACAACTGTGAGGGTGCTCCAGCAGCAATCTAGGTTTTTCCCATCTTCTCCATTCTCCAGAGAGACCCTGCACCAGCAGCCATCCATCTCACACTGCATATACATACATAGATAAACACAGACAAACACACACACACACACACACACACACACACACACACACACACACACACACACTATCTCCTCTNCACACACACACACACACACACACACACACACACACACACACACACACTTTCAGGTCCATGTGTTGTCTCCCTTCTTAGAATTTTTAAGGCAGATATTTTGCTTTTGGGCTTGTATCTCCAGTGCCTGGCACATAGTAGGTGCTTAATAAATACTCCTGGATCTTTAATCACCTCCTTCCTCCACTAGCTCTTTCCCTTTTGCCTAAAATGCATGTCCAAGTCTCCCTATATCTTGGCCTCCTTTGGCATCAATGTCTAATGAGTCACCAGGTTCACAGGATCGCAGATCCTATACCCCCTTGTTTGATTGATGCTTTGGCTTCCGCTCAGGCCCTTGAAGACTATCTCTATATTTCCCAGTCAGGGGCTGTCAGAGGGAAAGGTCACTTGAAGAACGTCAGTATCTGCATTTCTGAGGCAAAGCCGGTCAGTGGTCAGAATGAGCAAGGGATCACAGGACCAATATTAGGATCACAGATTTAGGATGAACAAGGTTGTCAAAGACCATCTAGTTTAACCTCGACATGCTGCAGAGGACAGTGACTGGCTTGAGACTGCACAAGCAGCAAGTGAGGATTTTGACCTTACAAGCAAGATTTGGACCTTAGGTTCTCTGGCTCTGAAGACAATGCTCATCCCCTCTTAACATCCTGCTTCAGTTCTCTGGGTTCTTCTCTAGTGATCTCTCTGGCCTTTGCCCTCTCTTTCTCATTCTTCCTGGCACAGCTGCTCCAGTCCCAGTCCTCACCACAATTCACAATGAAAGAGGCTCCTACCTGTTTTCCTGGCTTCCAGGCCCTCCTCCAATCTACTCTGCATATGATATCATCTTCCTAAAGCATAGATCTAATCACATCTGATCAAATCATAGCTTCTTACTGACCAGAGATTAATGTTCAAACCCAGTCTGGCACTGAAGGCCCTCCCCCATATGGCCCAAACCTACTTTTCTAATCTTGCTCTGGATCTATGATTCCATCAGTGTGGAGGAAACTCCTAGTATGAAAAATACTTCTAATACAGATGAGCAACTTACCTGCTGTTGCCTGATCGGTTAGCTGACTTGTCCAAAGTCATACAATGTGTTTCAGAAATAGGACTTAAACCCAAGCACTCCTCACTTCAAGGCTAAGCCTCTATCCATGATGTTACATTATCTCTCACCTTTCAAGTCTTATCTCTGACTACTTCCCTATATAAAGCCAAAATTTTAGTACTGAATCTCCAGCATGCTTTACCCTTTCTACCCCAACACTGCTGCTCATATCTGGAATCCATTCTCTCTCTTCACCTACTACTTCATCCTTCAAGAACTAACTCAGATTCCACTACTTCCATAACCCTAGCCCAGTGATGGGCAAACTTTTTAAAGAGGGGGCCAAAGGAATGGAAAATGCTCATCTGTCAGTCTGCTTCTAAGGCAACTCTTTCGAAGTTTCACTGTATTGTATCCTACTCGCTGTATTCGTCAGGTCAGGAATAATACCGTGCAGCCCTGATAGAACATTTCAGGGGGCCACATCTGGCCCGCAGGCTGTAGTTTGCCCATCACTGCCCTAGCCTGACCACCACAGCCTAAAATAATTTATTTTCTTTTGAACCTATATTTTGATTCTTGTGTCCAAGAGCCTTGTCTTTCTCTCTCTCCCAGAGGTGTTGTGAGGATCCAAAGAGAGAATATATATAAAAAGACTATTAGGGTATAGACACATGTCAGGAACTTAACAATTAGTTTGCCAATGAATGTAATGTTGCATTAGCTCTTCTACTGATGTTTTTAATTGCTGCCTTTCTTACTTCCATAAAAAGATTGTAATCTCTTTGAGAGTATGGTTTCTCTTTGATCTTCTTTGTCCCCTTAGAATGCCATGCTAGGAGCATAGTAGTAATTTAATAAATGGGTTGAATTTTTTTAAAATCTTGCTCCTACCACCTATATCATCTTATGTTTTTTTTCTCTTTCATTGTAGAATTTCCAAGGAGAATGGTCTACATTCATTAGTTATGTATCTTAGAAATTCATCCACTCCTTAAGACTTTTGCAGCCTGGCTTCTGCACCCACCATTCTTTCGAAATTATTCTCTCACAGATCACCAGTGACTACTTATTTGCCAAATCCAATATTCTCTTCCCCCAACAATTCTCATTCATTTTTCTTCACTTCGCTATAACACTTGAGACTTTCGACTACTCTTAGAATACTCCCTTGTGTTGGCTTTAGTATTCTTTCTTTTATAAATACTACTTTCTGAGTATCCTTACTACATCTACATCCTATTTCCTTAAATGTGACTAATCCCAAGGTTTAGCCCTTGTACCTCTTTCCTCTCTTTCTAGTCTCTTCCTGAGGGAACAGATCCTCTCACGGATTCAACTATTACCTTCATCCAGATAATGGCATTATTTTTGATTCCTCACTCTCTCTCACCCAACACATCCAATCAGTGTACTCCCTATCTTGTATTTATTCTGCATATATTCTGTCTATTTTAATCTTTGTATTTATATCCTTAGTGACTAGCACAGTACCTGGCACATAGAAGGTGCTTCATAAATGCTTACTGATTGATGGATGGATGGGTGACTGATCTCTCTTCTTAGCTTCAGTTCCATAATTACCTTTAGCTGCCTGTCAGATATCTACTTGGTTGTATTACTGAAGCTTTAAATTCAAACTCAACATGCCTAAAACTATCACTTTCAACCTTCCTCTCCCTCAAATTAGTTTCTTTGTCTAACTTTATTGTTCCTATTGATGCAACCATCATCTTCCCAGCCACCGAGGCTCAAAATTTCAGTGATCAGTCTTTCTCCTTTCTTGACTCTATACTTCCAAAAGCCAGCAAGTCCTATAAATTTTTCTTCTTCATTCCTTCTTTCTCATATTTGTTTCTTTCCATCCCAAGAACCAAAATCTTAGTATATATCCTCATTATTTTGAGCTTGGGCAATTGCAATAGTCTCCATTAATTAAGTTCTACCTCAAATCTCTCCCAAACATCCTGTACGTAATCATAACATATACTACCTATTTGATTAATCATCTTAAAATTATTCTTTGTATCTATCAAAAACCCTCAATAGCTCTGGAGTGCTCAGTGAATAAAGTCCAAACTTCTTGCCATTCAAAGCCTCTCCTGATCTTCCTAACCCACTTTCCACTATGCATCTAAACAAACCTTCTCCTCTAGTCAAACATGTCCTGAGATACCATGCACATTATTATTTCCACACCTTTGAACATGCCATTTTCTAACTTGAAAGTTTATTCTCTCTCTGCTAAGTTCTACCCATCCTTCAATGCCTACCTCCTCTTCCACAGAATGTGCTCTAACTGCTCTGGGCCCCAGTGATCCCTCTCTCTTTAAACTCTCATTACGTTTCTTGTCTGTCTCTGATTCAGCACTTGGCACATGTTTCTTCTCTATACTGTTGTTACTTTTTGTTGAATGAACATGTTCTTCCTCTCTAGTTTTGATTGTGCTTTCCTCAAGGGAAGAAAGATCATATTCTCTCTCTCTCTCTCTCTCTCTCTCTCTCTCTCTCTCTCTCTCTCTCTCTCTCTCTCTCTCTCTCTCTCTCTCTCTCCCTCTTTCTCACTCTGCATCCCTTCCCCTTCCCCTTAGCAACTGGCACAGAGTCACACATGCAGTATGCTGACAGCAAAAAGGCACTCTAATTCAAAACTAGCACTGTGGGTATAATAAAAATTTTCTTCTGATTTATGAATGGTATTATTCTGAAACATTTAGGGCATAGGCTTTCTGATAATACAGGTGCTCAATAAATGACCAGGATGATGTAAATTAACTTGATCTTCTTTGAGAATAGAAAAGATATTCTCTTTTCTGAACCTGGCTTAATAGTTCCATGAGTTGGCTCATGTTGGGAAAGATCCCAGGATTGGGGTTAGGTGACCTGAAATGGAAACTTGACTCTGTTTCCAACCAGTCATACTTCTCAAATGCCAGATCTTATGACTTGGGGAAAGTTCCTTGCTTTGTTTTGGGCCTTAGTTTCCTCAAATGTAAAAAGGAGGTTAGGTTAGATTATCTTTAATGTCCCTTCCAGTTCTGAATTCTATGTTCCTATAACTTCACAAACCCAAATAACTGTGAAATGTGTATCTCTCCTTTAACTTTCTATGGTAAATGCTAATAAGGGTGACCCTAGTCCAGTGTCATCAGAAGTTCACAAAGGCAGTTTAGAAATCTAGAGGGATGTAAATTGTAGTTGTACTAACACTGTGTATCACTGTCCTGAAGAAAGAAGCCTCCCTGAAGAAATTATTTCTATTCTTTCCTGGAGGAAGCCTAACTTCCTTCAGTCTGGGGACATCAGCTGAGGTTCAAATGTGACAAATATGATCACCATCATGAAAATACTTTGATTGTGAATTAATCCATCCATTCTGGAAGGCAATTTGGAATTATGCAAAAAGGGCTTTAAAAGAATGCAGACCCCTTGATCCAGCCATACCACTACTAGGTGTGTACCCCAAAGAGATAATAAGGAAAAATACTTGTATGAAAATATTCATAGCTGCACTCTTTGTGGTGGCAAAAAATTAAAAAATGAAGGGGAATGGCTGAATAAATTGTGGTATCTGTGGTGATGTAATATTATTGTGCTGTAAGGAACGATGATCTGTAAGATGTATGTGAACTGTGAGAACTTCAATGACTGATGCAGAGTGAAATAAGCAGAACAGGAGAACATTGTACACAGAAAGTAAAACATTGTGGAAAAATCCAATGTCACGAACTACTACTAGTGGCAATGCAACAAGTCAGGATACTCCTGAAGGATTTATGGGAAAGAATGCCAACCACATTGAGAGAAAGAATTATGGGAGTAGAAATGCAAAAGAAAAACATATGACATCATTTATCACATGTATATATGGGCATGTGATTTGGAGTTTAGGCTTTGAAAAATCGCTCTAGAGCAAAAATGGATATGGAAATAGGTATCGAGTGATGACATTTGTACAACTCAGTGGAATTGCTTGTTGGCTCTGGGAGGTGGGAGGAGGGGAAGGAAAGAAAATGGGTCATGTAAACATGGAAAAATATTTTAAATAAAAATGTTTTTTAAATGAAAATACTCTGAAATATTATAAGGTGCCAAATTTAAATTAAAGATTACTATTAACGTCTCTAGAAAACTTGCTGCTTATGAGGCTGTCCTGATGAGAATATACTTGAGGGTAATTACATTCCATCTGAGGCACTTCATACAGAAGACCCCCTTACTAGCTCTGGTTTACAATGAGCCACTTAAAATGAGGCAGCTGTTTGCGAGCTTGCTTTTCTGAATCCCCCACTCTTGCAAGAGGTATAAACAAAATGTCCCTAAAGAGGACAGATAAGATATCCACCACCTCTTCAGTGGCTTTTGCAATCACTTACATTGAATTCTGGACCAACGCAAACATCCTGCAATCAGAATTCCCTTGAACTAGTTTCCCAACAGCGGTGACAAACCATGACGCAACATCCACATTCTTCTGTCCACTCCCCATGACACAGCCCACGATGGGAGATGAGGGGCTATAACTAAAGGGTCAGTCTGAAGCAGGCTTTATTTGTTTTCGCCTCAGAAGTAAATAGCTGCATGCCCTCAGCAAAGGTATGATTTTACCACCTGAAATCTCTTGTGAAGATGTGAGCATTTAAACATAGACACGCCACAGTGAGGGCACTGCACTGTAGATCTTGGAGTATCTCTGTAAACAACTATACTTCAACATAGCTGAATGTGAACACTTAGTAATTCAATAAACAGGAAAAGAATTGAGCAACAGAGTCACAGTATACAAAGAGGAGACAACTCAGAAACGGTTAAAAGAAGAGAGGGGTGAATTAGGAGCCATTATCATGTACTGGCAATTGCTTACTTGTCTACAGTGTGTAGAGCATGTGGCTTTACCTATCCTGGCCCTGAACTACCAAGCAGTTTATGGTACATTCCAGGCAACAGCACCCTCGATATGCTGCTGTCCATTACTCACTATAAGGAGGATGGAAGAGGGAAATATAAAGTCTCTAAGGACCAGCCACAGGAAGAATCCTTCAGTCCTTGGCAAAGACTTTCAGATTTGTTTAGAAAACTATAAACTCTGGGTGTCTTTGCTATCAGTCTAGTCACTGGAGATTCTTTCTCCCATGTGGAGGAGAAAACTGAGGATCTAATGCTATGAGAATCATGAGGAATACTCAAAACAACCATCCAAAAATGGTAGGAAAAGTTGCTAGCTTCTTTTTTATCCATGTTCTTAGGTCTCTCCCAGGTCCTTACCACTACTGAGCATCCCCCAGCCAGGGAAAGAGAGAAAACTTTTTACCCTTTACACCACTGTCAGACCCCAGAGGTACACAAGAAAATCTCAGCAACTGGGAAAGTCTTAAGCAAGACAGCCTGTGGAAAGGGCCACCAACTACTATAACTCCATCCTATAACATAAAGAGCTCTGAAATTTGACTGACGCTCTTTCAAATACCTGGGCTCTGGGCTCTAGCCTGACCATACAGGGGAATAGAGTATTTGGAAAAGTTCATGAAAAGTCAAATTTTGAATGAAAAGTCAGTGATGGGTTTAAGAGAACAGATAATGAGGCAAACCTCCCTCCTTACTGTGAAGAGGTAGGGAGCATCAGAGCAGAAAGGACTATAGGTTACTAGATGTGGTCACAAACCACAGAGGGGTTTTGTTTAATTATTTTACTTTGTTCCTAGAAAAAGTTTCACCTGGAGGTTGGGGGAAAGTTCCTTTCTAACCCAAATGATTGTGATATAAAAGCAAAAGGCATAAAGTGTACAAAATGTATGATGCAATAAATGCATTGCAGTCTACTGCTGGTGGTCATTTTCTTAGCAGAACAGGGTAAAGCAAACAAGCTCTGGCTGACCGTTCTTTTGGGGAGAGGGAGGAGAAAACAAGCTCACAGCATTGTAGGAGCATACCATGCTGGCAAAAAGTTCTCCATCATCGTCACAAGCCACACCACCAGGACTGTAGAGCTGAAACCAGCCATCTTTGCCAGTCCGCACACTCAGCAAACAGGAGTGGACCTGCCAGGAAGAAGAGAGATGCTTAGATATGTAAATGCAAGCTGTAAAGCAGCCATTGCATTAGTGGTCCTAGGAAAATGGAGATGGACAATGGGACCATTTCTATGCTTCACTGAGGGAGGCAGGGCCAATGGAGGGAGTCTGAGGAAAAAAATGGCCTGTGCCTATTTTTCCAGCAAAGACACATGGCAGCCTAGATACCATATATCCAAATAGTTACATGGTGCTATGGGGGACCACCAACAAGGCCCAGGCTACAGAGCCTTTGGGCTCAGGGCCAGAATTAAAACAGAAGTTGGTGTTTATTTTACCTAGTGAAATCAAAGACCAACTACAATTGTCCCTCCAACAGATTCCTTCAGATGGATGTGGCCTTCATACCAGGGACACTTCCTGCCCTTGACCAAATATACTGAAAGCGAGACTGAGAGGGCAATCCAGATTAAAATTCAGCAAGTGGCAGGATTAGGGTGCTCCCTGGTTTCAGCACGTGGAAGGCAGGAGCTGAGCCCAGATTCTAAGGACTCGACTGCTTTCTCTTCTGCTATCTTCATGGAAACTCCATCACCAGCTTTGGCAAAGGAAGACAAAACACTTGAAGACACGAATGCTGTGCTTGGCTCAGCAGGAGAGCCTGCGCAAGCGTGCTTTCAAATCAATGTCTCCGCCAGTAGAGAAAACCAGTGGAGAAAACATCGAGCAAATGGAAAAAATGCTGCTGTTCATTACAGTTTACTGTAAAACACTGACATCACAGGCTAACCTCAGACACCCAGGGTGGGGCATGTGTTTATACACAAGGCCAGCAGCCTCTGCAAACAAGCTCTGTGTGTGTGTGTGTGTGTGTGTGTGTGTGTGTGTGTGTGTGTGTGTGTGTGTTGCTTGTCAGCCTGTTCACTTTTGTGAACAAAAGCTAGCTGGCAGAGCTCCTCAGGAGCTTCAGATCTGGCTCTCCTAATAGCCTCAGATATGCCCTCCATCAGCACAGAAGGGGCTCTCTGACAGTATGGCCAGGCAGGGTAGCATTTTATTAAGGGGAGGAGAAGATAAGGTTCACCTCTTGGCGTGGGTCTTCGGCAAATCTCTGAATCACGTACTTCAGTTCCCTGAAAGACACAAACCCAGGACTGGGTCACCGAGACATCCTATCTGCTCATGCTAGAGGGGCAGAGGAGGTGGGATGGGGACAGAGGGTGCTACTTGTGAAGGCGGAACCAGGACATGGCGAGCCAGCTAGCTGAGCAGCCCACAGGACCCCTACATTTAAAGGGCACTGAGGTACTTATGGGCAAGAAGGGATTCGAAAGGTTTGAAAACCCAGTGGATGGGAGAGAGGGCAAACCCAGGACCATATGCATGATGTCCAGTCTTAACCAAGAGAAGCTGCTAGAGGGTGGGGGTCTGGGATAGTGGAGAGGTATATAGAGTCTTGCTACCCCTCCTCCACGATGAAAAGACCAGAAAAACACTCACTTGGTAAATTTCTCATGCGCAAGAGCTCTGTAACAAAAAATAATAAAAATATTAAGAGAAAACTAGTTTTTGCATAGCCCTTTTAGAAAGTGCAGTTACTAGGTAATCCTTCTAAAGGAAAAGTTATACAAGAATCCCCCCCACCCCCAATCTGTGGTTCTAAAAATGAAAAATAAATTTAGAACAAGATACTAATACTTCAAACCTCCCAGGCACCAACAAATAAGAGCAGACATTGGGTGGGAAGGAAAGGAAAAATAACAGTAATAAGGAGAATGACCCCAGAATCACACACTTGTAAACAGGAGTGGAGATACCTGGTGGGTTTTTTTTTTTCCTGTCCCAGAGACCCAGGTGTGTTCATTAATTGTTCTGCAATTAAGGCAAGGCCACAGCTAATTAACGCTGCACATCAGAAAAGCAATTAAGAATTGCTCTGAAAAGCGAATTGCATCATGGTCGGCTTGTACAGCTCCTCCCCAGAGGTGGAGGGAATGGCTGACTGCGGCGATGACGCCATGGCGTTACAGAGCAGGCAGCCAGTGTTCAGGAGTTGGATTTCTCTGGTCTCGAGGCATTGGGCCACTGGGGACAGGAGAGGCCAGTAAATTGGGCAATTACAGGCTGTAATGTACCCCCTCAGAGAGCTGCATTTCATAAACACCGTGCTCGTTAATCGGTTCCCAGGGGAGTGCCAAGGGCCTCCCAGAGCAGCACAGTTTCTCCACTCTATCAAAACAGAGTCATTTAGACACTTTCAGTTCTGCTTATTTAGACAAAGCATTCTTGTTTAGGCCCCCTTTCACCAGGTTCTTTTTCTTCTGACTTTCCAGTGATAAATGTGCCATGGGAACAAGGGGACCAAGAGAGACAGAAATGTCCAATGAATGGAGAAGTAATGTAGGATTCTGTTAATGGTTAAGCAAAAAAGAATGGGGCAAGTGAGAGAAATAGTGTGTTTCTCTCTTAATACTTTCAATCCTGAGACCAAGGACAAACCTTTCTGGGCCTTATTTCCTTCTTCTGTACAATGAAGAGGATAAAATAGATGCTTTCAGCTCTAAATCCTATAATCCTATGCTGTTTCCTGCCTATATTCATTATGGTTCAGAAACTCACTCAGGTTGCTTAGGCTTCATAAAATGAATTGTTTTCACCAGGAAAGACTCAGCAGATGTTTGAGATGTTATCGTAGACACTAAGGACAAAAGAAAGGCAAGCAGACTTACTCTTTGGGGAATGGAATAGGTTGAAGCAAGCTGGCCAGAGCTGGTCTCCAGTCATCATAGTCTGACCTAAAAGAAAAGGGAGGTGAAGGTGAAGCAGGTACATTGGGGTCACTGCATGGCTGGAAGATATAACCTTTAGAGGGGATACTTCTAGTCATCCCACAGGAGCACTGACCTTATGGTTTATACACATACACACACAATGTTTTGCTGAGGACACTACTTTTCTCCTAATTACCCCAAGTTTTTAACCTTAATTACTGTCATTCTCAACCTCTCACTCTTACCCTAAATATCCAAACCACCGTCAAATCTTGTTGTGTTTACCTTCACAACACTTCTTGGATAGATCCCTTTCCCTTGACATAATTCCATTCTCATCTTCTGGAAATACCCCCCAATTTGATCTAACTGCCCCAATTCTCCTCTCTTTCAAATCCATCTGCCACTCAAGTCCCAAAGAGTTTTTCTTAAAGCACAAGCCTAATCATGTTACATCTCAATTCAATTAATGCCAGTGGCTCTCAAATCAAGATACCAAACATTTAGAAGTGCTTTCTTTGTGCCAGGAACTGAGCCCTGAGGAAAAAAGAAAGGCAAAAACAATGCCTACTCTCTAGGCAATCACAATCTAATGGAGGAGAAAACATGTAAACACCTATGTACAAACACATGTATATCATATAAATGGAGATTATCTCAGAGGAGAGGCACTAACTAATAATGAGGATAGGAAAAGGCTTCAAGCAGAAGGTGGATTTTAGCTAAGACTTCAGGGAACCCAAGAAGTGAGGAGGGAGAGAATTACAGGTGTGGAGGATAGCCCCTGAAAATACAGTCAGGAATGGAGTGTGTGTGTGTGTGTGTGTGTGTGTGTGTGTGTGTGTAGGAGCAAGGATCAAATATGAATTCCTCTGTTTGGCATTTAAAGCTCTTTATAACTTAGCTACAATATACTCTTTAACACTATTAGGTATTATTCCCCTTCAAGCATACTATTGTCCAGCTAAAAGTGGTTTTCTTATTGGTTCTCATAAACAGAATTCCACCTTCCATTTTCATATCTTTGTTTCTATGCCTGAAATGAACTTCTTTACTTCTACCTTTAGAAAACCTATATTCCTTCAGGGTGCAACTCGAATGCCATCTCCTACATGAAACTTTACCTAATCCACCCAGCAGCTAGTCCCGCTCCCCCAATTCCCCAAATAAGTTTGGGTCTATTTTGTATATATGTACATATTATCTCCCCTGGCTAGACTCTAAGCTCACTGAGGGCAGAAAATCTCATTTTTGTCTTTGGATTCCCTGCATCTAGCACAATGAGCGGTATAGTAGGCTCTTAGTAAGTGTTTATTGCTCTCTGGTGTTACTGTCCACATCATAGCTACAGTTTATGTAATCATTGTGAATAGCATATGGAAGAGTTGTTTCCAAGTTTTACATAAGGTTTATTAAGCTATTTTCTTATTTGATCTAAGATGTTAAATGACTTTTTCTGCTTGATTAAAAAAAAGCTAGCTTAAAATTTGGATCAACCAAATTTCATGTTTAATGTGGACATAATTTGAGAGCTACTTTTGTTCTTTTTTTTGTTTCTCATTTCATATCCTAGTGCTCTTAATTGAATTTTCTGCCTCTAGTCTTTCTCCTTTCCAATCCATCCTTCATCCAGCTGCCAAAATGATCTTCTTTAGGCCAAGTTGAGAAGATTCTGAGATAGTCTAATGCCTCTAAGATAAAATAAAATTCTTTTGTTTTAAGATGTAAAGTCTTATAATCTGGTTACAACCTATCTTTCTAGACTTATTCCATAGTATTCCAACTCATGGACTCTGATTCCAGCCCAACTGGCCTCCTTGCTATTCCCAGGATGTGATATTCCATCTCTGCCTCCATTTCTTTGCATGGATTGTACCCTAGATGCCTTTGATGTTCTTCTTCCTTGCTCCTGGAATCCCTAGTTCCACTGAAGGCTCAGCTCAAGTGTTACCGCCAAAGTCAGATCCTTCTAAATCTCTCCAACTGTTAGCACTTTACCCACACCTCTGCCCCCTAATACTTTTTATAAACTTTGTATTTATTTAACTAGTACTGCTGTTTCCCTTCGATAGACTATAAGCTCCTTGAAGGTCTGGTTAGTTTTCATTTTTGTTTTTATAGTCACAGTACATGGCATACAGTAGATACTTAAAAATCTATGGGAAACTAAAATAAGTTGAATTGAAGCTGGCTTTGCATTGAACCATATAAAGCCTCAAGTAAACAAGAGATGCCCAGTATCATGAGGGGACCTAACAACTGACTTTATGAAGATAATGGTTCCAACACAACTCCTTAAAGGGCTGTGGGAACATGATATAGTAGAAAAGGCACTAGATTTTGAGCCAGGAAGACTTAGGTTCAAATCCTACCTCAGACACTAGCTGGGGAACCCTGGGAAAATCATTCGATTTCTCTGTGGCTCAGCATTTTCTTTTTTCTTTTTTTTTTTTAAACCCATACCTCCTTTTTTTATTTGGCTTGATTTTATTTTCCTCAATTACATGTAAAAACAGCTTCCAACATTTAATAAAGAATTTCGATTCTCAAAATTTCTCCCTCCCTCCCTTATCTTCTCTCCCACAGAGTTGGTAAAGAAGCCGATATAAATTTTACATGTGTAATCATGTAAGACATTTTTCCATATTAATCTTTTTATGGAAGGAAATTTGAATAAAATTTAAGAAAGTGAAAAAAAAGGACTGCTTTGGTCTAGATTCAGAGTTCATCAGTTCTTTTTCTGGAAACAGATGGAATTTTTTATCATGAGGTCTTTGGGATTGTTTTGGATCATTGTATTGATTAAAATATCTAAATTATTCACAAATGTACATCATATAGTATTGCAATCACTATGTACAGTGTTCTCTGGTTCTTTCTACTTCATTCTGCTTCAGTTTGTGTAAGTCTTTCCAGATTATTGTGAGCTATTCCTGTTCTTGTCCATTACAATCATGTACTCTTACTCAGCCAAGTGAATACATAAAGAAAAATAAGGAAGGGAGAGGAGAAACCCTTTCCTTCCATCTTAGAATCAATACTATGTATTGGTTCCAAGACAGAAGTGTGGTAAGGGCTAGGCAATGGGGGTGAAGTGATTTGCCCAGGGTCACACAGCTAGGAAGTGACTGAGGCCAGATTTGAACCTAGGACCTCCTGTCTCTAGGCCTGGCTCTCAGGCCACTGAGTCCATTTGCTCCATGCCTCAGCATTTTCATCTATAAGTGGGAGAGTTGTCCTACATAGCTTCCAAGGTCCCTCTATCTCTAAATTTAGGATCCAATGAGTTAGAGTTGCATTGGTTTATCTTCAACAAAAATGGAGGATACACAATAGCCAGATAGCCAGTTAGTCCTTTCTTTCTTTCTTTTTTTTCTCTGCCTTTTTTCAATAGCTCTGTGATCAACTTTAGTATGGGTGTGGGTGGGGAGTACACAATTATGGGGTGGGGGGAGAAGAGCGTGAGAATGTGGGTATGGGTGTGAGTTGGCATGTGGGTATAAGTATGTGTGACTGTAGGTATGAGTGTGTAGGATATATATATATATATGCATTATATATATATATAGAGAGAGAGAGAGGGGAAGAGAGGGAGAGGGAAAAGGAGAGAGAGAGAAAGAGAGAAAGACAGAGAGAGCATGAGAGCACAAGAGAGAAAAAGAGAGAGTATAGGTGTGAGAACAGGTATGTGAGTACATGAGTGTGTCTGTGTAGGGTTTATGTCTCATCAATCTGACTTTTGCAATCTCTCATTCCTCATATATGTGAGAGGTCATGGGAAAGAGAATAGAAAGGTCTTTTCCTGACCACATTACAGAGTCAAATGACCTTTTCTTCCTTCCAATATATCTATCTAAAGATGCTATTATTTTAAAAGAATACTGAGCTTTTGTTTCTACATAGCCTTCATTTCCGAATGTGTGTGTGTGTGTGTGTGTGTGTGTGTGTGTAACCTTCTTTACTCCCTTACCCAATATGCTATCCCTTGTATCAGAATTTTTAAATTAAAAAAAGGTAGAAAAAGCAATTCAGCAAAAACAACCAAAGATGCTGTCACTTTTCCTGATAACTTTCACAGAAGGGGAAGGAGAGACCACGCAAAAGCAAAACAAAAATTATTAAGCCATGGAAACCCTTAAAAGAAAATAAAGATCCCTGGAACTATGATCCCTACAGTTTGTAGGTAGAGAATGAAATAGCCTATTGATTCCATAGACCCTTACACTCTTAATCATCTCGATTCATTTGCTGCTGCCTCCTTTACCAAATTCCTTATGCAGAATCTTTCCAAGTGCTTCCTCTGGAACTGCTCAAAAAACTGAGGTGACTTACAAACTAGAGGCTGGAGGAGAAGACTTGGTCACACCCTAATACACCATGGCCCAAAAGAGAATATAGCAGCCTTCACCATAAAAGCCCCGAGTCCTGGAAGCACCTTTTACCACATACTTTACTTGTTTTGTTTTTGTTTTTGTTTTTCTTTAAACCCTTGTACTTCGGTGTATTGACTCATAGGTGGAAGATTGGTAAGGGTGGGCAATGGGGGTCAAGTGACTTGCCCAGGGTCACACAGCTGGGAAGTGGCTGAGGCCGGGTTTGAACCTAGGACCTCCTGTCTCTAGGCCTGACTCTCACTCCACTGAGCTACCCAGCTGCCCCCCTACATATTTTATACAATAAAATGGTGCCTGTCGACTTAAGTTCACCATTCTTGGGCATCGGGCTGGTTCTCCTTTCCATGGTCTTTTTCTTCTGATTCACCACTTTTTGTGTTGCCACCATTCATTCAATCTCCCTGGTTTTTAACCTCTGAGATATCTTAAAGATATACTATATTTACTGCTCATATCGTCAGTATCCAAACCTTGTCCACCTTCACAACTCTTTCATCCATCCCCTTCTCTCCAAACCCAGTGCCAGCATCCTAGTTCAGGCTTATTACCACCCACCTATATTACTGAAGTTATTTCCCAATATACCTTACCACCTTTATCACCTTTCTTCTCCAGTCCATCCCTCATAACACTTTTACACTAATTTTCTTCCTGTACCCATCTGGTCCTAATATTCCTCTCCTCCAAAAGCCTTTACCAGCACCCTACTATTTATTTTATCTGGTATTCAAGACCTCCCCAATCCACTTCCAACCTACACTTCCAGTTTAATCTCAAATTACTCTCTTCCATGAATGTTGTCTCAAATCAAGCTGTATCCCTTAACAAATTCTGCTTTGAAGCCTTTGCTTTCCTAAGTCTAAAATGTTTTCTCTCCTTAATCTGATGAATTACTATTCATTCTTTAAAGCCCAACTTCCCCAAGTCATTGTCAAATCTTCAAATAGCTATTTGCATCTCTAATCAAATTATCATGTAGGGAATGCAGTGTATAGTTCTGTTATTGCCTAAACCCTTTACGGACTGTAAACTCTACAAGAGCAGGGACTATATTTTATCTAAACTAGAAGTTCTTAACTTAGGGCACATAGTTTTTTTAAATGTCAGAAACTATTTTATTAAAATTAGTTTCCTTTGTTATTATTTCATTTTCTGCATTAAAAGTATTATTCTGTAAAGGGGAACATAAGTTTCAAGTAGTTAAGCACCCCTGATCCAAATTATTTTATCACCTTAACACCTAGGGCAGTGGACTACACAAAACAATAATGCTAACTTAATAAAAAGTTCTTGCATTGATGGAATAATTAAATGGCAATCTGTGACACTCTAGGAGTAAAGAATGGCATGTATTATTGTAGCTTGGGGTTCTTTGGACCTGTCCCATGTTGAGTCAAACAGTAAGAATGGGTGCAGGATCTTTCTTATCAAGTGGATTAAAATCTCCCTTCTTCCTGTTCCAAGAGTCCTTGACTTTGCTTAGTCTTGATGGGACCCCTAGATACCAAGGGTATGGTGCATCTCTGGATTGGATCCCCAGTTAGAATAATTTCCCACTCATCCCTGCCCTCGGGCAGCATGTCCAGATTAAGAAATCTAATAGTACCACTGTTCTGTGCTCTCAGACTATACCTGGAATATTTTGTTGACTCTGTAGGCATTTTATTTTAGATAGAACAGTGATGAACTAGCATAGATGAATGACTAGAGGAGGTGATCAGGGAACAACTGACACCCATGGCCTAGATCAGAGATCTAAAAACTGAGTGCTCAAACTGCAACCCTCATACCGCATGTGAGAGCCCCTGCCTTACTCTAGACAGGGGAGGGAGGAAGTGCTCCCACTGGGCTGCTGGGAAGACAGATGTATGATGTGAGAAATGTCCTCAGGCAAGCATGGAGAGGGGGAAGGGATCAGCCCTCTCTCGCACACATGCCATTGGTTTGCCAACATAGGCCTAGATCATAAAGGTAAAGGTTCTATGTGTGCCTTACAAGCTTAAGCTAGATAGCACAAAGTACCTTCCAGGAGTCATATATCTTCACCCTGATTCTGTAATCACCCTTTGTGAATACCAGTATTTAGACAACACACTAGTATTCCTTTCCCTTCCTTTGTGCAGAGTGTGGGAGATGATGGCAATGGCAAGAACTTTTATACCCATATCCTACATTTCAAAAATCTGATGTTGGAAGGCAGATCAGAAATGTGGTTTTCTTCATTATCTTTATGGCCCTTTAGTTCCTTTTACTTCGTGTTCACTCAAAGCCTGCTCTGTCTCTCAGACCCTCATCATTTAGTCACCACCAAACAAAAACCGATGTCTTTACCCCCAAGAAACCTACAACCAAGTAGCAGCAGTCTCATTCTCTAGAATTTAGAATATGCCCAGGAAGCCCCTGAGGAAAGGTTTCCTTTAAAGCTGAGCAAATAGAGAGAGGAGTTCCCAGAAGAGCTTGATTGCCTAAGATAAGTGGATGAATTATGGAAAAGGCAAGTCTAAGATTGAGAGTTCCAGTAGCATGGAAATCATGGAGTCAAAGCATGGAGCAATTCTTCTGTTTCACACCTAAAAATAAAACCTTTTAATAGTCTGTGGGCCATTGGAGGTCATCCAACATTAATGCCATTTACAAGAGACTGTCCAACTCAACTGACAAAGAAAAGGGACCAAACTTCTCTCCAAACCCAGTCTTCTCAGGCTAAACAGCAGCACAGCATTTAATATGATATTTGGAAAACACTTTGTGAATCTTAAAATGTCACCTCATATTGTTAACATTGATAAATGATAAATTAATAAATTCCATTGAAAAGACACTGGAGAAATGATTTTGAGTGAAGAATTACATTATGATAGTAACAATAACAACTAGCATTTACATAGTTTTCTAAGGTATGCATGCTTTATATGGGTATTTCATATGATGCTCATAACAACTCTGGAAGGTAGGTAGTATCATTATCCCCATTTCACAAATGAGGAAACAGAGTTTGAGAACAGTAAGTGACTTGCCCTGGGTCACAAAGCTAGTTAGTGCCTAACGCTGAATTAGAATTTTGGCCCTTCTGATCAGATCTCTATCCACTATGCCACTTAGCTACCAGCTAATGTACTTTTCATATGAATTTGGAATTAGGTAAAGTTGACCAATCTTCTATATATGCCTTGAGATTCCATACCTGAAGTCATACTCTCATCTTTAAAATACCCAACCATTAGAGTAATGTTTGCTAATAGTTTGTCTTTTTTTTTTCCCATTCACCTCCATACATCTGAAAAACTTGGACACTGTTATGGATTCCCTTGGAATTGTTAAATTTGGGCAATAGACTGAGATCGAATTTTCTTCAGTATTTAGCACAGGAAATAAGGAATGAATTCTCATTCTTACACATCTTTTTCACCTCTAACATTTGGAGCCTTATGAACACACAGAAAACTGGTTCATTCAGACTGGTCTCAGGGCAATGAGGGTCTCACTGGAGGCAGCATCAGCTAGATGTAGTTACTTTAAACCCATCTCTTCATCTTGAGCAGGAAACAAAAGGTTGTCCTGGTGCCACAGAGCAGGGATGCCTTTTTGATGTCACCATCCTATCCCATGAGGATCTCAGGGCTAAATGCTTTCACAGACCCCTCTACTGCCCTAGTTGCTAACTGCCAAAAAATCAGTGTGGACTGGAGGGGAGGACAAAAGGGGTCTTCTGCTGGTAAATCTTCAGTCTCATCACACAAAAGTAATAAAGAGGAGAGTACCTGAGTACCTCTGTCAGTAATCATAAAGGCACTGGTGTGTGTATGTGTGTGTGTGTGTGTGAATGGCGAAAGGGATGGCATGTCCTTCCTATATCTGGAACCCAGTTTGATAGATCTTCCTGAACCATGAGGGTTATCTGTACATTGTCTCTAGATGGAATAGAAAGAGGATTTACAAAGAAGGCTATGGAAACCACCAATGTCTGGTAGTTCTGGTCTTAGGAGAGAGGGCACCTATATGGCCAACAAAAGCTAAGTTCAGATTTCAAAATAAACTCTTCATTGTGGGTCTCCCCAGGAAAGGTCAAATGGCTTCACATTCCAGTTAAATCAAATCCCTGATTAAACAGCCCTTGCCCAGACAGATGTTCTCCTTTGGTGCCACAGGGAATTTAGAGTTGGCACCCTTCACCCGACTCCCTGCCTTCCAAGGGGCATGGGCCTTTAAGGCAGGCTTCTATCCCTTGGTTAGGGGGAACTCATAGTAACCCTTGGCCTTCAACAATCCACAACATGGCTGGTATGTGTGGTCACTGGATGGCAACTTAGTGCCCTAGGCAGGCCTATCACTGGGCTAAGCAACCTAAAAAGGAGACATGGATAGGGCTTGCTGAGGAAACATCACAGATAGCACTGCTATCACTAAAGCTGTTTTCTTAGGTGCTCCCCTGTTTTTTCCTAGCCTGCATAGGAGCATGGCTCCCTCTCACAGGTGGTGGGCATAGCCTTCCCTTCTATCAAGTCTGTGGGCAAGTTGCCTTCAGTCACTGGGACAGGTCTAGTTTTGAAACACTGGGAGAGGCGGAGCCAAGATGGAGGTACAGAAACAGAGAAGCTCAAAGTCACCATGAAAATCCTCTCCAAAGAATCTTAAAACAACAGCACAAAACTAATACAGGAGTGAAAGAACCAAAAAGGAGACAGAGTGAAGAAACTTTCAAGAAGAGAAAAACCTAAAAGATAGGCAGTGAAACACTGGGAGGCCTATCCAAAAACAACAGGAGAAATAGCTAGAATGCTGAACTAAAGGAGGAAAAGGGAGCTAAATATAGTCTAAATTTCAAGGGGACTTTTTGGTAATTCATTGGAGAATTGAAAAGAGGTTGGAAGGTTAGGAGAGAACAGGATGAATGTGAACTAGGAACAGAGAAATGGAAAAAAAGCAAGATTTTGGTGACTATTATGGTAGAAACAGAGTAGGAAGTTCCTGGAGACAGAGAGACAAGGGACAGTGGCATTGTGAATCTTAACATAGCAACTAAGATTCTTTCAGCTAACCTGGCAATGGAGTGACCTGCACTCTCTTAAGCATAGTCCTATTCTGTGCACCAATAGTTTATTCAGTATGTTCTGAGATGTGGATGCAACTGTAAAATCTGACATTTCTAGTTCACATGTTAATTCTACTGAAAGAGCTTATTCCAATGAATAAGTATGCCCCAAACAACCCATGGACACATTTGCCTCTCTATCAGTTCACGCTGCTGAGGATGGGGTGAATGACTAGGGCCTAGGAGAAAGGAGAGAGAAGGAGTTAAGGCGCCCAAGCCCACATGGTCAATCACTAACACTGTACATGCCCCTGTGAGCACTTCCATTCCGAGAATGCTTGCAGTAGCTCACGATGAAATAGGAGCCAACCAAAACCACTTACACCTGCCTCTTCAAACTTTTCTCACCAGCCCACAGCTATTATCTGCTCTTAGAGCACAAGTTATTCTCGAGCATGGCTCAAACAAGTCAAAACATACAAGTAGCCCTGGGCAACCCTCATACACAGGGCAAGGGAGAGGCTATTTGGGGCACTCAAAGCATGGCAATGACCAGCTAGAGAATGCAACGAGAGGATTCTGGAGCCAAATGAGTGAATCTCCTGCAGGGAATTTACTAGCCTCAGGAGAAGACAGTGAAAGTGAATATCTGCTTAGCCTTAATGATGAAAAAGGCAAGTGATGGAATGAGGATATTAGAAAGCAATTTATTCCTCTTCCCTTCAGTGTTACCCTCATCTGCCTCTTGCTAACAAGAGACCACATATTCATTTATAAATATTTTCTCCTACTCCACAGAAAATGCTTGGACTTAGAGATAGAGTCCTGGACCAGAAATTTTGGCTCTTTCCTATTAGTCACTGTGTAACCTTGGGTGAATCCTTTTTCTTTGTGCTTAAGTTTTCAGTTGTAAAATAAGGACATATACTCTCTCATCCTTCTTTCCAGGGCTGCTGAATGGTTCCCTGGTTATACTCTCTAGAGTGCTTGGAGTCCCCTAGAGAAAAGGAGCCTTCTGCTACCATAATTAGCATTTATTAAGTATCCAGGATATGTAAGGAGCTACACAAAACAAGTATTTTTTCACTACTCTATATAATGTTACTGTAACTAGAAAACCAGGCAACATTTCTGCTCTATTGGAAACATTTGTCACATGTTTTTACTATTTACTCCAGTTCATTATTCCCTAGACTTGTGGGCCCAGCCTCAAATCCAAGTTCACTGAATTCCTCATTATTCCATAGCCTTCAGTCACTTCTGTATTCCAGAAGGTGACCCCCTCAAATAGTTCTGCCTCTTTCAATGACCTCTGATTTCAGATGAAACAAGGTCACAATGAAAGATTTTATTTTGGAGTCTGGGGTAGCCTATGCAATCAAAGGTAAAAAGGTCCGGCAGGGCCAAAAACTAAGAAAAGCAGGAGATGTTTAGGATTGTAAGCCACAATGGGGAATAAATGGAACTTCTCATCCCCCACCCCTTCCTCCTGCCTAACTGGTCAGGGAAGAAGCTATGCTGGCTAACAAGAGGAGTGTACAGTCAGAGGCAGGGCATTCTCAAAGGCAAAGCATCCCACACTGCTCTTGTTCAGTTGCCAATAATCACAGCCCCACACTTTTGATCAAGCTGCCTTCATGCCCCATTACACTTCAGTTTCCACTCATCATGCCAGATACCCCACATGGCTTGGAACCCTCCTTCACCTCCACAGCAAACCAGCTCTGTTCCTGCCTTGCACAATCACATTTACCATTCCCCCAATCACACACATACCATTATTTCTAAATAAGAGTGATAATCGTCACTTATCCTCATCCTTTCTGCTGGACCATATCCCTCCTCTTAAAAACTCTGTTTGAAACTACTCTGGTCATCAGTACAGTATACCACCCCTGCTCTCCCTTGGCACTATCATATTGACCTCTTTAAGCCAATTCTTGAGAAGAGCATTCTAGTATAACAGAATGGGCACTGGGCTTGGGTGTCACAGGACTTGGTTTCAGATCCTGGCCCTGCTGCCTAATAAGAGGAGACCTCTGGGACCTTGGCTAAGTCATCTTTTCTCCATGACTTCCAGGTTCCTCATTTATGAAAAGGGCCCAATATTCCCTGTACTACCTCCCTCATGGAGTTGTTATGAGGGAAGCAACAAGAAACAGGAGTGATGATTATCATTCTTATTTACATGATTCTTGTGGGCAGTTTGAGGTAATGAATTGAGTACTGACTTTCAGGCAGGAAGAAACAACTCTGACACGAGCTGTGGGGTCAGGCAAGTCACCCAATCTTTCTGAGTTCCAATTTTCTCATGAGTGAAATCAGAGTCAGAATAGATGCCTCTAAGGTTCCCCCCAAGCTCCCCAAATCTATAGTTCTGTTATCTATCAGTGTTGTTGTGTGTGGCTTTACCATAGCCCTCATTTAGATTGGAAGGTCCCAGAGGGTGGCAACTGGAAATTATTTTCTGTTGAATGTGCCCAGTAAAGCTAAGTAAAGGTTTTTGGCTGGCTAACATTTCTAAGCTGTAAGGATGATCAAGCCTCAAAAAATGTGCTAAAAGGGGCTTAAAACCAGGCCAAAGATGAATTTGCTAAGTTCAAGTCTAGCCTCGCAGGTGAATCACTTAACCCCTTTTGCCTCGGTTTCCTCATCTGTAAAAACAAGCTGGAGAAGGAAATGGCAAACCACTCTAGTATCTTTGCCAAGAAAAACCCAAATGGAGCCACCAGAGATGGATCCAACTAAAACGACTGAATAACAAAAAAGAGGGAAGGAAACAATCTCAAGGCAAGTAGCATCTTTATCCCATAAAATGAAACTGAAACAAGAGGCTATGAGTCAGGCCTTTCATTCTGAGCCACTGACCTCTAACCTCAAAACTTGGTGAAGAACTTCAATTAAATTCCCACAATTTCCTTAGAGTTAGAACCTGGGTCCATATGCTTATACTGGATAGACTTTTAGCAAGCACTTCATTTTCAAAGAATTTTATAGGCGAAGAGACTTTAGAAGTCAATTTATTCCAACCTTCAACTCAGTGTAGAAATTCTTTCTATCACAATCCTTCCAAGTAAGCCATCCAAGATTTTCTTTTCCTGGAGCCACCTGGTAATGAGGTGGTCCCTGTAGTACTTTATGAGGAAAACCATTCCACTTTTGTACAGCTCTGTCATAAAGTTCTTCCTAATACTGAGCTGAAATCGAATTCCCTGTACTTTCCATTGCTCTCTGTACCTAGTTTTGCCTTCTGAGGGCAAAAAGAAAAAACATCTACCTTCCCCCCCCCCCCACCTTCATGAAACCCAACATCTTCCTTCAGCTCCTTGGACAAGTCTTCTCTAGATTAGAGATGTCCATTTTTCTTAATCTTCCATATGTGACACAGACTATATAACTCATCCTGGTCACAGTCCTCAAGATAAAGAACCAAAGATCTAGAGCAAGAAGTGTCTTCAAAAGCTATCCAGCCCAACCCCTCTCATTTTACAGATGAGGGAACTGAGGCCTAAGGAAGTTAAGTGACTTGTCTAAACCCAGGAAGCAGGCATCAAAGATGGGATTTTAACCCAGGGCTTCTGACTCTAGAGCCAGCATTCTTTCCAATGTACCATGCTACAATCTCTCTTAAAATGTGTGCCCTGATTTTGTTACAATATTCCAGAATGAGTATGACCTGGGTGGAGTACAATAGGGCTAATATCCCCTTATGCTGATTGCTAGATAACTGTTAATGCAGACAAAGATAATATTAACTTCTTTTTTTTTTAAGTTTCCCTCAGGATCCAGATTTATAATAATCTCCTCCTTCCTTGGATCCTATACAACTTACTGTAGATTTAGATACTGTCTAAGCATGAAAAGTTCTGAAAATTTACAATTTCTTCCCATGACAATTCTGAGCCACCATCACTTGGACTTAAGATCCTGATTTATAATAACAAGCTTCACAAAGAAATATCTGCTTTATTTATTTTTCCCAATATATTAAATAGGTCTTTGCCAACAC
Organism: Gracilinanus agilis; assembly: GCF_016433145.1. Lineage (NCBI taxonomy): Eukaryota > Metazoa > Chordata > Mammalia > Didelphimorphia > Didelphidae > Gracilinanus > Gracilinanus agilis. Next base: position 217,687,327 of record NC_058131.1, read on the forward strand.
TGGTTCTCCACCACTATCAATAACAAATATTTATTGCGTTCCTCTTGTGGATTAGGGACTCTCACCCCTGCCACTCCTGCTTTCCTCCCTATCCTGGCCACCCACCCATACACAGAACATGGCAGCAGCTCCTACCACTGGTGGCATGACTATGTGGCCAAAGAAGAAATCTGGAGGGGAGTTACAAAGAACAAGGCCCTCATTCATGAATGTGTTTATAAAAATGTGTGTCAACCGCATGATGAAACTCAAAGCCTTAGTGCTTAATGAGAAATATGAGTCAGTACCCAAGACAGCAGAAGGTCTGGGAGTTCCCAGTGTTTATGGAAAATTGCTTGAGTCTTAGGGCCTAGTATGAACACAGAATGTGCAGCATTGCTGGGGCCTTGGCTTGAGCAACACCCTTGGAGAGCCTGGGCTTGCCTAAAATGAAGCCCTGGATTGATGTAATAAGACTCCAGCAAGAAGGGGCCAGCTGTTCATGTCCCAAAATGAGCTAGCCGTGACTGCTATTCACAAGGTTAATGACTGCTTTTCTGGACTTGCAGAAACCCTGTAGGCAGACTTCATCTTTGAGAAGCATTCAGATACCTGATTTGGAAATCTATGAAGTTATGGGATGAAAGAGCCCTTTTAAAATATACTCTGTCTCTTTAGTTGGAGGAATTCAAAGGACTGGAGAAAGTTTTTAATTCCCCTTTAGATGCACTCACCCCTGTTTCTCAGATAGGTAGAAGCAGAGGCCACCATGAATAATGGGGGGAAAAGAGAGAGATCAAGTTTAGGAACTTGGTCAATATGGTCACAAGGGTCTCCCTGAAATTACAAATGATCTTTTCAAACCATGGGATGATCCTGTCTCTCTGGTCTTGTGTTTTCATGAATAATTTTATATCTGCATCTCCCCATGCCTCCATTTCCTTGTATCCATCCCTTCAGCTAAACAATAGAATTCTCCTAAATCCAGGCCAGACTCTCCACCCTAACCTAGTCAAGAGGAAAACAGTGCAAACAACTAAGCTAAAAGAAGTGAATAAGGGACCCATAAAAAGTAGCTTGGGAGAATCATAATTGGGCATTATTTTATCTTTAGTACCTAGGCATAAGTCAGATAGCCAAGAAAATGTCTTAGCCAATTAGACAAACCACAGGTGTATCTCCTTCTACAATGGATATATTTTTGAAAACTTGTGTATAAATCACATTTTTGCAAATCTAATTCAATTAGTCACATTATATAGCATCAAACTCAGTAACTTGCACGTAGCAGAAACTCAAAAAATTTGATGTATTATTTGTAGTAGGAGGAGCATAACTTAAAATTTCTTTGAAAAAAATCTCTTTGAAATGTGAATAATTACCTTAATATAGCTTTATAAATTTCTGCACATCAGGTTTCTTTAAAGCAGAATATGCCTGTGCTCAAAAGGGCATGGAGTGGTAGATTGGGAGAGACAACAGATACATTTCCCAAGAGCCTTTTGATCCAAACCTTCCTAGTGAGTTATAGCCAGCGGAAGTACCTCAGTGACCAGAGACAGATTAAGAATAGATGTGGCCCTGGAACAGGATTACAAGAGACACCCTCCAAAACCTGGGGACAGCAAGAAGTACAAGTGCCCCTTCCAGCATTCTTATATCTGACTCAGGGGAACAGCTCTTAAATCTTGGCCAGGACAACCAAGGCCATTTACCATCTTAAGGTGATTTAAATCCACGATATTAGCAGGTCATAGTCTTCTGCACTCTCAGAGAAGAAGCTGGGAAGGGGGAGAGGGAATCCCGGGTGGTTCAGAGGTATTTAATAATCAAAGAATTGAGAACTATAATTTCTGAGCACTGTTCCTGCATGTGTGAACACGTGCATGCATGCATACACACAAAGAGAGACAGACAGAAAGTATTAAAGACATAGTAAAAAAGATATGCTCATCTGAACCCGACACGTGCAAATCCACACATACAGAGAAGTCAGAGTAGGGGGTAATCATCTGCTTTTCAATAGACTTTCTCCAAGCGATCTGCGAAGCATAGCTCAAATGATCTGAGACCCACGAGACCACCGTAGAGTAAAATGGGGGTACGAGGCCTGGCAGAGAGGGTCTCCCCACAGTCCCTCGCCCTCCCTCCACTTGGGCAGGGGTGGGGAAGGCGGCACTCACAGTATCTTGAGGATCTCCACGTAGCAGCCCAGGATGCGGTCAGCCTGAGCGCTCAGCTCGATGCTCATGGTGCTGCAGGTGGGGCTGACCATGAGGCAGTCGATGAGGTTGGGCTCACTGTCGTTGCCGGCGTTGGCCGTCATCTTCTGGTTGGCAGTGTTGTTACGCTCTACCTCCACGTGGATCTCATTGGAAGTGACAATGACCGACTTGAGGCGGGACTCGGACAGTGTCGCCTCCTGACAGACGAGGTCGGGGCTTGTGTGGAGAAGGCGCAGTGGTAAGTTGGGTTTCCGGTCACATTGCTGCTGACAGCCATTGCGGATTTCTTTCAGGCTTGGAGAATTGTCGCGGCTGCAGTGACAGGTTTAGGAAAAGATGGTTTCAGAAACAGTGGGCTTGGAAGTTACTAGTCTATACTTGGAGCTCATAAAAGTACAAACAAAAAATACCTATATTCAGAAGTTGCCCTTTCCAAGAAGCCTTCCCTGGTTAACTTTACCACACATAGTTTATACTCTTATTTTCATCTCTTTTCCCTGTATGTTCACACAAGTAATCTCTCCTACTTGACACCCCCACTTCCACCCCCTATGGCTTACATAAACTTCCTCATCTCCATTTTTTAGAATCCTTACTTTCTTTCTTTATTAAAAAATACAAAAATATTGTATATTGGTTCCAAGACAGAAAAACAGTATGGGGTAGGCAATGGGGGTTAAGTGACTTTTATAGGGTCATATAGCTAGGAAGAAGTGTGTGAGGCCAGATTTGAATCCAGGACCTCCTCTCTCTAGGCTTGGCTCTCAATCCACTGAATCACCTGCCCTGCTTACATTCTTTTAAGGCTCAACTAAGGTGGCATCTCTTCCCTATTATTCTTCCCACCACACCCTCCAATAAACTGTAATTTATATGATGTCCTAATATGTGTATGTTATTGCCAAGAAATGTTAGTTCCTTGAGAACAGGGACATATTTTTTTGTCTTTGAATTGCCCAGTGATATCTGGCACACAGTAGGATCCTCTCCATCCCTATAGTAGGATCTTAATAGAGATTTGCTAAAAGGAACTAAATTGGCCTTCCTCACCATGATGTACAATTTCTGTCACTAAAGACCTCTGCTAGCAAGTTTGAAAGTCTTGTGTTCATCGGATTATAGTGCCAGGAGGTAGCAAGGTACAGAAGAAAGAGTGCTGACTGACTTGAGAGGCAGAAGAACAGGTTCAAATGCCACCTCTAATGATTATGATTGTAGGCAAGCCATTCAACCTCCTTCAGGCAGTCAATTTAGCACTTGTTAAATGCTTAATATAGGCCAACCACTGTGCTAAGTGATGGGAATATGAGGAAAGGCCAAAGTCAGTCTCAGCCTCAGTTTCTTCATCTATAAAATGAAGGGGTAGACTATGTTCCCTGTGACATCCCTTCCAGATTTGCTACTCTATGACTTTATCTACTAAGAACTAGCCAGGCCAAGTGCAAAGACACATCAACAGAAGCCTTGCTGCCAGGTTGTATATTTTGGGAGGATGGGGGTAAGATCATCAATGAGCGTGAGTGGCTATGAATTATCCTTGATGCAGCAAAATATCCACCCCAGATGCCCTGCCTCCTCTAGGACCAAACCACAGGTCATTTGAAGGACTAAAGAAGGCCAAACAGTTTGTACTATAGATTTTCCCTGATCTTTAGTGGGCTGTTGTGTATTGAGCAAGTTTCCTGGAGGTAATATGTGTAGTGGAGAAAACTACATGAGCCTGGGCAAGTCACTTAAGAGCTTTGTTTCTCAATTTTCTTATTTGTGAAATGGGGATGGATGCTAAATTTCTTTCCAATTTTAAATTCATAATTCTAGGATCCTTTGATCCACTCTTTTGGGGATTTTTTTTAATCAGTTAGGTAGCATATTGAAGAGGACTGGATTTTGATTCTGGGAAGATTTAAGTTTGAATCTGGCCTTAGATGCTTACTAACTTATGCGAATCATTTAGATTCACAAATCTAAGTGGGCAAATCATTTAGCCTTTGCCTTAGTCTCCTCATCTATAAAAGAAGATTAATAAAAGTAGCTACCTCCCAGGATTGTTATGAGGAACAAATGATATATTATTTATAAAGCACTTTACAAACATGAAAGCAATATGTAAATGGTAGCTATCATCACCAGCACCACAACCATCATCATTATCATCATCTCCCCAACAATGGTTAACATAAGAATGTATTAAATGTAAACTGATTGAAAACAAAAACTTGATACTTAATTTTGTCTTTCTCAGACTTGGTACAGTATCTTTTACATAATGGCCATAGAGTAAAAGTTCATGCCTGTTGAATTAAACCACTCATAGCCCACGATCCACAAGACATTGCCCTTGAGGTCCATTTCATAGGCTATCCCTTGTTTCTCATTTCCTCCCACCAATCTCCTCACTGCCCAATCCTTCCCTTTCACTTTCTAAATGAATTTATCTCCATTTTCCTTTACCATTATGGTTCTCCCATAAATAATATCTCTCTTCACCCCAACCATCTTTCAGCATATCCAAATCCACCCTATCCTTTAAAGCCCTGCTTATGTACCCCTTTCTTCACCATCAAATGAGATAATGTATTTAAAGAGCTTTGTAAACCTTAAGGCTGTATATAAATGTCAGCTAATATCATTATCCCTGATTAGTCTTGAGTCCCCAAAGATCCCTCTTTGTTCTGATAACGTATTAGGATGTGTACCACATAAGAGTGTACTTGATTACATGCGGTCTTATGTTTACTCCCCAAATGCTTCATGAAAGTTTTTCTTTTCACCCCAGTGAGGTCCAAGAGGGCAGAAGCTGGGGTAAAATCTTTTTCATCTTTGTATTGCCACCATCAAACTCATCTTTATTCCCTTCACTGAACCTAGGACACTGCAAAGAGTAAGTGCTTAAATACCTACATACTGATGATAGTGAATTTTTCATTCAATTAATTAATGAATTCAGGTAATTAATTAAACATCAATTGATTGGTATTTGGAATCTTTTAAATAGCACAGATGATCAGCCAGGTTTGGTCTTCCCCAAACCTTCCCATTAAAATAACTCTATGCCAACAATGTGGCTTTCTCTAGTTTCCTACCTTCTGTTAATTCTGTGTGTTTTACTATCCCTCTTTACTGTCTTGTTAAGGATTTAAGGATTTTAGCCAAAGATAAAGTTGGGGCAACAACTGCCTGGCTTGGTGTTGTCTCTGTAGGATCTTGGGGAAAGGATGATGGGTTTCCTGGAGGAATGCTATACTTTATCATTAAAAGTGCTACTATGAAAACTGAACAAAGGCAGTCATGGTCTTCCAGCCCAGTCTCCAAAGAATGGTGGGACAGAATACAAAAGGCCTTGCCCCAAGGGCCAGAGACTCACTACACCTTTTCACATGGGAAATTAAGATCCTCTTTAGTTACTATTTTCCTACAGCTAAGTCTTCCTTAAAAATCACAGAAACTAAAAGTTGGATGGACTCTGAGAACTCACCTAGGCAAGCCCTGAACAAGAACCTTTTCATAGAACATCTCTGGTAAGTAGTCAACTAGCCTTTGCTTGAAGATTTTTAGTAAAGTGGAAACCCCTACCTCCTGTTTGATTCTTTCAATCTTAGGGTAGTTTTAATTGGAAAATATTTCATCTATGGAGCTTAAATCTGCTACCATCTATTGCTCCCATTCTAACAGGTATGGCATTACCTATGATCCACTCATCGACCATTCTTTGAGCCCCTCAGCTAAATATATGGCAGATTACAGCAAGTAACTTCTGTGGTTGGAGGGAATTTCTGCCCTAAAACCTGTCCATCCTGCTCCTTTCTACTACAGTGTAAGCACTTTAATGACAGGGACTGTTGTTTTTGTCTCTGTCTTGTAAAAGATAAAAAAAGGGTTTTTTAGTCAGGATTGGCATCTTAGGTAAAGTTATATGATATTAGGAGATTACTCTCACTTTCCTCCTTCCTATTTCCTATCCAAACTTCTCCTCAAAATAAACTAAGTGTTTATGTTTTACCAGACTGCTCTCTTCACATTTTGTCAAACTCCCATCAAAAATTTAACCCTTCCCAGTCTCCTCAGTTCCTTGTACAAAGCAGCTTAATAATGTTTAACTGAGTTGCATTCTACATACAAAGCACTAAATGTGAATCATTTTCCATATAGCTTTGAGCTTTTGGAAGAAAGGATGCCATATAAGTTAAACACAGTAATATTTTCATTTTTCTGAAGGTCACTTATGTAGCAATTTCGGCTATCCGGCATATAACTGAGTACCCCAAAGTAAGCAAAAAAGGTGCCTAAGGAGCCAAAGTAAAATTTACTAAGTTATATATAAGAAGTTATGTGACCTTAGGCAAGTCACTTGACCACTATGAGCTACAGTTTCTATTATTTTTAAAAAGAATATTTAAACTAGATAATCTTTTAAGGTCCTTTCTATTTCTAAATCCTTTGATCCTATGCCCCTCTGATACCAGAGGTGAGACAAATGTTCAAAATGGGTTTTCAAATCTTACTAGTGAGGAAATGGAAATAGGTTTTAAAAAAAGCAACCACTAAATTTGCCAACTTATAGTTCAAGATTATAAAAATGATTTTTATTTTTAAAAATTGTTTCCATTTTCTCTTCCCATCCTCTAGAGACTGCACCCCATCTGGTGAGGACAGAATGCAAGATTCCTCCGGGAAACCCATTGCTCTCCTGAACCCTGATGCACAGTGGTGTCACAAGAAAAATGATCTTTTGCTTTTATAGACCCAAGAGTGGTGACATCAAGTCACTAAGAAGCCCTTCCCACCAAATTTTGAAAAAAAAAAAAAGCATGATTTCCACCTCCAGAAAGAGAGTTCAATGATCCACAGGCCACACATCTGGGACACTTAGCTGGGAACTCCAAATGCTATGGCCATTCTTATAGGCCCAGAATCTCTTGGGAGTCACTTTACAGTAAGGTTTTTCTAAGGTCCTCTAAGGGATACTTCTTGATGATTCATCCTATAATCACAGGCTTATAAATATTTTAAAAATAATTCCCAACCTCCAAATCATTTCCCTTCTGGAAATCTCTGGAGATGTCTTATTAGTAAAATGAATGCAACTAGAGTTCTCATTTATTTGCTAGTCAAAAGGAGATGGCTAGGTCTTGTTTTAGGAGCTAGATAGCACAGCAGATAGAGAGCAATGGGTCTGGAGTCAGTAATACCTCAGTTCTCATGCAGCTCCAGATATCTGAGTTGCGTGATGACCCTGGACAAGTCACTTAACCTATGTTTGCCTCATTTTCCTCATCTCCAAAACTGAAATAATAATAGCACCTACCTTTCAGGTTTGTTGTAAAGATCAAATGAGATGATACTTATAAAGTGCTTAGTAAAGAGGGCAATACATATAGTCAGTGCTATATAAATGTTAGCTATTATGATTATGAATGAGATACTGAACTAGGGAGCCAAAAGAACCAGACTTCTTCCTAGTTCTACCTTGGATTTCTTAGATACTGCAGGACATGTCCTCTCCTTTCCTAATTTCCTGATCTGGGTGGTAGAATGAGATAATAATAATTTTTTAAATAAAAAATAACTTTTCCAAAAAATAAATTTTTCAATTCTAACCTACTCCCATAAGTGACTGTGAACATTCCCAAGGTGACTTCTGACAGGTTCATAAAAGACCCTCTGAGATCAGCACAAATAAAGGGGTGGCACTCCAGCTCTCCTTAATCCAATCCTAACTGGCCTGAGTAGCTGACAGGCTCCTGAAGCATCCTCTGCTCAGACCCCTAACCTGCATGTGGCCCTGGGCCTGCAGGGATGAGGAGGGGAAATGATTCTCATTTATCATCCTTCCACTTTATGCCCTAGCACTAGGGAAACACAAAGGAGGGAACTCCATGTCTTGCTAAACCAGAGATCCCCAGCATGAATCAGAGACTTAAGAATGAGCAATGAATTGGAGGACAAGAGTGTGGGAAACCGAGCATGCTCAGAACTGCTAACAAGGTTACAATTCACTGGGGGCTACTGCATTTAAATGAATTCAGGTCAGAAGCAGATGAGCATGACCGTGTGTGTGTGTGTGTGTGTGTGTGTGTGTGTGTGTGTGTGTGTGTGAGAGAGAGAGAGAGAGAGAGAGAGAGAGAGAGAGAGAGAGAGAGAGAAAATATGTGCACTTGAGCTGGCCTGAGAGGGAGAAGATAGTTATCTCTTGGGTATGTACTAAATGTGTTTCATTATGATATTTAATGAACCTGACCTCTATAGGATGTAGAAGTCTGCCCTGCCAAGACCACCAACACAGCACTATTCTTAGAACCAGAGCCTACCCCTCTATGCCACCCCACGTCAAGGACCCAACTGTCTTAGGACCCATTTTTTAAGTCTGATTAGGAAGCCTCAAGACAAGCCATACTGCCCAAGTGCTGACCTCAAAACCAATGGTCAATCCTCAGAATCCCATTCTGTTCCCCTATTTATGCTCTCAACAGAGCTACCTACAGGACAGGACCTATCCTAACCCCTCCCATGAAAAAAATCAGGGGCAAGAGGATGAATTTCTCTTCTAAGTCATACATTAAAAAAAAGAGCTCCATACCAAGTATAGGCCCTTGAAAGTCTGCTGTGGTTATCTACTCAAACCATAATACCTTTAGTCTAGATAGGGCATGGTAGGCATCCCTGATAAGTTGTAGAACAATTTTAATAAAGATCTTTAAAAGCAAACTTAGCAAAATCAACTTTACTTTAAAAAAATCAGAAACAGCTTTTGCTTAAAAAAATCCATTGCTTTCTAAGCCTTTAAATAAATGGGTACACTGAGTAATACAAATGCCTCTGAAGTGGGTACCTGCCTGAATCTTCATGTATCTCTTGGCCTGGCGGGGAGAAAATGTGCTTCGTCTGTTTTGAGAGGGTCGGCTCACCCTGTTCTCCAAGTGTGGACCCTCCTGCTGCTGCAGATGGCTCAAAACTAATGCACTGTCTGTACTCTGGGTGTGATAAATACTAATGATGCTGTAATCGGTGGCCCCATACACTCTGGCTGCCCTTTGTAGCCCTAGTTGTCTAAGAAAAAAATGACTATCCAGAATGACCTTGGTTGGAGCTCAAAAAGTCTACACTGACCTGTTGATGAACTCTTCGTAGCAGGAGTAGATGGCAGCAAGGCAGACGGCAACCAGGTTGGGCAGGACCCGGGGGTGGGGGCACTGGCCTGTGGGGCCGTGCATGCTGGAAAAGAAGCAGATCCAGAGAAGCCTGGGATTACATGGAGTATCAGGACAAGGATGCCTTCAGAAACAGGGTTCTAGACTCTGTGGGTTAAGGTGATTAATAAAAGGTTTTGCCTGGAAATTTAGCTCAAATGAAGCCTCTTCTGTCCTGAACGCCTGTTTTTTAGGTCTCTAACATTCCAAGCTTGCATTTCCTGGGATCAGCTGACACTGCCCACAGCAGCAGCTCTAACCAAAATGCTTTTCTTGTGGATGATATTTTGTGGCTTAGGTGGTTAGTTTTTAAAAACACATAAGCACTTTGGTGTAGAAGCTAGATGACCTATTTTAAAGTCAGAAGACCTGGATTCAAGACTCACCTCTATTGAAAGACCCTTAATCTTCACTAAGACACTATTAAGTTGCAGGTCTGCATTGAGAAGGGCAGTTTTCTCATGAGGGCTCCCTATACCAATGAAATCGCAGGTCCAAGGGTAGTTAGTGATGGCAAGTTCAATGCTGGCTGAGAGTAGTTTACTAGGGATTCTTTAAGAAAAAACTTCGGTTCTACTCATGATCATCACTTGAATTCAGTTCATTTCAGAGGCTGAACTTATTTTTGGCTTCACAGTTCATTCTGGGTCAACTTCCTAGTCAGAACTAGGACATATGATGAGCTCAGCAATGGGATCCCCTCTCTCAACTCCCTACTGCCCATTCAGCCCCTCTGGCATCTCCAAATGCCATCTGCTCTCCAGGGATAGAAGAAGAGCCCACTGTCTCTGAGCTAAGGGAACAGCAAATAAGGAAGGAAAGAAGGAATCAGGTGTGGGAGGGTGCAGGAGGGTTGGATGCAAAGGGATACTGGTGGGGAAAGAAGGTTTCACTGACCTGTGAATAAACTTCTTTACCACTTCCATGCCAGCATTCAGCTCATTCAAGGCAAGAATATACTCCTGAGTAAAGAGCCTCAGCCGTGGGCACTTCCCAAAATCCTGCAGAAAGGAGAGGAAAGTGCATGCTAAGAAACAAGGTTAGTGTGGGCTCAGCTAACTAGACTCTAGGCTCAAGTACAAGCCATCAATATAAACACATCTATGTGGACACAGTCCTCCCTCTTCTATCCCTCCTCTGCTTCCCCAGACAGATGAATAAGGTTGTCTGACCCTCATTCTGATCTTTGGATATAGAAGAAACACTTTCTAGGTAGCCTGGAAGTGATTATAGTGAGGAAAAGCAGTTGGGAGCCCTAGTGACAGTAATGTGCAGAGAAGAGAAAGAAGAAAAAATTCCCACGATAGGGGTCTGCCATTCTCTGAGCTTCCTTGTTCCAGACTTTCATACTTGACAAAAAGGAGGCTTTCTAGGATTCTTTTACTCCCTATTCAAGTGAATCTGTTCAATTATCAGCCAGGAAAGAATGTCATATACCCAGAGAAGGATATCTGGGTATTACATTTTTTTTCCAGTCCAAGTGAGAATATATTCAATTATGTTCTACTGAGTCTTCTACTTGTGAGCTATCCCAATTTCAATCCCTTCATTCTAACTAGAATGTGAAAGGTTATGTAGAAATCTTGAAAAATAAAAAAATTTTTTTAAACCCTTACCTTGTGTATTGGCTCCAAGGCAGAAGAGTGGTAAGGGTGGGCAATGGGGGTCAAGTGACTTGCCCAGGGTCACACAGCTGGGAAGTGTCTGAGGTCAGATTTGAACCTAGGACCTCCCTTCTCTAGGCCTGGCTCTCAATCCACTGAGCCACCCAGCTGCCCCCTAATTAACATTTTTAAAGGTGAAATTCTGTAGAATTGCTTTACTTTTTAAAAATATCAATAAGAGCATAAGTCACCTAGAGTTTCCATGTATTTTTTAAAAGGAGCTATTTTGGGGGCAGCTAGGAGGCTCAGTGAATTGAAAGCCAGGCCTAGAGATAGGAGGTCCTGGGTTCAAATCTGAACTCAGACAATTTCTAGCTATGTAACCCTGAAAAAGTTGCTTAACCTCAATTGCCTAGCCCTTACCACTCTTCTGCCTTAAAACTAATACGCAGTATTGATTCTAATCCAGAAGGTATGGGTAAAAAAAAAAGTTATTTTCCCTTTAACAAGATGGAATATGTTGGGCTGGCGATTCTCCTATGATATCACATGCTAGGCAACTAGTTCATTTCTTTTAAGAGGGTCAGGAGGCATAGAAGAAGGCCCTAAATAACTGCTATTCCTCAAGAGGGTATCAGGATATATACCAGAAAAGTGGCAGACAAAAGGAATTTTTGGCCAGTGACCAATTGTCTCGGAATCTCAGAGCTAGAAGGACCTTGGGAAGCCTGTCCAACCAGTTCCTGAGCAAGCAATCCCTCTGGTCCTGAATGGTGCTAGCAATGGCGAGTAAGAACTGGTGAGCTACAAGCTTCCCTAGGCCTATACCCCTAACCTCAAGGTGGATGAAGAAATACCTGGAACAATTTTACAGAAGCTAGGAATACAGCAGGATGCAGGAAACTAAGAAGATTCCCTTAGCATCCTAAGTCACTGAATCCTGACTCAGGAGAATTCATTGTTGCTTTTGCTTCTTAAGTAGTAAATCCTTTGATTACATGGGAGAAAGTGTGTAAAAGTCAGAATGGCATAGGAGAAGGAGTAGGTGAGAGGATCTATGTTCAAATCCTGGCTTTGCTATTTACTATCTATATAATATAAAGCAAATCACTCATCTCCTACAGGACAAAGTTTCTTAATCTTTAAGGGAGTTCATAAGATCATCAATTCAGAGGTAGAAGGATTGGACTAGATGGTCTTTAAAGTTCCCTCCAGATTGCTTATCAGCTCCGAAAAGGGGAAGGGAGAGAACATGAATCATGTAAACTCAGAAAAATATTTTAAAAATGAAATTATATTTAAAAAAAATAAAGTTCCTTCCAGCCCTGAATACTAAGATCCTAGAGAGGATGGAAGTAAGGAGAAGGGCAGAATCCAGAATCCTAGGAGTGTTGCTGCCTGCACAGTCATCCCAGGGGTATTCCTTCTGGCTTAAGTTGGTCCCAGATATTCAGAGGCCCAAGAACCCAAGGGATCTTCATCAGCTTCAACAGGGGATCAGAATTAGACTGTAATTGGTGTACTATGACCTGGAACCTTTCATTTGTGGTAAATGCTACAGGCAAACAGCTTAGGAGAGAATCAGAGTATGAAAGAGTGTGTAACAAAGGAATTATGTGTGTGAAAGGGAAATGATGTCTGAGAGGGAGCCATGTGCAGCAGGCAGTGTGTGTGAGTGGGAGGGAGAGGAAGAGGGGGCTATGGTGCATGTGACTGAGCGTAATTTGAAAGGAGAAAGAATGAGGAAAAAAAGAAAGAGACAGAGAGATACCTCAAAGCAGAGGGGAGACAGCAGTGAGTGGGAGGAACAGTAAAGGCAGACACTAAGGGGAGAGGCCTTCTTGGCAGTCACAGAAGGCTGACTCCAAATTCAATTTCTGTCAAGCTATCTTGAACTCAGGAGCTGTGACCACCAGAAGCTTCCTCTTCAGAGCACCAAGAATGGTGCTACTAGTAAACATGTTAAGACAACCAGAGCACTTTCAATCAGGATGGTAACTAATCATGATTGACAATTGCTCAGCAGGAAAATGCTCCAGAAATAGAAAGGGAAGGTTGGATATTTAGTGTGGGTTAAAAGATAAGTATGAAGAAAAATACATTACATATTATGGCAGACTGAACTGGGTGGTGTTTTTTTTGGTTATTATTTTTCTGTGGGGTGGGGGAAGAAGATGAAACACAGAGACATACATATGAAATTTTCAAATAAGTGAATGATTCCCCTTGGTAACAACACAAAATGTCTAAGACTTTGAGCAAATCTATTCCTCTGAAGGTGGCATACTATAATGTATGGTGTGTGATACTTGTAAGAGTCAGCTCTGAATCCTACCTCAGTCACTCATTTAGCCTCTCTAGACCTCACTTCCCTCATTTCTAAAATAGAAATAGGTGCTCTTTTTACCTTTAAATGCCATGTTATTATGACCTTGAGGCTATTCCTAAGCTGTGGATTTAGTGCCTAAAGACTCAGAAGGTCTGTTCCTGCTCCTTCTTCTCCCTCAGCCAAATGACACTTTGAATGTTTATATTCATTTTTGGCATTAGGATGAGAACAAATCCACTGACCGCTATATGGGCCAGGTTTACGGTATACTCTTCCTAGACCAAACAGAGAGTCATCTAGAAATATGAAGATGAATAGGAGCAAAATTTAGAGTTAGAAGGGACCTGAAAGGTCATTTAGTCCAGTCCATTTGTTTTATACATAAGGAAACAGAGACCCAATGGACTAATCTGAGGCCCTACTGGCGGGATGTGAATCTAAGATCTCTAACTCAAAATCCAGTGCTTTTTCCAAGTACACTAAGCTGCCATAAAAATAGTTGCAATCAAGTATATGATTCTGTCAGAGGGTGAGGGGACAGTCAGACCAGATCAGTGGTCATCTAGCCTTTCCACATGCCCTCATATTCCTCTGTTAAGGGAAAAAAAATGGAGATCCTTTACCCTGAACTAAACAGCTATTACTGTTGCTACATTTCAGAAAGATTCATTTTTATGCTTTTAAAATGTAATTTCAACTCTCTAAGGAAAGATATACTTACAAAAGCCCATCATCTCTCAAGTCACAGAGAAGATCTCCTGGGGCCACAAGCAGTCTAGGGAGCACACTTTGAGAACCTCTATACTAGGGGATCCATTTATCTCTTTTGCCTTCATGACTTTATGGATACAGATTCATCAGTACTAGGTCTCAGTTTACTACCAATAAGGAAAGGAAATTAAATGAAGCTACCGTATAACATGCTCTTTCTGTTATTCAGTGAAATGAGTTATTTAAATGGGAAATTCTCAAAGAAAAAAAAAGTGCCTGATTTTCTCTTCTCCAGCCTGTGTGTGACTCTATGAATTCTGAAGCCATGTGCCAATGTGCAATATTTTCAGATAGCAAAAACCAGTTCTAGAATCATTCCCTTTTCAGGGGTAGTTAGGTGGCTCAGTGTATTGAGAACCAGGCTCAGAAACAGAAGGTCCTGGGTTCAAATGTGACCTTTGACACTCCCTAGCTGTGTGTTTAACCACCACTACTCTAGCTCTTACCACTCTTCTGCTGTGGAACCAATACACAGTACTGATTCTAAGATGAAAGGTAAGAGTTTAAAAAAGAAAAAAGAAGGAAACATTTCTATTTCCATGAAATTAGTTACAACAAGCAGGCATGAAGATTTTAAGGCTGAGTTTGGCATCCTTTCTTATAATCTACTTGGTTTCTCTGAATATAACATTACACTTTCAGGGTCTGAGCCTTTGCCCAGGCTGGTCCCTCTTGCCTGGAATGGACTCCCTCCTCACCTCCACCTTATAGAATTGTCAGCTTTATTCCAGACTCAACTCTCGACTCAGGTGATCCCTGGTACATGAGAGATTTATGGTCTTATCCACTGCTAGAGCACTCTTCTTTGGAAATGAATTTTATACATTTTGTATTGGCTTTATCTGTGTATGAGGTATTACCCCACCATCACCAAAAAAAACCACAAAGAATACAAGGCCTTTGAGAGCAGTTCATTTTTGTCATAGAATCCCCAGTGCCTAGCACAATGCCCTTCACACATTGAAGGGTCCCAAGAAATGACTGCTGAAAGAAGTCTAAAAATAAGGGGCTCTGCACTGCCAAATACTAACAGAATACCATAGAATATTCAAAGGGTATGTAGGTTTCAGGAGAAAGGGGCAGACAGCCCAAAGCCATGGCTACTTCTGAAAATCCATTAAGTAGGGAAGAGGAAAAGTTTCCTTTAAATAAGAAATAACAAAACATGACAAATGCCCTCTAGTTTCCAGCTATGACTCAGAAAAGGTGGGGCTGCCAGCTCACACGGTGACCCTGTGAGGACAAATGATTTCCTAGTTAACAAACATCCCCTATTCCCTAGTAGGCCAGCCCAGAAGCCACAAGGCCCTGCCCTACCCTGCCCTGTCTTGTCCTGCTCTGCCCTGCCCTTTGGCCTCTTCCTGGGCACACACAAACTCAAAATGACGCATAAGTCTAATAGAATCAGAACTCCCTGTCATCCTCAGAGGGAAGCAACACTAGTGATTATATTGTCCCTTTCAAATGAGTTTCTCTCACACTAGATTTTGAGGCATCTCAACAAACATACATTTATTAAGCATCTACTCTGTACAAGGTCCCATGCTCAGATAATTCACTGGGGCATGTTTATTTAGTTTGTGGGTAACTCTTTTGAAGTGGGGAGCTATGAGTCTAGGTCTTGGGGTCTTAGTGGTCAGACTCAAGCAGCAAATATAAAGATGGTGTCAGAAACCAGAGAAAGGAAAAAGCTTTACAGGAGTGTTTTTGTATACAGAATAAGTAACAACCAAAAATTAAATCATTTGAGCTTCTCGCCAGTCCTTTAAGAAGCATAATTACTGTTCCCATTTTACAGATAAGGACACAGAAGTTCAGAAAGGTTAAGTAATCTCCCCAGTCACAAAGCTATTAAGGGTGGGCCACAGAATTCAAAGACCTGACTGTAGGACCCCTATCCTTTTTCTTGCAAGACAGGGACTTGCCTATGCAACTCACTTTCCTACTCAATATTCTTAGAGAAACTGAACTTTGTCTCCTGCTTTGGCCATCCAGTATTCCCGCTGGCACTATAAAGGCCTTGCCCAGCTATAAGGAAAGGGGAATGTAATGAACTAGCCTGTCTGCTTCTTCTCTTCACAAATAGAAAGCATCCCTTAGTTCTATCCTTTCTGGCCTCAAAATTCAGTCACCAATGGCTAAGAATGTTACTCTTGTACAGGGTTCCCTTCCAGATGAGATGCCCAAGGTTAAAAGAGACAGGAGAGAGCAAGCTCTTTGCCTCTTCACAAACAACGGTGTACCCAAGTTAGCCAGGCCCACAGAGAATCCCTGCTGACCTGTGCTCTGGTGAGGATTGGCCATCAAGAGGCCAGCTTCCTCACTGCCTGCCCCTGAGCTCTTCCTAAATGCATCTCGTAGTACTGGTTTTCTCTAAATGCACAGATGGGAAATAGAACATCCAGTGGCAAAACCAGGAAAGATGTTCCTTTTGATTACCCCTTAACAGCATGTGAGGAGAGGCAGTGATGGTCTCCAGGTCTTCAAAAGCCTATCAGTTCCGGGGTGTAGGCTCTAATTTTTTTTGCCCTACATGCTAGTTTCCTCAACCCTTATCTTAGGTGTGCCGACTATGGAACTATGGCTCTCTCCACTTGGGAACCACCATTTCTTTCTGAGACCAAGGATTCAGATTTCAATGGCCTGGAGAATAACCAGAGAGCATTCACTCTCTGAGGGAATGGACGTAGGGTGGGCTGATCTGGAAGAGGGCTGCAGTGAAGAAACTGAATAATAACATTACTAGGAGGTGTATTTTTATAAATCTCAATCTCTCTCTCTCTCTCTCTCTCTCTCTCTCTCTCTCTCTCTCTCTCTCTCTCTCCCTCCCTCCCTCCCTCCCCCCCCCTCCCCC
>NC_058131.1:217709194-217771242 GCF_016433145.1 Gracilinanus agilis
GGAAGGAAGGAAAGAAGGAAGGAAGGAAGGAAGGAAGGAAGGAAGGAAGGAAGGAAGGAAGGAAGGAAGGAAGGAAGGAAGGAAGGAAGGGGAAAATCCTGTCTTTGGCTGTACCGAGGGAGAAGAAATGTGCAGAATGGGAGAAGTGATGGGTTCCACTGTACTTTCCCACAATTCAGACTTCCAGACTACACCTGGGGTAGGTTATTCAGTCCTGGATATCTTAATTTAAAAGGGAAATTGGCAAATTATAACATTTAGAAGGCAGAAATCTAGTTAGTAAGAGGGTTGGTTGAGGATATTAGGCTTGTAGGACCTGGAGAAGAGAGTTATTAAAGTATAAACAATCAATATCTTTAAATATATGAGGGATGTCTTTTGGAGAAAGGATTAGGTTTATTCTGCTTGAACCTATCAGGCAAAACTAGGAACAATGAATGGGTAGAAGCTGCCGAGGCAGATTTTGGTTCAACATAAAGAAAAACTTCAGCATTTCAGTGGCTTTAAAAAAAAAGCATTAAGTGCATTACACTAAATTGTTTATACTTAAAAACCTAAATAATCTCAGAGCTAGAAGAGTTCATCAAGGTCATCTACTCCAACTTCTCTACCAATACAGCAACCTCTTCAAAAACTTCCTTACAATTGCTATTTAAACCCTGATTTAACACCGCCAGTGATGGAAACCCAGTATTCCAAGGAGGTTCATTCCTCTTTTAACAACTCTAATTGCTAGGAAGATTCTAATGAGGAAGCTTTAAACAACTATAAATTAGTATTGTCATATGATACCTTGAAAAATTGAAATCCTTCCAGTAATTTAGAGATTGTGAGGGAGGTTTGGTGATTGCTCAAAGCCTTTAGATTAGATACTATCTAGAGATGGAAACTACTTTATTTTACATCAGGCCCTATGGATAATATGGAGAATGTTGCATACATCATGGGAATAATCTGAGTATTACAAGGAGTCCTATAGTGCCTGGGGGCACTATGCACCAGTAAAAAACTTTGGATTAGAAATCAAAGTTTCCAGGTCAGAATCCTGGTTCTGCCACTTACTAAATTCTGTGACCTTGGTCAAGTTTCACTTAATCATCCTTGGTCTTAATTTCCTCATCAATAAAATGAGGGGTTTGGACATGACTTTTAATATTCTTTCCAGCTCTAAATCTTTGATCTTATGGTCCTT
Organism: Gracilinanus agilis; assembly: GCF_016433145.1. Classification (NCBI taxonomy): domain Eukaryota; kingdom Metazoa; phylum Chordata; class Mammalia; order Didelphimorphia; family Didelphidae; genus Gracilinanus; species Gracilinanus agilis. The sequence goes on from NC_058131.1 coordinate 217,710,387, forward strand.
GTGGATTTCCAGTAGCAAAAACTGATACAAATGAAAAACTGTTCAAGATCCTTGCATAATGTGTTTCAAATAAGGAATAGTCTTTATTCTCATTCTCCCTTTTTCTCTCATAACTATTAGGTAGAATAGACACAATACAGAACTGGCAACTAATTAAATGAAAATACCAGGTATCTAAGAACTCTTAAGAATGGGGTCCTTGCCTTTAAGGAACTTCTAATAAAACTGAAATAAGCTGGACATCAGATTGGTTCTCACCTTAAGGTGGTGGGGGGATGGAGGATTTGGGTAGGTTTTTACATAGCTACAGAGAACACAAATTCTCATAATTTCTTAAAGCACCAGGAATTTTCTTTGAGAATCAATAACTACATAACATTTTTGCTTAAGTTTAAAGAAAGGCAGAAAAATTATTACCACAGGGTAATACCACAGAAAAATTATTAACACATTTTCAAAGTGTTTAAAACTGGTCTTATGTAGGGAGAATCTTTTGCTTTTTTCCCCCTTCCCCTCTCTGAATAACAAAGAACCTGCATTATAGTGGAAAATGCCTTGGACAGTGAATCAGGAAACTAGGGATCAATTTATGGTCTGCTACTTATATGTTGAGCACATTACTTTCCTTTCCTTGGTCTTACTTTCCTCCTCTGTAAAATAAAGGGAAGAGAGGATGTGTTATCTTTAAGGTATTTTCCAGCTCTGAATCCAATGAATTTATGGTTCTTGAAGTGTCTAACTTTCCCCAAAGTTCAAGTCACCTTCCTTCTCTGTTGCTAGGCAACCTAAGGCAGTCAGTACTGCAAACAAAGGGAGAAATTGGACCTGCTGATATTGCTGATTGTTGCTGCTGCCTGTTTCTTAACCTGGCCTTGGCTGGGGCCTGTGGACCTGATCAAACTAAGTATTCAAAGTTCTTTGGAAACAGGTTGGGGCAAATGTGTACAATAGATGGTGCCTCTTTCCTGCCCTCAGGCTAGATTTCCACTCTTGCTCCCCATTCAAGATGCCACATCTCCTGTCAATTCCTGTTTGGATCCCAAGGAACAGTTATGCCTCATGCATGAAAGGACTGTAAAGACAACTGAAATGTGACCTTCCAAAGAAGTCAGGACTGCCATGATTTCTCCTGATCACAAATCTTCCAAGAACACAAATCTAAAGCTAAATGGGATTTTTCAAGAGTCAAGACTCCCAAAAAGATAAGGAGGCATCTGAACAGCACAAGAAAACAAATTTCTAACCTTTTAAACATGTAAAGTCAGAGGATTTAGAAGCAAAATGGGTCTTTTAGGTCATTTGGTCCAACTCTGTCATTTTATAGAGGGAAAACTTTTGTCAATGGCAGGGTCAAAATTTGAAACCACATCTTCCCACTCTAAATTTAATGTTCCTTCCACTGCTTAATCGACCAGGTCAAATGGGCAAGAAAAAAAGTGGGGGCATACCAGAGATTGGGTCTCTGGAAAATGAGATTAGTATCACTCTTTTCTTCTATCTTTATCCCTGGGGAAGACTTTGGAAAAGGTCAGGTAGGACATTGTAGGACATGAATATGTGATAGCCAGGAAAAGCCTATATGGTCCCAGAAACACCTCCTAAGTATGACAATATACCAATGGCCTGGGGAGCCCTGGTTCAATGGGCTATATTTGATTTGTCAAGGCCATGGTAGAGAGGCAAGAGCTGAGTTTCCTGGTGAGTAGGCTCAGAGCATCATCTAAGAGTATATATGGACTGCTGCTGGCTTCCTGATACTATTTGTTAGTGGTTCAATGCAATTTTCACCCACTTGAAGGGCATACTTCAGAGCCAAAAAAAGGCCCAGAAAGATATTTTACTATAGCATAATAGTAAAGAACTAGAAAATCATAAAGAACAAGACTTTAAGATTATAGTAAAGTACTAGAAATTATTACCTCACTCGGGAAACCAGCATCAATTAAGTCTGAGTTCTATTTATAGATCAATTAAAATCTTCTCATTTGCTGCTAGAAAGAAGCTACTCTTTCAACTGCTTTGCTTGTGACTGAACCAGTGTTAAACCATCCTTGCCATCTCTTTACCTGCCTTGCTCTTAAAAGTCTCCTTTAAAAGAGTTCAGGAAGAGAAAAGGCTAACTTAACTGCATCCACTAGAAACTTGGAAGCTTTAGAAGAAGAAGAAATCCAATACAGCTGGAGAAAATTCTGCCCATGAGTAAGCAAATCATCTAGAATGAATTAAATTTTTACTCTGATCATCATGGAGCCCCCAGTGCTCATCAAGGCCCAAGGGAGAGAGTGTATACTTACCACAATAATGTTTTCATGCTCTTGAGTGGTCAAGTTGGTGTTCTAAAGGAATAAATAAGGGAAAAAAAGGTTTAGAAAACTTTGCATTTATTACTCACAAGTACGTAGATATATAAAAATGAAAATGAAGGAGGCTTAGAAGAATAAAAATTTGTCATTTAGAGTCTTATTTTTCTTTAACCAACAATTTCTGATGTAGTCCCAGGGGCACATAACTGGTGGAGTAAACTCTTTATAGAATTCCCTACTTGTATCTTTACTTAGGGACATTTGTAAAGAGGACAGCTTTTTAAAAATGCATACTTCTATTTAAAATTCTTCAAGGATCTGTGATTTCATCAGTGTGAGCATTCCCTCTACTGACTAACAAGGCATTAAAAGATGATCTTTGAGAGGTGTTGTGGCTATATAATTTAACAGCTTATAACCAACCTAGTGGCAAACATCTGGAAATTAAGCTAGGTTGGTCCTTGAACAATGGATGCATGGTCTATCACTAGATGTTTACTTGAAAACTTTCCAGTTTAGTATAACATGCCAAAGGAGTTTTCACCCACCAAGACAGCCTTTGGGAAGCATGGAGTTATCTTTCCATCATGATTTGAGAATCTAGTATTTACTTTCCCACCACAATGAAGCATCGAAGAAAGAATTTTAATTGTTATCAACCCTTAAATTGGTTTCCAAGATATTCAAAGCAGTGAGTCTTTGCTTACAAGGTAAAAAATATCTTTGATACTCCGTTCCCCCACAAAAATTCTTGTTCACATCTCACACACATATAAGATCTTTGCTGTAAGAATTTGGCAGTCACTTTGAAGACTGAAACCAACTTAACTTCATCAGTACTTTCCATACAACTACTTTCTGTAAAAAACAAAAACCTAATTAGAATTGGCTTTAGACCTTTGCTGACTTTAAAAAATAATTAATAAAATGCTTACTGCAAAGGACTTTTGGCTAGAGTGCTTGGACATCCATGTTACACAGTAAAACTGCACCCAAGCAAACCAAACACGGTTCTTAAGCAGAGATATAAGGCAGTTTCCTCAAAGTGATATATATTCAGGTGGATTGTCCCTTTCTAGTTCTGTAGGAAAGACACAGCAGAAGGGTGGATTCTTTCAACCAGATGGACCCCCTTCAGGTTTTACTTCAACTGTTAACCAAAGAAACTAGAACCAGGATGAAGGGGCTGAGGAAAGGTAAATGCTTGTCTTCATTTCTGAAGGCAGTGCATTAAAGGACACCAATATCTTCACCACCAGCTTTTTCTGGAAAGAGGGTAGATTTGGGGTAGAGAAGAAGGAGGATGATACCAAAACCACTTAGAAGACTGATTTTTGCTTTTAGGATTTTCTATCAGTGTGCTATATGTCTATTGTGAGAAAAAGAGCTGATCTGTAATAACTTGATTTAATTCAGCAAGCATTCATGGAGTTTACCATGTTTTGGGCACTCTGCTAGGTACAAGGCACAAGATACAAAAACAAAAACTAAAAATTCTCTGCCTTCAAGGGGCTTATATAAAACTTATACATTTATAGAAGTCTAGAAGAAAAAGCAAAATTCTTGAGTTAATGTCTTCTTATGTGTTAAGCTAGAGCTTAGTCCATGACACTATTAAGGTTTTTCTGCATTGCAGGTGTCAGCAAGGACCAGTGAGTTCACTCAATGTTTGACTTTTACAAATCCTTCCAAGAAATCAGTTCATTAGGAGTCTTGTATGGAAACCCATCTGATGGGGGCACATACCCTCAACTTATAACTCATGAACTGTCTCCTATTGAGGTCACCTATAGTTGGTTTTGACATTTCTAACACTGACATTGTGAGCCAATGTCTATATCAGGAGTCAAAGAAGGTTCAATTCTCTAGTTTGTCTGAGTTTGAAGGTACACTACCATGATTCTCAAAGGACCTGACCAGCTAACCTAATGAGCCCACATTGCCTTCACTGAGGTCATAGAAACTCAACCACAGATATGCTCATATTTCAGAGCAAAGTCAAACCTGGTTTGCCGCTGGTGAATCTTGCTCCCAAAAAGGAAGTATCAGCACTACACTTTGCTGGCAGAATCTACCGCCCATGCCTGTACTATTCAAAGGATGATATTTAATTAGCAGGCCCTATTCCAGGCTTCTGTACTGTGCTAGGAGGTTTTGATGTGAACAGAGTCATCCCCATCCATTCTACATGAAACATCACAGCCCTTCTTTACAACTGAATCTGTTCATTCATTCCTCTGTTGTGGATAGCACCACCTTTGTTCCCATCTGTGCCAGCAGGTTAGAAAGTATCAGTAAAATGTCTTTCCTAAATGCTTTGCAATGAAGAAAGTCTCATATCAAACAGTTTTCATTTTTAGGTTTTAAAATGCACTTTACTAACCACTCTATTAGGAAAAACTCCTAAACCTTTAGTCCCCTAAGGATTGGCCACTACAGGGATTTGGCATTCTCTCTTCAATAAGAAAACAAGAGATGCTAAGACATCAAAAGTTGTTTCACCTCTCCAAAAATTCTCCTCTCTCATGTCAGACAAATTTTGTGCCTCTTTCTCTTTTTCTTTCTTTTTACTTTCTCTACCTTCTCTTCCCTATGACAGGCTTAATAATGGCTCTCATACTGTGCTGCCTATTCATGTTAGCAAGAATGTCAAAGGAATACTTTGAGTAAAATGAAAGAATATCCTACCAAATTTGGAAGAGTTAAAAATATGTGGTTCCCTGGATGTCTGTTTTGCATGACCGCATATAGGATGTCTTAATCCTATTAGAGTAGAATCTGAAGGAACTCCTTCACTGAAGTTGATTTATCAAAGGGCCTTAGCAATAATTTCTTGCCTAACATTCCAAACTCTTGCTCTTTGTTCCTTGTTTCCAATCCGTGTGCAGAACCCTCATCATCTAACTGACCTTCAGTCTCTTTCAGATGGACTTCTTGCCTGCCCTTCTTCAAAGCAGGTCAGAAGGCCTCACCATGCCTCACTGGACTCCCATTCAAGGGAAGAGGACCTTGACAACCCAGTAATGGGTACCATGTTTTTGTGGACTCCTTGATCAATTCAAGCAGGCATGAAGAGAGACCTGCCATAGAGGCAGAAAAAACAGTATGGCAAGGAAATCTGGTAGTGGAAAAGTTGGTCAGATAATCAAGAGAAGGAGGGAGTAATGGTGTGGGGATACTAAAAGAGCAAACAGCTCAGCAGAGGATGTGTGGTACTAGGCAAAAGCAGGACAGTCTTCTATTTGTTCTATCTGATTATATCTATTTATTCTATCTGATGCACTACAGGGACATGAAACTGGCTAGCAGTGGACTTAATTTAAATTTGAGGGTCCTTGGCAAACATTTGCTAAAGATCAACCAGAACCCAGTGCTAAAAAATATGGAGGCTGAGTTCTACTTATCATCTAAAACAAAATTCATTACTTTTGGCCCCAAACATTCTCTTCCAAACTTCTTCTCAATTCCCCTCTACAAGGTATAAGATCCAGCCACATTAGCCTATTTGCTGTTCATCATTCCTCACATATGACATTTCATCATATCTTTCTCTTCCTGCCTATCCTGGTAGTCCCAAAGGTATGGAATTCTCTCACTCTCCTCACTTCCATCATCTTTTAGCTTCCCTGGCCTCCTTTCAACATATAATAAATATAACTTTTAGGAGACTTTTATCAGTCTTGCCCCAATACTACCCTGTCCGCAGTTACTAGTGCTTTGCCTTAGAGATTACCTTCTATCTACCCTAGTTATATTTTGTATATGCCTGCTTATTTATATATCTCCCCTTTGAGCTCCTTGAGGACAGGAGTGATTTTTGCCTTTTTTATATTCCTAACACTTAGCACAATGCCGGCCACATAGTAAATGCTGAATAAATGCTTTGTTGATTTACTGACTAACTGGCAAAGTCCTGCCTGATCAAGAGGTAAGAAAAGCTATCTGTTGCCAGAAAAAGGTCTAAGCAAGAGATTTAGAGCACAAATTACAGGAGCCAACTTGTAACTTGTAGCCAGTATGAACTGCTAACATTAGAATCAATGGGGACCATGAGCCAGTAGCCAAGGTTGCTTTTACACAGCCTCTTTCCTTCTTCTGCCAACCTGTCATTGGGGATCATTAAAAACTTGGCTCCCCAGAAATTCTCCAGCCACTACCTCTAAGCCAGCCCAGCCGCCAGAACTAAAGCTGACATATTTCCTTAGCTCTGGCTGAAGTCTTTTGGTCTCTTTTCCTCCACACTAAACAGGTACTTTCAAGGTAACAAGTATCTACACTGTCAAGCCACCCTAGGGCAATAATAGCAATAAGAAGGACACTAGGTAGAGCCATTTGACTAAAAGGATAGGTTGGGCTGCAACATATGGTCTAATGGACAGAAACCTGGGGGAAGGACTGGTGGGAGGGGGGAAGAGAATATATTTCAGGAGATTGCTGAACTTAGATGGAGCAAAAAAAATTTACGCCTTTTTTCCCCCCTCAATAACCTCTATTTAGCATTTTTTCAAATTATTAATGTAGGTAATAAACATTATTCTAAGAAAAAGTCCACCAGAGGTTTCACCAAACTGCTAAAGGGTCCCTAACACACACACACACACACACACACACACACACACACACACACACACACACACACAACACCTTTTGCAATTTGTTAACAATAATGAGCCCAGTCGGAATTTTACTTCTTGTCTGTTGTGTATGCAAAGAAGCAGAGCTCACCAGAGGGTAAAAAAAGAAATAGAAGAGAAATATCTACATTTTCTAAATTTGTTAGAAGGTTAAAAATAGGTGTTATGGTCCCAACCCAGGAGCAAAGCTTTACCTCAGAAAGCAATTTGGAGACTATCTCCAGTGGAGCCTGGTGTATGGAGTCATCCTGCAGTGGAGATGTCAAGGCCATGTCTACCAGAGTCCGAATCTCCTTCAAGACGACTTCCCAGCGGCTTGGATTGCTCAGGACTTTCTTATACTTGTAAATCTTTTTCTGTTTTGGGGGAAAAAAGTTATATAGGATGTAGTAGACTGGAAAATGATCAGAGAACCAGAGAAACAGTTGCAATGGACTTATTTATTTTAGGGACCATCCAGGATGTACCCCTATTTTACAAATAAGGAAACTGAGACCCAAGGAGGTGAAACGATGAAGTCCATGGTCATAGGGCTGATCAATGGCAGGGACAGGACTAAAATCCTAGTACCTAGGCCAGGATTCTTTTCACTATGAACCAATGCTTCCAGTTGTTGTTTTTTTTTTTAATAGTTAAAAGGAGCCTTTTTCTTTGGAGAATATTCTTTGAATGAAATTTGGGTCTTTGTAGAATTTTTTTGTAGAAATTTTACTTCTGAAATTAAAAGCATTTAAACTTATTAAGAGAGAGAAAACATGCATGGATTAAGAAGAGTTTTTACCTTATTTTATAATGTACCACTTCCCCTTATCCCCATTTCAACTTCACCGTCATAGAGAATAATCTCAATAAAGTCCTTTGCAATGGGGTGTGATGAAATTTTCAAAAATGAATTACTGTACTCATCAAAAGCACTGAGCCAAAAGAAAGTCATACATGCTCCTTATGGAGCATATACTGTCACCACTACCTGATGAACAAGATAAGAAAAGCCTCACCTTCCTTTAGTTGCTGAATTGTCCTGGTCCAATGAAGCAATATTCAATGAAATGGATTCTAGGGTAGTAGGTTGGTGTTCTGTGGTCTCTATCCACACTATTCCCTCTTAGGCTCCAAGCTCCTCAAAGCTTATCTGATTACACAAAAATTGGCCCCCTGGAAAACTACTGTGTAATCCAGGGACCAACTTTTTCCTCCTGAGCTAGATCCTCCATACACACCAACAGAGCTTGCTCTGGAGACAGGGAAGCAATTCTAACTTTCCTAACTCCTTCATTATGCATTTTGCTCCTTGGGGGAAACCTAATTTTAGTGTCTTAACACTAGCAGCCAACTAGAGTGACAAGTTACAATCCTCAAGCCAGACCTACATTAGAGGATGCGTGCATGCCCTCCTCCTGAAATTACTGTACCCAGAAGAAATATTTAACAGCCCTCTGGTGTTTGTCTATATAGTTAGGTTACCTAATCTGGGAATTCACATCCAATTTGATTTTTAAAAGAATACAATGAATGGGGTAAACAGAGTCAAACAATCTCAGAGTTGAGACAGCCCTCAAGGGCTACCTGGTACCATCTATATCTAAGTGGTCAAATAGAGTAAGTCTGACTGCTCTTCCACTTAACAGTGCTTCAAATACTGAAGAGTATTTGAGGGAGGGGGCTTTATTTTCTTTCTATCCTCCAGCATTTGGCACAGTGCCTGGAATACAGTAGGTGTTTCAAAAATGTTTATTGACTATTTAAGACCATATCATGCCCCAGCTGAATATTTTCTTCTAACCATACCACTTCCAAAAAAAAAAAAGGGAAAGGAGTCATTTGTGCTGAATCTTGTAACTTCAGTGCTGAGAAATATCCCTTTAGACTCTCCTGTATATGTTTAAACACCCAGGGGAAGAGGGCTAAACTTCACTCTCCACCTACCATAGGAAGGAGACCTTTCCTTTCTGGCTAGGACAACATCCCAAATGAAGTCTGTCAGGATACTACCAACTCACTGTGGGTCCCTCTCCCCACCCAGCACACACAAAGGCAAAGGGAGTTGGCATGGCTATCTGGTCCTCCTGCTACTCATCCTTCTTCAGAGAATTAGCCTTCTTGCATCAGAAGCTCTATTAAAAACAGGTGCACACACTAGAAGATACCTGAGCACATCCACCTAATATATACACATGTTTTCTTCCCTTCTTCCTTGTTACAAAGATGTCCTCCCCTACCAGAGAGAAGGGAAGGTAGAAGTAAGGCAAAAATCAAGCTCATGTCAGTAAAGCATTCAGGCTGAACATCAGTGTTCAAAGAAATGTGAAGATTGTAATACAGTGTTCCCTTCCCCATCACCTGTTCTGTGGACATTCAACCTTGACAGTGCTTTTCTAGGGGTTAAGGGATCCTTTCTCCATTCACTTAGAAAGTTCCTATAATCAACAGTGGTGTGCGTATACTTATTAAATTTATCCATTGCACTGGATCAGTACATAAGTGAAGGTGACTATTGATAAATGTGTGAATCTGTATAACTGCATATGGTGTGTATGGGTGTGTATGAATGTGAGCATGAGTGAGAGAGAGAGAGAGAGAGAGAGAGAGAGAGAGAGAGAGAGAGAGAGAGAGAGAGAGAGAGAGAGAGAGAGAGAGAGAGATTGGGAGATTNGGAGAGGAGAGGAGAGGAGAGGAGAGGAGAGGAGAGGAGAGGAGAGGAGAGGAGAGGAGAGGAGAGGAGAGGAGAGGAGAGGAGAGGAGAGGAGAGGAGAGGAGAGGAGAGGAGAGGAGAGGAGAGGAGAGGAGAGGAGAGGAGAGGAGAGGAGAGGAGAGGAGAGGAGAGGAGAGGAGAGGAGAGGAGAGGAGAGGAGAGGAGAGGAGAGGAGAGGAGAGGAGAGGAGAGGAGAGGAGAGGAGAGGAGAGGAGAGGAGAGGAGAGGAGAGGAGAGGAGAGGAGAGGAGAGGAGAGGAGAGGAGAGGAGAGGAGAGGAGAGGAGAGGAGAGGAGAGGAGAGGAGAGGAGAGGAGAGGAGAGGAGAGAGAGCTCAAACACATGCTTTCCAGCTGAGTCATATCTTACAGAGGTAAGAAAATTGTGCATTGCAAGAGGGAGACCTCAGACTGATAGGCACTGAGAAAGAGAAACTAGTCAAGCCACTGATTCAAATGAATTAAGGGTTCAACCCATTTAAAATTCTTTCACAACAAACCTACTCTGCACCTTTCAGATGTATTCTGGGCTTCAAATGTTTGATACTGATGTTTGTCCTTGGCCTTTGTGGCTTTACCTTTTCTCTAAACTTTCCTCCTAATGACTCCAGAATGACATACGTTCTTACTTCAAGAGGAAGAAGGCATTCATTGAAGAACCACAACAGCCCTATTAATGGCCAAACCCACTTCACAAGATCATAAACTGAGAGCTAGAGGGTGATTTAGTCCAACCCCCTCATTCCAAAGATGAGGAAATTGAAGCCCAGAGAGGTAACTTGCCCAAAGTCACACAGATGGTCCATGACAAATCAAAGAAATAAAGCAGGTCTTTGACATCCAAGCTACCAAATATTCCTTTTAAATCTTCTAAATCATAGACAATATATTTTAGTGGGAGTTACACTCTTTAAAGGCAGAGTGTTTCCATTTTGTCTTTGTAACTCCAGAGTCCAGGACAGCTCCTGGCACACAATGGCTCAACAAATGTTTATTGATTTGATCGTGTCCCTTCCCTCCAAACCCTTCACCTTAAACTGGAACTCTGAGCAGAAAACCAGAGGAACAATGAAACGTTGATGACAACCAAGAGGTAATGAATTTCAAGTCTTTTGCCTAGCAATTAATACATCCATTGATGTGGTCTTGTTCTCGCATCACAGGCTACAAAGCTTAGCATATGAACAGTCTAACCATCTCTCTCATATGATAGTGGAAAAAAGCAACCTTTGGTCAGGAACTAGGCTATTTCACAAGATCTGTCCCCTGGAGGGAGGAAAAAAGTTCCGGAGGCCAAACACAATTCTGAAGGTGAGGAATCCCACCTAAAGTATCGGTTCTACCAGGGAGAGGGTGGGGTTAGAATCATTCACCTGATGTTAACCTGCTATTAATGAACTAAAATTCACCCTGCGTAGTGGCAATGTGATTTAGCCACAGATGACACCCCAGAGGAGTCTCCGTTCTTCATCCCTGGAAAGGGGGAAAAGGGGAAAGGGAATGTTGTGCTTCCAGAAGAATTGCAAGGCAATTTCTCAACAGAGAAGGGCTGAGTTCTTGAAGATGTCCCAGGGCTATGTCATCAGAATACTATTACAGGGCATTCATTGCCCCTAAAAATTCTTCTAAAAACTTTCTACCTAAAAGCATTCATTCGAGAGAATGCAACAGACAAGAGGAAATGTCATTGGATCATAGAGCAAGAGCTATAGGGATCTTAGAAGTGATACAGTCCAACTCCCTCATTTTATGGATGAGGATCTTGAGGCCAGGCTATGGATAAAGCAATTAATCAAAGGTGAGGATAGTAAATGAAAGGAAGATTTGAACATGGGTTTTCTGACTCCTAATCCAGTGTACTTTCCACTATACCACACTGTCTCTATCACCCACTATGTTGAGCACTTGGCCTAGACTGAGCTTTAGGCATATTCTCCTCGTTTTTTCTTTAAAAATCCTTACCTTTGGTCTTAGAATCAATGCTGTGTATTGGTTCCAGTGCAGAAAAGGCTAGGCAATGGGGGGTTAAGTTACTTGCCCAGGGTTACACAGCTGTGATGTACATGTCTGAGGCCAGATTTAAAACCAGAACCTCCCTTCTCTAGGTCTAGGCACTGTTTTAAAATTCAGTTTATATATGACAAATTTGGAAAACTTAGACCATGATTAATAAAAAGGCTCCTTTTAAAAAGTTTTTGCTTTAGAATTCCTTTAAATAATATGTTTCCAATGTATAATAAATAAGTTACTTATTTTAGAAAAAAGTTATTTGTGTAGATTTCATATACATATTAGCACTATTTCCCAGCTGACAGTGATTTCTTCCTTATATGGTCCCATAGCATTTTATACTCTTTGCTGTTTACTACCTGTGTCACCTTGGGCAACTCACTTTATCTCTAGGGGCCTCAGCTTCCTCATCTATAAAACAGGGATTGAACTAGATAGTTTTAAAGATATCTCCAAGCTTAAATCCTAGGATCCTATTTCATGAACTTATCTCATTTGAATTTTATTATAGTTATTTGTGTCCATGTCTTATCTTTCTCTATTATAAGTTCTTTAAGAACAAGCCCTATGCTTTACTTATCTTTGTCTAGCCAAATCAGTTCCTAACTCAGTGTTCTGCACAGAGTAATAATTTAAAAAATATTTGTTAAATGAATGAATAATATGTCCTAACATTACTGACCATATACCATGGTGGCCACAAAGGCTCACACATTCTACAATGGAGAATGTATGTAATCTAAGGAATTAGGATAACAATTCTTGTATTTCTTATCTCTCAGGGCCGTTATGAAGAAAGTGCTTTGGAAACTTTCAAATGCTATAGAAATTTAAAATTTGGCAGAATTTGCTGAAATACAGAAATTGTCATTATTTTAATATTTAAGTAATTTCCCATGCTATTATGGAAACGCACCTCTGACTCATCTCAGAAACACAATGAAAACTCAGATGTGAAAAGGAAGTGAGTCAGGAAGGATGCATGGCAGGGTTTCCACAAGGCATGACAAATCTCTTTATTCTTTAGTATAGTGCTAGGTTGACTCTACCCGTTCTGCCGACTGCTAGCAGGAGAAATGTTAGGTTTACTGTCCTATGGAAAAGCTATCAAGAAGCAGGAGCTGGCCTGCTCCAGATACATATTATAAGGCTCTTAGAGGAAGAGAAGATGAATGTGTCCTTGATCAGTTAAAGATACTGGGGAAAGGTGATGTCAGTTTGCTCTTGTGGGGAATTAATCACATTTGGTCAGGATGACAGGGTTGCAGGTAATGCTATAATCAGTCAGTCATGCCCTGAGCCTTTACTGGTTTAATAAGGTGGCAATTTGGGCGAGTGTTCTCCCTTTATCCACCCTCAACCAATTCATCCAGAGTGAGCAGCAGTTGGAGGGCTGAAACAAGTAGAACATTTCATACCCATAGGTGGATGATAGACATAAAATATTCTACTGTATTACATGAACAAATAGAAATGAAATTACAGAAAGCAAAGACAGCAGAGCAGCTGTCTTGGATAGACCTGGTAGCCACAGAGGAAGTTGGCTGTGGTGACCAAATACTTTTGAGGGTACTGAGGGATCAATAGTCAAGATACATTAAAGCAGAAAAGATTTCAAATTGCTTTTCTTTAAATGCTAGTGTTATTTATTTTTTATTCTAAATTTTACAAAACTAAACAAGCATTTCCATATATAAAAAATAGAAGATAGTATACAAATCAAATCACAAATCTATATGTTTACCTTACTTTTCTTCATATCTACATAATAACTCCCATCCACAAGTGTCGTAGACCCTTATTAACTTCCTTGTATCACAAGACAGTCAACATGTATATAAACTAAATCTTCATCTTTCTGTTCACTTTTTGGAGGTAACATTCACAGTTTATTCTTCCATCATTAATTCTGTGGCTATGTATAATGTTCTCCTGGTTCTGCTCATTTCACTGTTCTTTCCAGACTTTTTTTTAAATCAGTCTGTTCACTGTTTCTTATGGCACAGTAATGTTCCAACACAATCATATACCACAATTTAGCCATTCCCCAGTTGATGACCATCCCCTCAGTTTCCAATTCTTCATCACTACAAGGAGAGCTGCTATAAATATTTTGGAACATATGGATTCTTTTCCTCTTTTCCTGATCTCCTTTGGAAAACAGACCCAGGAATGGTATTGCTGGGTTTAATGGTACATACAGTGATGCCTCACTTATTGCGGCAGTTACATTCTAAAGACCCCCCACGATAGGTGAAAATCCGCAAAGTAGTGGTGTTGTATTTATTTTATTATTCTTTGATGGTAAGTATCTTCCTCTGGTGCTTGGGTTCACTGCCAGAAGCCTTAGAAGGTGCAGAATGTTTGGGGGGGCAGAAGACTTGAAATAAATTCAAACTTTTATGAAAATTTCACAAAAACACACCACCACAGAGCAACAGTACACACAGTGATCAGATGTCAATGTGAAATGGACAAGGAGAGATACTGAATATATGGGCATAGTGTGGGAGAGCAAACAGAATGATGCTACAGTCACTGAGTCAATGAACAGCCAGGATACAGAACACAGCACTGTAGCTGATTGCCTTTCATCAGTCAATAGTGTGTGTATGTCCAATCTCACGTTGGCAAACTTGCACAAGTGGTAGTCGTGTGCTGCATTTCCGTTGTGTACAGTACAGTGTCCACCCATAAAATCCCACAATATACTGAAATATATATATATATATATACACACACACACACACATACCCACAATACAGTGAAGCTGCAATAATTGAACCACGATATAGTGAGGGAAGACTGTGAAGATGGAATTAACTCTCCCCTGGCCATTTTTAGATTTAATCACCAGAAGCATATACACTCCACTTATCCTTAAGTGGGGAAGGTCTGTGACCCACATGTGCGATAGTGGGTGACAAATCAGAATCGACTGACTGGCCCCTGGGCAGTCCTAAGCAAAGCTTTAGCTGTAATTGGTCCACACAAAGTGGGAGGAAGGCACAGGAAGTGACAAAAGGAATGGTCTTTATAAGTGGCAAGAACTTCCTGTGAGGAGGTCTTTCACCTTCAACTTGACCCTAGAGCAGGCCTCCTGGCTACAACTCTAGTTTAATTTACCTCTGGGCCCCCTTTGCTGGGGCCTCTTAAGCCCTGCCTGGTTGGAACTGGGCCAGAGTAAATATCTATTCTCTTTCTCCTTTTGAAAATGAACTACCATAAAAAATAGCCTGGAATTGAGTAATTCCTGGAGACCACACTCTGATAAATTTAGTCCAACCCTTTTATTTTTACCCCTTAAATGACTATACACAGTTTTATAACTTTCAAGGTGTAATTACAAATGGCTCACCAAAATGGCCAGATCAGTTCACAGCTCCACCAGCAGTGTATTAGTGTCCCCATTTTTCCACATCCCCTCTAACTTCTGTCACTCTGCCCTTTTGTCATTTTATCCAGTCTGATGGGGGTGAGGTGATTTCTCAGAGTTGTGGTTTACATTTCTCTAATAAATAGTGATTTACAGCACTTTTTTCATATACTTATATAGGCTTCATATACTTATATTTGGCTTCTTCATCCAATAATTGTTTGAGCATATCTTTTGCCCATTTATCAATTAGGGGATGGCTCTTGTTCTTATAAATTTGACAATATTCTCTATATAATTTAGATATGAGACTTTTATCTGAGAGGCTATCTATAAAATTTCTCCCCTAATCTTTTGCTCTCCTTCTAATCTTGGCAGCATTTATTTTATTTGCACAACATTTTTCTATTTAATATACTCAAAATTATTCATTTTATATTTCACAATGCTCTCCATCATTTATTGATTCATAAATTCCTCTCCTATCCATAAATCTGTTAGGTAGTATGTTCCCTGTTCCTCTAGTTTACTTATGGTATACCTTTTTATGTATGGCTCGTGTATCTATTTTGGTCATAGCTTAATGAATGGCATAAGATATTGGTCTATACTTAGTTTCTGCTAAACTAGTTTCCAGTTATTCCATCAATTTTTACCAAAAATTCTGGGGTAGGGGGGGTTATAAGGATGTAAAATTTATTATTATCAAAAGAAAAAAGAGGTAAATTTTAAAATATTAGTAATTACATCAAGCCCTAGATCATTACATAGTTTCCTAGGTTAAATCCATAATCATTCAAAAGGGTTTAACATGACTATCCACATAGGAAAAACCAGGTGGATAACAAATGTCTTTTGTTCTAAATTATGCTTTGCATTATAGAACTTGTCTGTCAGAAAACAAATCTTAGATAAATACTGTGGCTGGACAATGAACTGGGTCCAGATTTAAACGAGAAAGTAGACTGGCATGCCTTTAGAAAACTATCTAGTGCTTTTAATACTACAAGCTTCTCCCTGAAAAGACCCAGACTTTAGTATTAAAATTCTTCTGGAGATACTACATGGCTAAAAGTCATGGAATATCATAATCATCAAAGAATTAAAGGTGTAGTATACTCAAAAGGCATAGAAGAGGGGGCAGGTGAGTAGCTCAGTGAACTGGGAGCCAAGTCAAGAAACAGGATGACCTGGATTCAAATCTGGTTTCAGACACTTCCTGGCTGTGTGACCTTGGGCAAGTCACTTAACCCCCACTGCTGAGCCTTTACCACTCTTCTGTCTTGGAACCAATACATAGTATTGATTATATGGTGGAAGGTAAGCATTTTTTTTTTTAAAAGAAAGAAGAAAAAAGGCATAGGAGAGGTGCCCAGTGGGTATAAGCAGGAGCAACAGAATACCAAGAAAGGGCTGTCAGAGAAGCAGAGGAAGGATTTCAGCAAGGAAATGACTGAAAGTGTGGGGTGGGAGGGAAGGGAGGTAGGTTAGTCATATATCTGGAGCACAGGGGAAAAAGGTGAACAGTTCAAGTGTTCCATTGGTATCATATGATATCAAGGCAACAGACGGAAGGTCCACTGGGGAAATCCCCATGAAGAGTTTATGGGAAGACATGGAGGAGAATCATGGAGGACGAGAAGGCTTCAACAGGTGGAAAAATCCTCATATTGATGGCATTATTGATCTTCAAGAGTAGAAACCTATCAATCCTGGTGCTAAGAGGTACAGATCATAAGTTCTCCAAGTACAAGAAATATATTTGTACTCAGTGTAAGGGTTTGCACCTGACAAAAAGAGAACATTCAGAGAGGGCTTTAAATCTGAGAAAGTACTTTCTCTCTCAAAAAGTACAAAACTCTCAGAGAGTACTCAAATGACTTCCTAGGGCTCCCTTCTCTGAACCTTGGTTACTTGTGCAAAAAATAGGAGGATTAGACCAGATAACCTTTGAGGTTCTTTCTAGCTCTAATTCTATGATCACATATTCTCAGAATTTGGCTTCCTTGGAATGAAATGCACCTTTTTGTATGATCCAGTAAAGTAAGGGGGCAAGGTGGAGCATGAGGGTAGTATACTAAAGTGGTGGCAGTAGAAATGACGGCTGAAAGGAGTGATATAAGAGAAATATTAAGAAGGGGAAAAGGAAGAAGATTTGATGCTTAATTATAAAACCGGCATGGGGGCAGCAAAGTGGCTCAGTGGACTGAGAGACAAGCCTGGGGACAGGAGATCCTGGATTCAAATCTGGCCTCAGACACTTCCTAGCTGTGTGACCCTAAGAAATTACTTAATACCAACTGCCTCACCCTTACTGCTCTTGACTGCTTTGAAACCAATAATTAGTATAGATTCAAAGACAGACAGTAAGAGTCTTAAAAAAAACTGGGATGAAAAGACAAGACATTTTTTAAAAATTATAGATTTCAAGTTTAGAACATTGGAACAGGAATGATATTCATAACAAAAACAGAAAAATCAGGAAACTTTGGTTGGGAGGAGATGGGAGATGAAAGGAGAAGAAAATTAAAATTAGTTAAGTAGCAAGTTTTTCCCTTGTGTATGAGTCATTGAAAAACTAACATGATTGAGTTCCTCTTGTGCCAAATCCTAGACATGAGGTCCTTTGACTCTCTAATTCCTTTTTGACTGCTAGGGATAAACATACTTACTGAACACACCAGTCTTGTGGTGGCTTTGTTCTGGCTTCTACATAATTGTTTTGTACTGCTCTTGTTTATTTACTTATCTACCTATTTGTTTGTTTGCTTGTTTGTTTATTTTTAATAGAGTGTAGCCAAATGTGATTGTGGGCATCACAAAGAAGAAGCCTATGGGAAAACATGAACTACCCTCTGGTCTGGTTTCATAGGCAGTGGGGAGGATGATGGACTGATCTATCTTTACTGTGAGTCAGTGCTACTATCTCTTTTACCCAACTTAGTCTGTTGATGGGCTGCTGATGGTCCAAAATAATAAGTGAGGACCTATGATGGAATCAGGTAATGTGGCCAAGCTTTATTCATTCATTCATCGATAGTAACTTGCTAAGGGTAATGTTTCATGCTTCTTATATAAAGGCAAAAAATTCCCAAAGAGTTTGCAGTCTAATGAAGTGATAATTATACCATTCTACTTCAATCAATAAATACTTTTAATTCTTTTCCTTTCAATGATCTGAAATATCAGTGCTGGCAATATGCCATTAATGCATGTTAAAATTCTTCTGTACCTTAGTAGAAGGTTTTGTGAGTAACCAAAAAACTACAACAAAAAAACAACCCTTTGTTGGACTTAAAAAATCAGTCTGACAGACTACTGAACTATTTTTAGCCTGGGCAAGCTACCCCCAGCCCCCAGTGTTTCCTAATACAGTCTTCCTTATCTCCCCCTATGATAAGCCTAAAACTGAAGCTATCTTATCTGATGAATATTTACCTTCTTGAGGGATGTTTACCCATATTTACCTCCTTAACAATGTTTACCTCCTTAATGAATATTTGCCAAATGCTTCCTGACCCTTGACCTGAAACCCCCCTCACCAGATGCTTCCTGACCACTGGTGCCTGACACTACCCTGATGATTATGTATGTACCAACCCCCTTCCCCAAACATTTCTATATAAACCCCTGGCTGAAGAAGCCTCCAGTTGGTTCAGGCACACCTTTCTGCCTAGTGACCCTAGCTATTATTGCTAGTAAAGAATGAGCCTCTACTTGCATATTGCATTGTATTGCATTGTCAGTGTGATTCCTTTGACCAGGACTGAATCTGGGTATTAAAATTTGGGTACAACACCTTAATCCGATGGTCCCTCTTTTGGTATCTCCAGTCCTTCTATGGTAGACATGTGCCTAAATGGGCACCTTTTCAATTTAGTTAAATCAGGCAGCAATCAAATTCTTACCTTCATATCAATTAAGGGGCATCAATTAATTAGTCAATCAATGAACAAACATTTAGTACTCCTGTATTATGTTCAGACATTATACTAAGAACTTTACAAATATTATCTCATTTTACAAAGATAAACATGAAATAGTTCCTGCTCTCCAGGAGCCTACATTCTGTTAAGGCCAAAGTAGAACATGAATAAAGACAAATATGATATAAACTAGACTAAGATAGGAGGGCAGATCAGTTAAAGTAGAGACATTTAAAGCTACTGGGGAAAGGAGGAGAAAAGGGAGAACTGAGGAAAGTTTAAAAAAAGATCATAACATAGAAAATAAACCTGGAAGACTGGATAGGATTTCAAAAGGCTGAAAGAGGAGCTTGACATTCCAGGCAAAGAAAACAGTGTGAGCAAATATATAAAGTTAGAAAAATATGGGACAAGTTCAAAGGAACGACACTCAGTTTGTCAGAATCAGAGCCTATAATATGACTTGATTGACTATGATATGACAGAGAATGATGTGACTTGATCTTTATTTTTCCTTAGTTGGAGGCATGAAGAATAAATAAAGAAAAGGTAGAAAGCAAGAATATATGTCCATTTTCCTTCCTAACATTTGATCTTTGATATCATTCTGGCAGTTTTGTCTCCACTTATCCTGAATGGAGGAAACTTCTGGCCTGTCAAGGAAGTTACTTGAGTAACACCTGGCTATCTCTTTGGGAACCACTTGTACATCACAGAGTGTTTCAGAAGACCTGGATGGTTCTCAGGCTGGAGAAAAGAGGAGCATCTCAAGACTTTCATGACATATTCAGTCACAAAAGCAGCATGGGAGCCATCTCAGCAGAAGATCTAAAAATAATGGCAATTTTAATTCAATCCAATTCATCAAACCCCATTGTGTACAGATCACTATATATGAAACTGGCTGAAAAAGTTAGGAAAGAACATGGTCCTTTTCCCATAAAGTTTACAGTTCAGTAATTTGATTGGCTTTTTTTACCTCCCAATAAAATTCGTGGGAAGGGAAACTCATTCCCTTTGTCCCTGTGTTCTAGGACAACTGGAGAAGATCAACAACATAAAATCACAGACTCATATCTGGAAAGGACTTCAAAGGTCATCTTAGTCTAACCTATATCTGCACTAAAACTCCTGTATAGGCCATTCCCTATATGTAATCCAGCCAGATTTCACTTTAAAAATTCCAGTGTGCGAGAATCCACGGTATCCCAAAGCATAGCTCTCATTAGGAAGTTTTTCCTTACTTCTAATTTAAATTTACCTCTTTGCCGTTTCTACTCATTATGCCTATATCTGCTCTCTAGGGTCAAAAAGAACAAGGCAAATCCCTCTTCTATGTGACAGACCCTCAAAGGCCTGATTGAGGACTGCTATCACATCCCACCACCGCCCTTACATTTTTTTCTTCTTTATAAATTCCTTATATTATAAACTATAAATTCCTTCAATTGATCCTTATATAGCAATATCTCAAGTCATTTTGCTACCCCGACTGCCCTCCTCTAGACAACATCCATCTTACCAAAGTCCTTAAAATTTTTTTTAAACACAATATTCCATATGTGCTATAACCAGGAAAGAATGGTTTTTCTAAAGCACAAGTCTAAGTCTTTCACTCCCCTCCTAAATAAACTCTAGAAGCAACCAGGTAGTGCAAAGGATAGAAAGTCAGGCCTAGAATCAGGAAGGCCTGAGTTCAATTCCTGACTCAGCCAGTTCTTAGCTGTGTGGCCTTGGGCAAGTCACTTAACCCTATCTTCCCCATCTGTCAAATGAGCTATAGAAGGAAATGGTAAAACACTCCAGTATTTTTGTCAAGAAAATCCCTAATGGGGACATGAAGTGTTGGACACGACTAAGACGACTAAACATTTAACATGGCTCCCTATTAATTCTCTGACCAAATATAAAAACTCTTCTGTTTGGAATGTAAAGTCCTTCACAACCTGTCTCCAGTCTCCTCTTCTAAATTTATTAAACATTACTTCCTTTTCATCCACTATATGGTCTAGTCAACCTGGATCCCCCCAACCAATAGGGTCTTCTTCTTCCCTCTCTTCAATTCAGTGTAGCTGTATGGATGATGGGCTATATCAAATCTCATGTGGATATCACCCTGCCCTCCCCAGGGTGCCTCATCCCTAATTTTCTTACTTATCCTTATCACCTGGAGCTCTGGAGAAATCCAAGGATATGTTTCAATATTTCCTTTCATTGCAACCATTTAGACTAATTAGCTTGCCCACTATCCTCCCAGGGAAGACAACTAATCACCAAACAAATGCCACCAATAGACAAGAATATGAGCTTTGTAGAAACAATAATATGTTCGGAAGCAGAACTAGTGAATCAAGCAATCATCAGTCGCCACCTTAACCTTCAGCTCCCTCCTCAGGCAATGGTGGAAGCAGCTTTTGCCCAAGAATCCCAGGAATACTCTCTCTGTAGGTGAGGCAGCCCTAGCCTCCAAAGTACCCAAAGCTACTGAAGACACAGAAAAGAGAGTCCTTGCCACCAAAGTCCCTGGCACTGTCAAACTGTTCATCATCAGCAAATTTTAGGGATGTAATAGTAAGGGAGTTGGCAAAGCCTCTTCTTTAATATAATTTTCATTGATAATATCATATTCATTTCTGATGATGAACAGTTTGACAGTATCACTTATCTTAATGTGGCTTAAGACTACATGAGCTACTGGGACTGCCACGTCACACAGCTGCCTTAGGTAAATCCGGAGTCCAAATGACTGTCCATCAGAGCTACCTCCTACCCTTCCTGGCTCTGCTACCTCTGATAGCAACCTGGGTACTCTTAGGTAATTAACCTCTCTAGGTCTCAGTTTCTTGATCAATAAAATAAGAAGATTGGAATGTAAATGAAAAAAATAGTAAGACAGAGCTAAATGCTATATAATTATAATGACCAAATCATTATCCCAGAGATGGGATGAGAAATGTACCTTCCTTCTTTTTTTTTGGAGAGATGGGAGACTATGGGTATGAACTGTTGTTATAGCTATGCTAAGATAGAGTTAGGAGTTGTTAGGTTTCATTTTAATTAACTTTTTTTGTTTGTTTTAAGGGGAGGGTCATTGATGGTGGGTGGTGAGGTTTAGCAGGTGTATAATTGGAAATGACTATGATACAAAATGACAGCGCTAATCTAGACCTCTAAAGTCCCTTCCAGTTTCAAAGTTATTAATTCAGGCAGCAAAAGACATTGCATTTAATGCCAGAAGACTTTGATTCAAATCACAGCTATTTTACTATCTCCATGACCTTTGGGTGAATTCTTTTTCTCCCTAATCTGAACCTTAGTTTCTACCACTTTTTGAAATGAAGATCTTTTTTTCTTATCCAGAAATTCCTCAGGTTCATGTCATGATCATTATAATATTTGACATATTGATAAAATATGACAAAATAAGACTTGGCATATATATGTATATATATACATATATATAATTATTAATCCTTGGAAATAACTCCAATCTTCCCTACCCCTGGGAAGTTGAGGACTTCTGGACTTGGTGATCACCTAGGGCAGTGATCATTAAAAAGATTAAAGATTTATCATTTAAAGATATCATTTATCATAAAGATAATCATTTAAAAGATTAAAAAGCAAACTTTTTAAAGAGGGGGGCCAAAGGAAAGGACGTGCTCATCTGTCAGTCTGTTTCTAAGGCAACTCTTTTGAAGTTTCATTGTATTGTATCCTACTCACTGTATTCATCAGATTAGTAATGTCCCTCATGGGATAGAACACTTCAGGGGGCCACATATGGCCCAGGGACTGTAGT
The DNA here is from genome assembly GCF_016433145.1 of Gracilinanus agilis. Lineage (NCBI taxonomy): Eukaryota > Metazoa > Chordata > Mammalia > Didelphimorphia > Didelphidae > Gracilinanus > Gracilinanus agilis. The sequence continues at coordinate 217,733,127 of NC_058131.1, forward strand.
TTGCCCATCACTGACCTAGGGTCCTTTCTTCCATAAATTCTAAGACCCATGGCAACTTCCTTCTGTAAAACCAAACAGGGTCTTAGCTTTGAGACAAATGTAATAGGTTGGCTATGGAATCTTCCTCTGGCTACTGAATATATTTCTAAACCATAGGATCCTCAGTAAATAGAGGATTAATTGTTCTTTTTTAACTTTTTCTTTAGCCATTCTTCATACTTTTATAAATTAAGTATGTTGGTTTTTAAAATGATGCAAAATAGAATTCAGGAAAGCAGGTTTTTAAAAAAGAATGTAAATGCATGTTCCTATTTTACAGAGTAAAAGAAGGTGTTTAGGAGGAAATTGACCTCTATAATTATGGAAAAGGTAATTTTTTCAGTTTAAAAGGTCCATTTTATTGCTATATGTATATTGCATAGTATCCATCTGAAATCTTCCAAGTCATGGTATAGAATTTTAGGAGTCTTAAAGTGGGAGCCAATGTAGTTAGCACAATTACTGTGTCTAGGATTCCTAGCCCATCAAAATAAACAACAAATTTGTTGTGTTTGCCTCCTATTCACTGACTCCCTTATTCACTCATTCATTTATTCAACAAATATTTAAAATCCAAGACCTTTGGTCAAGAAGGAATACAAAGATAAATAAGATTCCTGACTTCCTGGTGCCCATAGTATAGCAGAGGATGTAAGACATGGACATATATGATTGTATGCAAACCTGAATTTGCAATCATAAAAGATGTATGAACAAAATACTATAGGAATTGAGAGGAGGGATTGATCACTTTTTTTTTTGCCTTCTCCTTTAGTTTCAGGACAAAATAAGCAAGGTCTTTCAGACAAAAAGGGGAACATGGGGTCCTTCCTCTGTCCCCACTCTCAGCAAGGTTCACACAAAGGTAAGCCTATATTTGAGATGAAGGCTTCCTGTGAACCAGTAGTCTCCATGGTAATCAGAAACAAAGTCTTCCTTCTATACTTTAAAAACGGCTCAGAATTTAGAATTATACTTTAAACAAGGATGGGGGAGAGGGAGAAACATGAGACTAAAACATCCTTACTCTTTGACCCAATCCTACTGCTAGGAAATCAAAAGCAGAAAGAAAAGATCCAAATATACCAAAAAATTCATAGCAATGCTTTTTGTTGCAGCAAAGATAGGACAAGAAAAGGGATGGACCTATAGTTTCACTGGTATAAGAGAACTTCTGAGTAAGAAAACTCCTTCTAAAAGTGCAGAATGACACCCTTTCTGCAACTAAGTCTTAGAGTGCTTAGATCACTTAAAGTTATATGATTTGCCCAGGGTCAGAAAGTGAATATGTATCAAAGTTGAAACTTGAACTGAGATCTTCCTAGCATTAAGGCCAGATCCCTACTTATGATCAATCGATCAGTAAACATATATTAAATTCTTACTAATGACCTAGTGTTATGATAATTTGGTGGGTTAATGATCCTGATGGGTCACAAATGTAAAGTAATGATCTCAAAAGGTCAACCCCAAGGGCAGTTTGGCACAGTAGGAGAAAGTGTTGAATCTACCTACTTCAATAATAGATGACTTTCTGACAGTTGATTGATACTGCAGCATGAGAACTGAAGAATCAGTTAATTGGTGAACACAGCTGAATAGTTCCAAGTAAACCTTAAGAAACTAATAAGATGGCTGTATTCTCTTGATTACTACACTAGTAGACTCGTGTGTAGATTTATCAAGACTAATTAGTTTAGGTAATTGGCTCTGACTGCGGATTGACTCTGAATAAGATTTGAGGATTAATAACTTGAAACTTCTTCCCTAACAACCAAGACAACTTCTTCAACTGACACCCTCTTTCTGGAATCCTGAGAATCACAGGCAGGTTTGAAGATGGCTTCTTTGTAAATGATTTAATGTTGGTAAATATAGGTAAAAGGGAAGATGGGATTAATGATGGAAAGTGGGAATAGGATTTCTAAGTTGAATCTAAGTTGATGAATAGTTGTTGAATCTCCCAGATAATCAACTGATAATCAGGAGCCTTTGGATGGCTTGACATTTGATTGAAGTTTTGTTCAGCAGATGATGGTTTGGTTTGAATAAATCTTCTTAATGATATAAATATCAGAGAACTGAAGCTGATAGATAAGGTTGAATGTATTTCTAGTTGATAGTGATTAAGAGTAATATTAGAATTAACTCTGCTCTAGCCTAAACCTAAAACACCTCCCCCCTTTGCCCAGTTTTATCTCAAGACTGAGACCAGGAGTGGTCCAGGTTTGCCCCTTATATAGACAGTTTCCAACTGCCCCTTGGCTCCCACCAGGCTCATGCCACCTCAGTTCATTCTGATTCTGATCAGGTAACTGGCAATCAAGCTTGACCCCAAATGGCTGCTATTAAAAATCCTTACACCAGGTACTATGCTAAGAGCTACGGATACAAAAAGAGACAAAAGACAGCCCTTGACCTTAAGGAGATGACCGTCTAATGGGTGAGACAACATGCAAATAAAACAAAGCAAGCTATATATAACTAGGAAATAATTACAGAGAGAAGGCATTAGAATTAAGAGGAATTGGGAAAGGCATCCTGTAAAAGATGGTATTTTAGTTGAGACTTAAAAGAAATCAAGGAAGCCTTAGGGGAAAAGATTATGAGTTCAGATGAGGACACATTGAGTTTAAGATGTCTACTGCGCATCTAGTTTGAAATGTCTGAAAGGCAGTTGAAGACTAGTGGTCAGTGACTAGGGCAAAATGGGTAGATTTGAGAATCTTTTGCATAGAGATGGTAATTAAATCTATGGCAGCTGATGAGACACCAAATAAAGCAGTATAGAGGAAGAAGAGAAAAGAGCCCAGCCCAAAACACTGGGTTTTGTCTAACCTCTCCTTAGAGGGCATGATCTGGAACAGAGGGCAGCCACGAATGGCTCTCGAGCCATATCTGGCTCTTTTGAGGGCCAGATATGGCTCTTTCTGCAGGAGCCATAAATTCAATTTTTTTTTCAGGCACTGTTACAGGAGCGCACTGTGAGCACTGTACGGCTCTCATGAAATTACATTTTAAAAAATGTGGCATTTATGGCTCTTGCGGCCAAAAAGGTTGCCGAGCCCTGATCTGGAAGATAATCCAGTGATGGAGACTAAACAGGCAGGATCAGAGAGGGGGGAGAAACCCAATAGAGAGTAGAGCAGTGTCCTGAAAACTTAGAGAGAAATGAGTATCAAGGAGGAGAGACTGATCAATGGTGTAAAAGACCACAGAGTGGTAAAGGAGAATGAGGACTGAGAAAAGGCCATTGGTTTTTTTTTTAATGAAGTCTCTGGTAGCAAAGTGGAAACAAAAGAAGATGCCTATTGACTGGGTAACCACTAAAGAAACTGCGGCACATGAATACAATGGAATTATAACAGTGCTGCAAAAAGTGATGACAATGAAGAATTCAGAAAAGCATGAGAATACTTATATGAATTGATGCCCAGTTTAATATGCAGTAGTAAAACTGCATATATAGTTATATATATACACATACGTCGTACATATATAAAAAGTCAGTGGAAAGAAACCAAAAATTAAACAGAAAGCTGTTTAACTATAATGACTAAAAGAACTTTGTCTCTAAAGAAGAGAAGATACAATAACTGTTTCCTTTCTTTGTAGAGGTGGAGAGAATGCTACATTCCATATGTATGTTAAACTGCTGAACTACTTTTTTCTTCATTCTTTGTTTTAAGGGATAGCTTGCCAGGAAGGAATGGGGAAATTTTAGGAATGATAGTATAAAACAAAAGATAAATATTAACATTTTTAAGTAGTTCAGGAACATTATCAAAGGGAAGACAGAGGGAGGCCTAAAACTAAGCAGAATATCCCTCAATGTATTTATGGTGCTTTAATCTCTTATAATTCCCAGTGGAAAGAACTGACAATAATTTTATAACTGAAGTCATATGTCTGAAGAATTAAATGAGGAGGCAGTGTAGCATAATGGAAAGAGTACTATTTGGAGCCAAAGGACTGGGATTCAAATTCTATATTATATTATCATGGGCAAGTCATTTACTCTCACTGGGTCTCAATTTCTTTATTTATAAAATGGGAGGAAGTTTGAAAGAGATATTCTCTCTGCTCCCTATTAGCTCTAAATCTATAATCCTATGATCATTATCTCTCTTTTAAAAGGCATTGCTAAAGTGACCCTGCAACCTGAGCCAGCAAAGCCAAGTGTCATTTAAAGATGAGTATTTTATGTTCAGAAATAGTTTGTTTCTATGGAAAATCTAAAAGGTCTTCAAAGTAGGAAGCTAGTCCCTAATTCTGATGATGCTTTGACCTTGAATGACTATCATCTTTTTCTCTTTACTAGAAATGTCCTGGAATATAACCTTACAAGACAGAAGCTCCAAAAATTCCAAAATTATTGGAGTTCTAGCAATTTGGCTGATGGGTCCATCCAGAATCACCAATGATAATGTACAGCCATAATAACTAGGACAAATATAAATTCATTAGAAAGCAGGAAAGAGGTCTCTGTAATTTCAGACCTTAGTTGGGTGACTCAGAGAATAAGAATGTGCATCCAAGCTGCTCAAATACTACCTCCTCCCAAGAGACTGCCTCCCCAATGTAGTTAACTGCTTCCAAGAAAACCCCAGGATTTTGGCTCTTCATCTTCTTCCTCATGCCATGACCGTGGTCCTTACTGGTGGGGAGGCAGCCAATTGTTTGCCGAGACTTGTATTGAAAGGGGAAAGGGGAGACAGGTGAAGCTTCTTATTGGGAAGAAATTCATAGTCAACTCTAGGTTCATCTGTGTTGCAAACACCCTGCAGGTTTGGGGAAACCCCTTTAAGGGGAAGAGGTGGGCCTCGGGGGCAGAACAGCAGTCACCACTTAATGAAGGGAAGCCTGACTGAGATGAAATTTGCTAAAGTCCTGTATCCTTCCTCCCTAAGGGACCTGAAAGCATTTTCTAGCCCTGCCCTCTCCCTGCTGATAAACTCTATTGCATAAGCCCCTTTGGCTCAGCCCTGCCATCAGCCATCTCTGTGCACCTGTGCTCCAGATAGCTGCATCATCAGTGATGTCAGGAAGAGTCATGAGCACTACCTGGGGATTTGAGCTGGTGTCAGTGAAGCCTGAGATTGCTTCAGAGACATTCAAGAGAATTCTGGCAGGAACTTTAGAGCGCTTCAGTTTTTAACCCCAACATTCAACATCCATGAGGTTAGGAGCTATCTCTCCCCTAAATAAGAATGAGACAATTCTTATTTAGGGGAGAGGTATAGTTGCAAGGATGTTGGACTTAAGAGTTAGTGGACCTAGGTTCAAATCCTTGATCAGCTACTTATCATCTGTGGTGGCCTAGGCTGACTCATAACCTATTTATACAATTTACAATCTATCTAAACTACAAATTCTTAAGATCTATAAAATGAAGGTTGATCCAGAGGATCTCTAAAGTTCCTCAAAGGACTGAGAACTGCTATCCTAAGTTTTAACCAGGCCAGAAAATACAAAGACATGTATATTTTCTTATCAACTCAGAAGGTCTTTGGATGTTGAATGTTGGGGTTAAAAACTGAAGAGCTCTAAAGGAACTTACATTCTAATAGAAGCTAATACAAATCATTCTGTGTCTTCTGTAGAGTAAAATCAACAATAGAATATGCCTTCCCTGACCCCTTTTATGAATACTCTACAGCTCATCAGCTTCCCAGATGAGAAATGTGTTTTAGGAGAAATCAAAATGTCTCTCAAGACTTTCAAATAATGAACAACCAAGTGTCCCTTTCATAAAGAGGCTATCAGTTTGTACCACACTGAGAACACTGACTCTAGGTCTGGGGATACTGGGTAAAAATGCCAAATAGACAGTCTAACAATTGTAGAGATGAGCCACATAGGAGTTTATCCCTTGGCCCTGTGCTTCCCATTGCTCAGTCCCTTGGCCCAACCACTATTACCTGAGGAGTCCCTGCCCTTTGCACTTCACTCCTAGGGCAGCTATCTAACAACAGATAAAGTGCTGGATTCTGATTACTAGCTGAGTCACACTGGGCAAGTCACATCACCTCTGTTTGCCTCAGTCTCCTTAAGTGTAAAATGGCAATAATAATAGCACTTACTTCCTAGGGAAGTTTGTGAGGATCAAATGATATAATGTTTACTTAATACTAACCTGGTGCATAATTGGTACTTAATAAATGTTTCCTTCCCTTCCCCAGTTCAACACTCTAGATTTTTCTACTTCCTTAATAGCAACCTCCCCCACTTTCACCATACCTCTCTGCTTTCCAGTTCCCCCTAATATATTAGCTTCTATTAGAATGTAAGTTCCTTGAGGTTAGGAGCTATCTCATTTGCTTGTATTTATATGCCCAGCACTTACCATAATGCTTTGAAAATCCCAAGATAAAATAAATGTTCCCTTTCCTCTCCTCCCCTCTGTCTCTCCCTGCCGGTCTCTACCTCTTTATTCTATCTCTCTCTCCTCCTTACCCCCACCCTGGCCCCAGCCTTCCCAACACACACAGCCAACACCCTGGGATTTGGTCATCTATGGCCAACAGTATCTAGGCTATTCAATCTGGCTGGGATCCTCAAAAATTACCTTCAAGCCCATTAGGATCTTTGTCACTAATTCAGGCACTGGGAATCCTTAAAAATCTGTAGAAGTTAAGTTCTTCAGCTGGCTCTCGTGCATTGACTAGTCAAAACATCATAAGATGCTTCCCTATTATGAAAATTTTGTTCCCATCCTAGCACACAGCTTTAGCTCTGTGACTATAGGGCTAAATTCATAATCACTATTAGCTCCCATATCCCCAGCAGGGCTTAGCCTCTGGAATATGTTTTTTTTGAGACACAAATGACAAAGTGAAGGTCCTTAAGCCACACAAAAAAATAGGTGACCTATGGCTGTGACCTCAAGCAAAATACCTAACCTCCTTGGGACTGAGTTTCTTCATATGTAAAATGAGATTAGACTAGCAGACCTCAAAGTTCTCTTCCATATTGCTGATCATGTGAATTCAACAATTATCACTGGAAACTAAAGAGTTTAATCAGATCCTACCAATAGCTATTGGCATTTAGATATGCTAACATCTCCAAATGAAGAACACAACCATCATTTAAGTAAACATTGTTATAAGTAGCAGGAATAGGAATACATATTCTTATCAGTATAGTTTTAAGGTAACATGTAGCTTATAGATTCTTGGGATGGAGATGATGTACAGAGTTATTACAAGGGGTCTATTTCACTAAATGACGTAGTATAAAAAAAAGTAAGCAAACATGCCTTTTTAGACTATCATGTTTTACACATGGGTATATTTTATTGAGATTTCTAAAATAATTTCATTTTTTAAAATCACTGGATTTACAGGAGATTTTTGTTATGTCTTTTCTCAATCAATAGATACTAATATTGCTATCATGTGAAGGCATATGGAATTTATGAATGACTCAAAGGAGTACTGTACTTGGAAATGCTGAGAACAATAGCTCTGAGGTTCTTTCCTCTTAATAGCCCTTTATGACAAGTAATTTATTGAATGAATAATTGTTTTGTTGTTTCATGGTGGATACAAGAATAACTAAAAGTAGCTTAAGAGCACTGTGGCATGTGAGCACTACAAATGGCTATACCCAGAAAATCATAGGATCATAGAATGACAGGTTAGTATATGTGTTCTATTTTTCTCAAATTAAAGCCCAATAATGGAATGTGGGCTGGCTCATAATCTCAGAAGATTAGAGCATAGTTCTAGTGAAGTAATCTCATTCGTTTTTCATAGGGGTCAGGTGTTGTCAAATAGGAAAAATTTACTCTCCAGTCACAGAATGGATCCTTGATTCTGACTCTTTGGTTAGAGAAAGACAAGGTAAGGTAGTATGGAGGGTTTGGCATGGTCTATCACAATGGTGGAGAAATAGCTATGTAAGTAGGGCCCTGATCATATCAGAGGGCAAACACATTACTCAACCAACACAGATAACCATATTCATCTCCTTACTCTGCCAAGTGCCTAAATCTCATCTCTTAATGTCTCAGGCAGGCTCTCATGGCCCTTGGATGGGTCTCTTCTCCTGAGACATTCACACACTACAACTTAACTAGGTTTGAATATGTGGTTGAAAAACAACAGGCATCAGAAACAACTGGGTATTTGGGGGAAAGCACTTCCATTAATGAGAAAGACAGCAAGAGCACAAGATTTATACTCAAGAAATCATGATTTAACCCTTTATTTTTCCATATGAAAATATTATGACCTAAAAAGAGGTTAAATGGCTGAAAACAGCTAGTTTTCAAGCTTAGGTCCTCTGATTTAAAATCTCAAACTCTTCCTACTACAACACTCTCTTTTTCCTTCTTTCTTTGAAGCAACCAGGCATGGTATCCCTTTTCTGTAGTTGATTAAGTAGCTAGAAAGAAATTCCCAACAGAGATATCTTCAGCACAGAGATACCAACATAAACTTGACATTCAATTCAGTTTAACAGAGAACATCCTTACTAATACTGGTGAGAACAGTACTGGGTTGCCCAGAAACATCTGTAAAGGAATAGGGATATTCAATTTGATTTTTAAATCTCAGAAGAAAATGAGAAGAAAAGACTAAAAAGCCAAGAAAATGAAAAAGGAGGTCAAGGGCAGTTCAGGAGAAGAAAAGGTTTACAAGCTGCCAAATTTGAGTGTAAGTGACAGAAGGCAATGGGAAGAAGAGTAGAGATTGGACATGGGGAGGCAAGAAAAAAGATATTAGGAAGAACCAGAGGATGAGAAGTGGGGAAATGTTAAAAAGGGCTACTGGTGACCTTTGTGAATATGAAAATGAGGGTCCCCTCACAGGCTGTCAAAAATGACCTGGGAGCTATGAATATTAAATCTGAGGTTCTAGACAAAAGTACTAATCAATGTCTAGTTGGTTATTCCCTAAAGAAAGATAGGAGGGAGGAAAGAACTGCATATTTTGCTAAACAACTGTATATTCTGCTAAATAAATTGATTGAACAGTGAAGTCTCCCTTTGTTCAAACACACTGTGGCCTAAAACGCTTGGGGGAAGCATATCTCCTGGGTTCATATTAAATTTGCCTAAGTGAGAAGGAAAGAAGGAAATCTATGCTGGTTCCCTTTGCCAAACTCACTGAAGCTCTCCGAATACCATAAACTCTTAACTGCCCTCTTGCCTCCTCCTGCTTGTTTCTAGCCTGGACCACATCCACACTGTCAGATCTCAGGACCATAGCTGTCTCAGCAGTGTGAAGGGAGAGGGATTCAGAAAATGAAATTGGTGACAGCAATGCTGTGTCTCCCTGTGAATCAGTTACAGAATCATCATTGACTCATAGACTCTCAGAGCTGGAAGGGACCTCGGAAGACAGTCGTGGGAATTAGAGTAGGAATGGATCTTATTGATCATCTAGTCTATTCTTCTTCCTGAATTTTCTTATTTTTAACATCAGATAATTAGGGACTAGGGCTAGAGAGTGGGGATTTAACTACATTACACTGGTATTCAGTGACAAGGTTAGGATTTAAAATAAGATTCAAAAATCAGTTTGTCTAATCGGTGCCCTTTTACTATATCACTGCCTCATCTAGTCTAATCTCCTATCCAGTGCTGGACAGTGTCACTTCTATAATATCCTTGACAAGGCCTTATTTGGCTTCTGCTTTTGTGAAATTACTTGTTTCGTTGTTGGACAGTGCTTATTGTGAGGAAGAATTGACTTTCATTAGGTCAAAATCTCCTGTCTGAAACTTTCACCCAATGTTCCTGGTTCTGCCCCTTGGGGCCAGAACAAGTCTAATCCCTCTTTCCTATGATAGCCACTTTAGATATCTGAAGAGGTGACCAAGTCTCCCCTTAGTCATGAACACAACACAGGTGTATCTCATTTCATGGAACAGGTGCATTCCCGGTAAGTGGCTATAAAAAGATTTTCTGTTTAACAAACCATATCTTTCCACTGACGTATATAATTGTGTTCCCATGGGAAAAACCCTGGCCTCAACACTTAAAAGAATTACACTTAAGAATGTAACAAGCCTTTTTTTTTTTTAAAGAAAACCACACAATTAATAAGAAAAGTATATTCTGACAAAACATCTCATTATTAGCAATTCCCAAAATAAATCATAGAATATGAATACTGTACCAGAAACTGTACTCCCTTGGGGTTGGTTCCATGTCAGAGAGAACTGTATCTATGTGGGGGTGCCAAGCTCTTAAAATGCAGTTCCCAGCTGGGAGAAACAAAGCTGTCTTCTTCCTTCCTCTCAGGATAAGGGGACTTTTCTATTCCCAAATAAGGATGTGTCTCCTAACTTCACATTAGTGGGTCCAATCTGAAGTCCTTCTGTGGATTCTTTAAGTATTTGAAAAGAGCTCTCAGTACTGTGAAGAGTATATATGCCTCTTCAATATATCTAAATAAGCTCTATTAGATTCCTCCTCTCTTCCAGAGGAGCAGTAAATCAGTTCCTGGACATGTCATTTGTGTCACTAAGTGTCACTCTTCGGGAGTGGAATTTCTTTATTTAGGAAACATAAGTTTAAATGTTAAAGTTGATACTTTCCTTTGGGAACAGGAGTAAGGCATGTTCAGGAAAAGGTTTGGAGCATGCCCATACTGATGTTGGAAAGGGAATTCCTTTCCATATATGTTGAATTTTTCTAAGGAAAGTTGTCTAATGAGACAAGACATCATACGTGTGGCAGTTTGAGCCCTTCCTGAATTGATATACACCTATTCTTCCCAGGCTAAAGGTGTTGATCTGTTCCTTGAGCCATCACTGGCTAGGGATGTTCAGAGGTGATTTACAAGCTGGTGTCATAAGCTCCAAGCTAACAGACAATTCGAAGCTGGTAGCACAGTTTTAATAGGATCAAAATCACAAACTATTAGGATTAGAAGGGACCTTAGAAGCCATTCACTCCAAACCAGACCGTGAATGGGAATCTTTAAAAGAAAATGGCCATATAACCTTTGCCTGAAGAATTCTAAAGAGGAAGAAAGACAGCCCAGTGCACTTTGGAATGGCTTTAATTATTAGGAAAGTTTTTCTTATGGTCAAGCCAAGGTCTGCCTCTTTACACTTATTGCCCATTGCCTTCCTTTGTCTTCTGGAGACAAGCAAAACAAGTCTAATCTCAAAAAAACAGCAAAGATGACAACATTTATATAGTACTTCCTCTGTGCCAGGCATTGTGTTACCATCTCATTTGATCCTTACAACAATATACTGTATATGTATTCCCCATTGAATGTCTTCAAGCAAAATCTGGATAGCTATTTGTTGGGTATGCTTTGAACGGGACTATTTTTCAGGCACCTATTGGACTGGATAGTTTTCCTATTTCTAACAAGGGCACCATCATCCTCCCAGAAATCCAAAGTTTTTAACTTGGAGTCATCCTTACCTAGTCATTTTCTTCACCCAACATAATCAGTTGCCAAGTCTTATTGATCTGCCTCCACAACATCTCTCTCCTTTTCTCTTTTCACATGTCCACCACTAGCTTTTGCCAGTGCTACTGCACTAGCCTCCTAATTGGTCTCATCCCTCTCCCTTCTTTGATTTGTCCTCCACATGGATAGATATTACCAAAGCATAGGTTTGATTCTCTATGGCCTCAAGGATAAGACATGAGCTCCCTGCTTTGGCACTTAAGCCCTTCACAGTTGGACTCCAGCCTGCCATCCCAAAATTACTACACTTTACTCCAGGCAAAGGGACCTCTACCTGCTGTTCTGCACTTTCAATATTCTATTTTGCAATTATGTGCCTATGTATGTTTGGAATGTACTTGTTACTCACTTCTAGGTCTTGAATTTCCTCAGACCCTTACAACTCTGAAACTGATTAGTTGAACTACTTGAAGAAAGTTATCCTATCTTTCCTAAGTCTTCTCTTCTAAGAAGATGTGGGATATAATGACAGCTCTGTTATTTACTAGCTATATGATTCTGAGCAGTCCTGGGGTCTTTTGCTGAGCCTCAGTTTTCTCAAATATAAAATCAGGAATTAGACTCAATGGCTTCTTAGGTCTTTCCCTACTGTAAATCCTACCCAACTCGCTAGGTCAACTTTGGTAAATGGTTAATTGGTCTTGTCTACATTTGTGCTATGGCTACATTATCCCAATCCCTAAAATAGGTTAGAAGAGTTCAAGCCATTCAGAAGACTAAAGAGGCTGTTATCTTCCAAATCTCCTTCCCTCCCCCACTCCTATCTAGGAAGAAGGCCAGTAGAACAAGTTTGGTGCTATGTGACATCACTCTTAAGTTTGAACTGGAAAAAGTCTTGTTGGCTACTTGCCTCCATGAGGTCCCAGTACATCTCACCCCAGAGGCGGATGCACATGAGTAACAGAGGGCATAATCCCTTTCCACTGGCTTTGAAAACCACTGTATTGGTGCTCTAGGGTGCTTTGGGGATCCTCTGGGATGGTGACACCTTCCGTGGTCTTGGCATCCACTCATGGTCAATTAACCACTCCACCAAACACCTGCTGCCTAGAGAATTCAGTTGGCTATAGAGCCTGATATTTCCAGATCACCACCCTTATGAAATAATAGCCTAATAGCATCAGCAGGGACTGGAGTTGCTCTTTTAGAATCTCTCTGGTTACTCCCTTTCTGATGACCTGCCTCTCCTTTGGCCCTATGGGGGAGGTAACCAATATTGCTAAGTATTCTCCCAGGTAAATAGCATGAACTTCATGCTCTTCTTTCCCACTCAAAGCTGAGTGAGCACCCAAAAGTTATACTCCTTATCTGCCCTTCAAGCAGAGATGAGTCAGCACAAAGGCTAGCAGTGACTTAGCTTCCAAACTCTGTTCTGTGACACAGAAAAGCGGGGGTAGGGAGGGTAGAGATGAGGATAGGGAGAGGAGAGGAGAAACACTGCTTCCTATTGCTCTGGAACAAAAGGACCTTCTAATCAATATAATACCCCACGTTAAATTTGAAAAACATCTTTTTTAAAGCCAAAAAAACAAGCTATCCCACAAATCATTTGTCTGAAAAAAACCGTAAGGTTTGATGATTCATATTTTCAGAAAAGGGGGGGGGACTCAATTGAAAACACCAGGTAAATGGTTCCCTCTTCCTTACTTTAAGAACATGAGCAATGTTGTCTTTCTTTGCCTTGCCAATCCCAAGCAATGGACATTCTGCTCCCATAATATGGAAAGTAGAAGATAAACAAGCGTTACAGGGGCCAAACTCAAAAGCAGGACCTCAAAAACTCAGGCTTGCCCCACCCATGCCCATTCCCTGCAAAAGGTCAATGTATTATGATTTCGCCCTTGTGAAAATTCCTTCCACTAAGGCAGACTTGAACTTACCAACAACTTATATTACAGTCTTAGAAAATTAGTTGTCTGAAGCTCAGAGAGGTTTAATGAATTTTCTAAAGTCACACAGCAAAGTTTCAAAGGTGGCTTTTGAACCAAAATGTTCTAAACTCAAAGCTTTACATCCTAACCACTGCCAGTTTATTCAAGGAGATTTTTTATGCTTAAAAACGTTTCTAAGAACTGAGCCTTCTGTTGGGAACTTTCTAGCAGACCACTCATCATGACACTGCTTTGTTACTGCATGCATTCAAATATATAACAGGTCACAAGGCATTTATCCCTTTGAATAGATGCCCCAAAGCCAGGCATGACACAGGATAGAAGGCTAGCCCTGGCAAGACACAGAATAGAAGGTTAGCTCTGGAGCCAAAAAGATATGTGTTCAAATCCTGCCTTTAACACTTTCTAGCTAAATGACCAGGGATCATTACTTGACCCACCCCCCCTGCCCAAGTCTCAGTTTTCTCATCTGTGAAATGGAGATAATATGAGCTTCAGTATGTTTATCACAGGGTTGTTATATGCCTCAAATAAGATGTTGTGTGAGACATCTGGGAACTTCAGCATGTCATATGAATGTCAGTTATTATTTTCCAGTGTCCTACATCCAATAGGTATTTAATAAATACTTGAATTGAAAGCTACAAAAGTCAGCAGTCAGAAAGAACATTTCAGAAGGATATTGCCTGCCAAATCCCTCTACCCCACAATCTTGGCAAGGCTTTAACTATGTAGGAAGGAGAGATAATTTCAGTTCCTTCAGGTCCTTCAGACCCCTAGGTGTTTTTAATGGTCACTTGTTAATTCTTCTGTGATTTGATAACCTTGATGGGATTGATGAAGCTTCTACCTATTGCATCTGTTCTCATACGTATTTCTTACCTACACTTGACAGGGATCTCTCCTTTCTGGGTCATTCAAGGTATGGATTTTTAAAAGGCAGAGTCCTGGTCCAGCTAGAGTCTATACCTAATGACTCTGCTGCTTGGGCTTCTTGGGCTTGAGCTGCCCCAAGTTAATGTTTTCTGACAGAAAAGCTCAGCAGATCTGGAAGTGATAGAAACTACCTTAAAACCTTATGGAAACTGCTTCACATTCACAACTCAGTCCTGAATTGTTAGGAAACTACCAAGCAGGTTTTTTTAAGGACAAAAAACTAATGGGCATAGAATTCTGCCTTTTGAACATATGTGAAAAGCATCAGCAGGCAAGACAATCAGCCTACTACTGTCTCTGATCTCTGCTTACAATATCTTGCACTAACCCCTATGACTGGTCCTGAAAGAAGCGGTGCAAAAGACATTCCTTACAGACTCACAGGCAACATCTGAGCTCCAAATAGTCATCAGCTACAAGGCAATTCTGACAAAGTATTGGCTAGGCAGCCAGCACTATGCTGGAGAGCTTGGTAAGACCTTGCCTCATTCCTCCCTTTTTTATAGTAGCCTTTACCTGTCCAGCACCTAAAACAGCTTCCTAACCTGAGCAGGTGGAAAGGAATGATCATAATGTAGAGAAGAGGGATATATGTGTTGGATGGTGGGATCCTAAAGAACTACATAATTCAGTCTCTGCCCTTAATGCTTACAATGATAGAAGCTCTGATTTTAGAGTCAAAAGAATTGAGTGTAGGTTCTGACTCTTCTTTTGCTACCTATGTGAATTTGGGAAGATAACAAAACTTTCCTCTTCTCTGGGCCTGAGAGATTAAACAATCTCTAAGTTCTTTTTCGGCTCTAAATTCTATGATCCTACAAAGAAAGAAGGAAAATGGTATACCTACACTTATTAAAAAGCCAGTAGGTATGCATAACAAACGAAGAGACTATTAAAAAATGAACCCCATACAGGCATAAATAGTGCTGAGAGGTGGCAAAAATGAATGTAGAAATTGGTTAGGAAAGATGAATCTGGGAAATCTCATTGGAGGAGGAAGAGTCAAATCCATGTTTGGAGTAAAGGAAGAACAAAGGCATTAAATGGGTCAACATTGTATTTGACCACCTTTTCCCAGGGATGGCAAAAACTGGGCTTCCATGCCCAGGGGAAACAGAAATAAGTCACCCAGCTTTAGCCAGAGAAGATACAACCAGCTTCATTAACACTGACAAACTCAAGGGCTTTTCCACCAAATCCCTGTCAATTGATACCAGAATTTTATGAATCCACTGGAGCAAAAAGTCACTGTCCTTGTAGTTTTTCTTTCCTCCCAAAGAATTATGAGTAGGGTCTATGTAAACAGCTTTAAACTGGTCCTTCTTCATCTCTCAAGTCCAGATCTGTCTCCAAGGGAAGATAGTAAAAGAGGAAAGAAGCAGCCTAATAACCCAAAATTAGGTTAGAAGTTAGGGAAGAAGGAATGAGTGACTTGGGGAATAGTAGACTGAGTAGGCAGTATGGTGTAATGATAATAGCTCATATTCATACAGTATTTTAAGGTTTGCAAAGCACTTTATATATATTATTTCATTTGATCCTCACAAAAACTGATGTAGGAGTTCTAATTATCTTCATTTTATAAATGTAAAAAACTGAGATCAGGAGAGTTTAAATGATTAAATCAGGGTTATACTGTGAATGAGCAGAGTAATCTGAACATGGATCTTCCTGAATCCAAATCTAGCACTCTATCTACTATGTCATACTTCTTGGGGAATTAGCACTAGATTTGGCGCCACAGAACTTAAGTTTGAATCCTGATTCTGTAACTTACTATATGTGTAACTTAGTGTAAGTTACTTTCCTCCTATGGGCCTCAATTTCCTCATCTGTATAATAACTGCAATATATCTGCATTTGATCCCTAAGGTCTCTTCAGCTTTCAGTTCTGTGATCCTATGAGTAAACTGGCTTCATCTGCCTAAAACTAGAGTTCTGCAGAAAAAGACCAGATGGTCTTCTAGACAAGATTGTCTTTTTTCTTTCTTCCCTCTGGTCCAATATCTCAAGAATTCCTGTCTTGAGTATGCATGACATGCCCTCCTTTCAAAGTATGGAAAGAAGGATAGGAAATGAGTCCCAACTCTGAGATACCCTTACACTCAATGACTAGGTAGCCTTTACTATAAGAGGAGAGCTCTCAGTGGCAACTTTCTCCTGTTTACTTCAGTGTCCAGGTCATATATGTGATATTTTCAGACCAGAAACTCAGGATCAGGTGAAGGGGTTAGGAATTGTTTTGGGTGAAGATGACAGGGTATAGAATACCATTTCAAATGCTTGGCTTTCTGACACTTGCCCTACCTTATACAATGTATGTCCCAATTCTCTCCATTACGATCATTGCTTTCCATTTGCTCGGGCTAGAAAACTGTACTGGGAGCTGGTCAGTTTAAAAACAAGGAAGGAAAGAGATACAATCTCACCTAGATTCTCCTGAAGCCAAAGCATGATTTCCCTGAGAAAAAGAGATAATATCCCACTCAAGTTTGCACTGCTGATCTGAATACCCTGTCCTTTATTCTATGGCATTCAGCTCAAATAGCTACCTTATGGCCTTCTCTGTTAGACTGACCTTTGGCAAAGCATCCTGAGAAATTCTGCTTTCTTAACCCCTAAAAGAAAAGGATGACACTGGCCAACTGCTGCCCCACTGCTCATTCCCTAGACCCTGCTCAGAGACTCTCCTGCTTTTCTGACTTTGTCCCTGTGGATTTTTCTCATCTGAGATGACTAGGGGGCAGCAAATGAATCTTAAGTCACAAAGGAAAAGGAATAAGGGCAGTAAAGCTGTTTACTGCCCCCTTATCCCTAAGGAACCAACACCACTAAGGAGTTAAGTTGAAAACTTGAACCATCATACACAACTAAGAGGAGTAAACAAACCCACAGAGGCTAGACATCTCCATATAGTAACATCTTTATCTTCTTAACTTTCTTTTAATTCCTGAGAGAACTACAAGTTCATCTTCCCCAGCCCTCAACAGCCAAAAGCTCCAGGCCATCCTCTCTTCTCTACTCACTACTCTATATGACTCTGCAGGATTCTTAGGTAAGTCATGATCTATTCAATGCCTTTCCCAATCTATCCTCCCACCTTTGGGGAGTTTAGGGAACTGCTACAAAGGATATACTAATATGTCTCATTCTAAAGCACTCTATTAGCCAAAAATGTATTGTCTGTAGCTAATCTGAGCAGGGGGAGGAGAGGGACCACATCATCATGATATCCATTGATGAAAACTGACAACGGAGTCAGGAAGTAAGAGACTATAGATAAGAGACTAAAAGGAGTTATAAGACATGGGAGAGTAGGCCTCTGAATAGAATATCTGACTGTAATAACAGAGGGAAGAGGGGTAGCTAGGTGGTTCAGTGCATAGAAAGCCAGGCCTGGAAATTGGAGGGCATGAGTTCAAATCTAGCCTCAGACATTTCTTAAGTGTGTGTCTCTGAGCAAGTCACAACCTCAACTGCCCTTACACTCTTCTGCCTTGGAATGGATAATTAATATCAATTCTAAGACAGAAGATAAGGGTTTAAAAAATAACAGAGAGAAGAAAAGGGGGCTCAAAGGCACAAAGAGGAAAATGATGGGAGACACTAAAGTCACAAGTCATAGGATCAAGAATTTAGAGCTATAAGTGATCTTAGGGAGTATATATTAGAACTAATGGGCTATTTATCACTTTCAAAGGCAGCTAATTCCATTCTGGGGAAGCTCTAGTTGTATAGCAGAGTGGAGAGAGTTTTACATTTAAGATTCAAAGGACCTAAACTGAACTCCTAGTTCTGCCATTTAACCTAGAACAAGTAGCTCACCCTCTGTGGGAATTAGTTTCTTCATCTGTAAAATAAAGTAGTTGAACAACTCTAAGTTCCTTTCTACAACTAAATCTAAATTCTATGATCAAGTAAGGGAGGAAAAATATGTTTGCTTACTCATTGGATTTTAGAGCGTGAAGGGTCTGTGAGAGCAGTTTCTCCATCTATGGATCATAAATGCCTTAGCTGGTAGAAAAGCTCTAGAATTAGTGCTAAAATTCATTTCACTAAATAACATAATCAATAAGTTAACATCCCTTCCAGGTTTTTTGTTTTGTCTTATTTGGTCTAGACCAGGATTTGGAAAAGTCAGCTAGTGGGCCAAAACCAGCTCCCAGCCTATTTTTATAAGGCCTACACCTAAGAATGGTTTTAACATTTTAAAAAACAATAAAATTTTATTTTAAAATATAAAAACTATTCTTAGCTTTTGCCTATGATTTTAACAGAATAGACAGTTACTTTGGAAAGAAATTCTCTCTACCAGTGTATATCAGCAAATGTCTTGCAACTCTTGCAACTTGGGGTCTTGGTCAGGCATGGAACTAAAAGTTAAGTGACTATGGGAGGGCAGCTCTGCATCCATTCTTACCCATTGACTTTCCAACTCTGAGTAGACTGAATAAATCTTGTCTCATATTTACACATATTACTTTCAATGTATGGAGATATTATTACAATTTTTTTAAAGCATTGTTATATTCATAGCCATTGTTGTTGTTCAGTCATTTCAATTGTGTCGAACTCTTCATGGCCCCTTTTAGGGTTTTTTTAAGCAAAAATATTGGAGTGATTTGCCATTTCTTTCTCCAGTTCATTTTAAAGAGGTGGAAACTAAAGCCAAGGGGGTTAAGTGACTTGACCAAAGCCACACTATTAGTGTCTGAGATCAGATTTGAATTCAGATCTTCCATTGCCACCTAGCTGTCATTTTTTTTAGCATTATATAATTTCTCAAAGAGATATTAATATTTCATTTACTGTAAGGGTCTTCAAAAAGTTTTACATTAAAGCGGGATCCTCATACTAAAGATTGGGAACAATTGCATTGGAAGTTTGTCTAATTAAATATCCTCAATTTACCAAAAAAAAAAAAAAAAAAAAAAGAAAAAGAAAAAAGAAATAAAGAAATTGAGCCCAAGAGAGAATTTACCTAATGTCACACAACTACAGTAAAGACAAAAGCTTGGGTTCTCTTGATTGATTCCCAGTATGAGATTCTTTCTTTCCACTACGGAATACTGTCCCCTCTCAAAGTCTGTTTTCAATGAAGTATCCTTTTCCTTATTTTTAAAAGGCGGGAAAAGCCCATTTATCTGAAGCTCAACCTTTTCGCCAGGATTGAGGTATTATTGCCACCTAGTGGCAGTATACCTTAATTGCATGAAAAATTACCTGACGGAGTGCCAAGACTGACATCATGTGTTGGTCTTGTAAATTTTAAGGTAAAATTGCTTTTAAAATGTTTGTTGAAGTTGAAGTTCTGGAACAATCCCTCCATCACTCAGTCCTAGTATGGGTAATATCTCTTCTACTTTTGTCTTATGTTGTTTCAAGAAGAGAACCTCAGAAGTAGGAGCCTTAAGGGCCATCTAGTCTAATCTTATTGTTTTTCAGAGAAGAAAACAAATAGCCTGAAGAGGGAAGGTCTTGTCTATTTGCTTGCCCTAGGTCACACACTGGCAGAGGCAGGACCAATGAAATGGATTTCTTAAATCAAAAGTCCAGTGTTTGTCTAACTCTAACTCAATGTTTTATTTGATGAATTGTTGGAATGAATAATGGAGGATCCGAGAAATCAAAGCACCAGAACTGAGGCCAGACATCATTAAAGTGTCATGAAAACAAAGCTTTGGGCCTCATAGATACTAAATCATACACATACAAAAAGCAGAAAAAATCATACCCATTTTCACTTCACTGTACTGCACTCTCCTATCCATAGTCCTAAAAGTCTGCAGGTCTATAACTCCTAAATTTGTAATGATGGGTAGACTGTCATGGTCTAAATATAATTTATTTGGTGCAAAGTCTAGTTCCCATAGAAGCTGGATACACAGATATTTGGTAGAGACTGAATGGTGGTGGCACTTTTAGCCTTTGCAGAAACTAGGAGTCAAATTCCAGTAATAGTCCTTCTTGGCTTCGTGCCTGAAAATACTGAGCCTCTGTACTCTCCTCCCAGACCACCCTGCCATCCCCATCACAGATGCAGCTGTTCCCCTTTAGAGAAGTCAAGATAAGCTTTACAGTCCTCCCCTAAGGAGAGGCAGGGAAGGGAAGCAACTGCCAGCAGACATGGAGAGGAAAGTATCTTGATTCTGGGCAGCCTGGGCATGGAGATTAAATTCCCATGCCTACATTTTGTCTTCTCTTCTAAGACTCTGTTCAGAGGCATGTGTGGAATTCTGAATGTGCACCTTGTTTCCTTAGCAATCCCTGCCCTGCCATGGTATTAAACAGCAGTGGCTGCCATCAATCATCCTAGCCTCATGGGCTTACTGTAACGATGATGACTGATGATAAACACAGGTCGTTCCAGCAGAGTCCCATCTGCTCTTCCAAGCCATTCTTTTTCTAGACCACTGCTTTAAAATTAGGTGCCAGTCCACTTGGACCCTTCATAATGACAAAGGCCAGTGAAATTCTGGTGCAGAAAAGAGACATTACAAAGATGCCTAGTGAAGACCTTGTCCATAATTCTGCATAACTAAATTCTAATATAAAAAAGCTGGTTCTCTATTGATAGAACAACTCAATTCACATTTATTAAGCCTCTTAGCAACATACTCTATATTAAGTGTTAGGGACTCAAAGACAAAAGTTCCAGATTTTAATGAACTTTGTTACAACTTACATTATACTGGAAGTTGAAGGCCAGTATTAACAAATACACATATGAGTAAATACAGGTAAGGTAAAGAGAGAGAAAGAATTAACTGGAGGAGGAAGGTAGAGTTTAGGGAAGACTTCATAGAAGAAATGTCACCGGAGTTAAACCTTGAAGGAAAATCAAGATTCTGAGAGATAGGGAAGAAGTTATCAGATGTTGTAGACTTGCCAGAATGGGAAAATTTCACTCCTCAAGTAGGGGCCAGGTTTATGATTCTTATGCATGTCAGCTACCTTTCTAGAGATTCAAAGCAGAAAAACAGAGCAAAAAGCCTGATCTTTGAGAAAAGATAGAAACTAAAGTTTGAGGTTTTGTCTTTTAATCTGGTGGTTAAAGTTCTGACAGTGCTGCTCCTAAGGATATCTCTGAAACAGAACCATAAGCCAAATATCTGTTCCCCTACAGTAACCCTCATTCCAAAAATAAGTAGCTGTCTGCACCTTTCCAGAACCATAAAGGACAGCTGGGCTGGGCATTCCTCATGCACAAGGATCCTGGAGACTGCAGGAACAATCTTTCTGTGTTCAGAGAGAATTCCATCTAACATTTCAGGCCAAGGGAGGATTGCCCCATTGATTACTTTAAAAATACAAGTTGATAGATGTCCTTTAAACTTCTTGAGAATAGACTAATTACTTTACCTATCATCACCTGTCACCACCACCACCACCACCTTCCTCTACATCTTGCTCATCACAATCATCATAAGGTGAAGCAACATAGAGATCATAATGACTGTCGGACCTACCTTCCACTGCAGGGAATGAAACCACTGGTCTCTCAGATAGCTGTTTGCAGCCTGCAATGCAAAAAAAATAATTAAGTAAACATGTTTTACTATTTGTCTGCAAAATTTTCAGTCCATTTGTCACAATGTAACTGGATCTTCTGCCTGCCATACTAAGTATTATATGTGTCCTTTTACTTTAATTAACCATCTATTGAATTGCCTAGCTAAGCCTGTTTCCTTTTTAAAAAAAAAGGAACCAGAGTTGAGATGAGGGATTCAGAAAATTAAGAAGTTCATTTGACTACTAGTGCCTCGACTCTCACTGAAGTCCTCTTTATGGCACAGAGGTGACCCCGGGCCCTTAAAGGCTGTACCAACAGAGCAGAAGTTCTGGCAGGTACCTCCACATTGGAAAGATTCCAGGTACCTATCTGATGATGGACTAGAGGTCTGCTGTCCAAGAGTCAGCCTAGCTAGGATTGAGGAGGCTTATTACTAGGTTGGTCACAAGGTGATGAATTTTTCAGCCATAACAACCACCACAAAGTCCATCTACTAAATAGTAGACAGGGTGGAGGAGGATACTACAATCTGCCTGAGAGGAAGAAGTACTCTCATTGAAAACTACATATACTTGAAGTATTGATGAGCAATGTAGTTACTTTTATAGATGTTTATGAACTGGCATTTTATCTCACATTTCATATACTCAGTTTCTTTATATGTCCTCAAATATATTTATTTAGTCAACCCAATAGCTCCTCCGTGATTACCAGGAAGTACATAATATAAATACAGGACTTAATTTGTTTAGCCTCTCACTCCATTCCCTAGCTATAAAATTTGAACTTCTATATACACAAATACAAATATGGTAGAATGGCTCCAGTGCTACATGTTGGGGCAAAGCCGGAGGCAATATTGAACATCTTGGTATTCTTCCATGTAATTCTTAAGTAGATCTAAAAGTCTTTTTAGACTCTATGTTATTAGGTGGCCTGTGGAGGCAACTCTCCAGCAAGAGACTCTAATAACTATTTAAGCAGGGAATCTAGGAGGGTAAAAGTAATCTAGGGAGGTTTCTCTTTCCTGGCATGGGTGCCAAAAGTCCCTTGCTGAATGTCAAATGGAAAGGAGAGAAATGTACAATTTGGTTTGGATAGCTGTATAAATACTGCAAATAGCATTCTTAGGATAGTGCAATCAATGGTCTTTGTCCAGGCAAAGCAATTCCACTAAAAATTCTTATGGTTAAGCTCGGGTAGTGTCCAATGAAGAAATCACTTTGAGGCTTCCAAAGGTCACAAACTCCTGTTACCAAAAATGATAAAAGCAGCACCACTGACGTCAATTTATTAAGGGCACAGGACATGCCTTCACAGGTTCACTGCCCTCCAACTTGCCTCAGGGTGTAGCATCACTTCTCCTGATCTACTCCATGGCACTGATTCTCAGCAGATAAATCTTTTTTCTTCCTCATAATGAGGGACAATTTAAGAGAAGTTAAGCACCCATTAGGAGACTCAAGGGATTTGCAATTTAGAAAAATTATATCCTTTAAAAGTTTGGCTTTGCTTTGTCTTTCCATTGCTACCATCTTGTCAAACATTGCCTACCCTTGCAACAAAGGTCAAGAGCTTCATGCATGATGACTTTCTTTCTCCTTTCCACTCCCATCCCCCCAATCAACTGTAACAGGTTTTAGAGAGAATAAAATCCTCCATCCAAAACTAGATGAACTTTTTTTGTACTAACTTCAAGTTGACCAAAGAAAAATCAATCAATAAGCAAACCTTTAGTGTTTCTTCTGCATGCAAGGTCCCATGGATTACGTTGGGAGTAGGAAGGGCTCAACCCCCCACCTCTGAATGTTTTGGAGATGAAAAAAATACACCCTCCTGCTACAAATCATTAATAGTCTAGCAGAAACAAGGCAACAGCACATGCAAAATTAAATAGCCACAAAGCAGCTTAACCAAACACAAAAGACATCATCACATGAGTCACACAAGTCAAATGAATAGTACTAATAACCAGTGTTCTACTCAGGTGATGAGGAAAGAGAACACTGAAGGCAGGTTAAGGAAGAGGCAGGTTTGGGGCTAGGCCTTAAAGGACAGGTAGGACTTGCAAAGATTCAGAAGACAGAGAAAGCATCTTAGGTGGGTAGGGCAGCATGAGAAAAACTACGGGAAAAGGCAAACTAGAAGTAAGTCAGTATGAATCAAAAATCATTTAAGATCAAATCAATTGGGTGATCTGAAAAATAATGAAATTGGAGGCAAGTCAATTTGGAGGCAATTATAATAGTCCAGGTGAGAAATTATGAACTTCTCAGGTAGGATGGTAACTGTGAATAAACAGAAAGGGACAGAAGCAAGAGGGATTTTTAGGAATTGACATAATATAGAGAGAATCCAATAAAATGTAAGCCTCTTAAAAGCAGGGACTATTTCATTTTTGTCACTGAATTCCTAGCACCTAGCACAGTGCCTGGCACATAGTAGGCATTTAATATATTCTTGTTGGTTGGCTGATTGATTGATTCAGTGCCAAAAAGGACAGTAAGGGTTCAACTTTGGGAAATGGTAGTTATGCCACTCATCGAAATAAAAGAAATCAGGAGCTGGTTTGAGGAGATAATAAAGTATTTAAATGTTAGACTTAAAAACAGGATTTCAGAATTGAAAAAGATTTCAAACATCAATTTGTTTAACCCATACCTGAATAGGAAACTCCATTACCATTTCGCTACCTCAATAAGTGATCATACAGTCTCCAGTTGATGACCTCTAATGAAGGGGAAGACACTGCTACCCTATGCAGTCCATTCTACTTTTCAACAGCTCTTTTTATTAGGATGATTTTCCCTCCACTGAGTTTAAACCTTGCATCTTAAACCCAGGGCTCTTAGTTCTTCTCGCTGAAGCCAAGCAGAACAAGTTCAATTCTTCCATAAGACAATTCTTCAAGTATATAAAGACATCTCTCATGTCTCCTTTAAGACTCTTCTTTTCCAGGCTAACCATTCCAAGAATTTTCAATTGATCCTTATCTACACATTCTAGTCACCTTTTTTTCTGGAGGCATACTAGTGTGTTGACATTTTTCCTAAAACATGACACAAATTGAACAATAATTCCAAGTATTGTCTAATGGGAGCATAATACAATAGGACTATCACCTTCCTTTTGTAGGACATTTTGCCTCACAATATATATTGTACTTTTTGGCTGCCATGCTACATTGTTACATGTACCCTCATAATACTGTTATAAGGAGAGTACTTTGTAAACTTTAAAGAGATATATAAATATATTATTGTTTAGTTTATTGATTCATATTAAGCTTGTAGGCTATCAAAGCCTCTCAGATATTTTTCGTAAGAATTGCTGTCCAACCTGGCCTTTTCTTATGTGTATTTATGCAGTTGATTGTTTGAATTCAAGTGGAGGATTTCACACTGATCTCAACTAAAATTCATCTCCCTGAACTCAATTAATTGTTATAGCCTGTCAAGGTCAGTTTATTCTGTCACTGAACATATTAGCTATCTCTTTTTGAGTCATTTGCAAATTTAATAAGCATATCACATCATCCAAGTCAGTGATAAAAATACCAGACAAACTAAGTCCAAGAACAGATTTTTAGATCATTACAGCAGAGATTTCCACTTAAGGTGACATTAATACCTATTTTGGGGTTAATATATGTTAACTCTGTGGTGTCAGCAAGATATCCAAATGAAGATGTCAAATACACATTTGGGAGTGAGGGCCTACAGACAGAGAGTAGTCACGTAGAACTAACTCTTGCAGCTATGGAAATAGATCAGATATTAATGATTAAGTGTAAAGAATCAATCAATAATCATTTACATTTATAGGAATTACGCTAGATGAACTACAGAGTAAAAACTTAAGTCATTCCTGGCCTCAAGAAGATTTTCTCTCAAAACAATTTTCTAATTTTGTGTCTCATTTAAAAAAAAAGTTTTTATTTTTGAAGTCCAGAGGCAGAATTGGCTTTCATCAAACTAGACCTGGGTTTGAGTTCTACCTCTGATATAACTTCTCTGAGCTCTAGGTAACTTTCTAAGATTATAAATTTGGTAATAATAGTTCCTTCACTAGGAAATTCCCTATAGCAGGGAAAAATATATAGGTAAAGTCTCCATCCCTATCCCATTTTTAAAGTGAAGGTTATTAGTTTTTTAAAACTAAGTTTAGTTATATTTTTGTTGATCAGTCAGGTCTGAACCAACTGACCCCATGGACTTTGTCCATGGAGTTTTCTTGACAAAGATACTGGAGTGCTTTGTCATTTCCTTTTCTAATATATTTCCATTTTACAGATGAGGAACTGAGGCAAAGAGGGGTTAAGAGACTTTCCCAGGGTCATGCAGGTAATAAGTGTCTAAGGTCCAATTTGAACTCATATCTTCTGACTCCACGCCTGGTGCTTTATCCACTACAACCACCTAGCTGCCTATAATTATATTATTCCACCATATCACACTCTTTCTTGTAATAACAACTCCCCTTGAGTTCCATACCTTGGGAATAAAATGCTTACTATGACAAACAGTACACATTTAATTAGCAACAATTTTGTTTTAAAATTTCTTTTTGTTAGCCTTAAAAATTTAGACAGGCTTTTGGAGGGTAGTTTGGAAGGACTAGGTCCTTTGCATGAGGAACTAAAAGGGGGGAGGTGGCTTTCCATAAAAGTTTGATTTTTCTCTTGACAAATTTCCCTGTTTTAAGGTGATAGCCACAATCATTCTAGTTATTAAACTGACCTCAACAACTGACTTCAGAACCACATTGGGATCAATCTTTTCAAAAATAGTTTGCAATTTCCCTTTTGTTTTTCCCCGAGATGGTGGCCCAGTGCACTATGAAAATCTTCCAGTGAATGAGAAAACTACTATAGTCCTGTGTAAAATTAGGAGTTGTGAGCCATGAAGAGGTGAAAGGTAGAGGCTGCATGATTTTAAAATTATATTTGTCTATAAGAAATTTGTTTATTGTTAAAAGTTGAATGCACATCACACAAATACCAGAAAACAACTTTCCTACATCACGAATGAAACCTCTACTCCAATATAGCTGTATCCATCTATTTCCACATTCCCTTTTCACTGCTTAATCTTCCCTCTTCCAGATTTCTTCCACATTTCAGCTTGCCATGTGGCCTAGATTTTCCATGACCCCCTATACTTCCTTCTTTACTTCTTTTCCTCAGAACTTTCAAGCTTTCAGTTATGAGACTATTAAATGACAAACTCTTTAAGGTCAGGATAGCAATTATTCTTTTTAACATATTAATATTCTAAAATAATCTAGACATTTAACACCTATTCATGACTGATATTCCTTGGCACAGCTATCATACCCTTTAGAAAAAGGATTCTTAACTTTTTGTGTATGATGGACCCCTTTGGCACATGTGTCCTTTCTCAGAATTCTGCATAAAACAAAATATTTATGAAAAGGAAACCGATTATATTGAAATGCAGTCATTAAAATATTTTTATGTTTGCCAACCACAGGTTAAGGATCTCTGTTCTAGAAACAAACCCCCAAGCACATACTTATATGCTACTCAAAGACAGGTTAAAAATGCATGCCCACACTGAAGATAAAGGTCATTTCATCTATGGTACAATAGGCACATCCATTGTCCTGTGCCAGATCAAGTTTTTGCGTCTTAAAAAGAAAAGAAATAGTGGGAAACCAAGTGGCAAAATCAAGGATGTGAGAAACTGGCTTTATACAAAGAATAGTTACATTCTCCCAAAGGAGTTCTTGAGTCTAAAAGAAATGGATTCCTTTGAGAACAGTGAGCGGAAGACAGGGGAAGACTAATGGGGCTAGCTGTTTGCCTCAAAGCTGGAGAGTAGACCACCTAAGTAACTGGTGATGAGAAGGTGGGAATGCTTCCTTTTTACCTCACTTGAGAGATTAGACCAAGGAAAACCCTGAAGAAATGATTTTGGTCTTCCGTATCCCTCACCTTCAGGGGAAAACCCTCATTCTGGCTTCTGAAAGCCCAGGGTCTCAAATGGTCTTGTATTCCCTGACCTTTTCCTTCCCCACATCAAAACTTCCTTCCCTTGAGATTCATTCCTTCCTGTCCCTCCCCTCTCCAATGAAGTGCTAATAAATTGGTTCACACTATGGTTTTAATAGCTTAATGAATGAGTAAACTCCAAGGCTCATTGTCTTTTCAAAAAAAGTTGCCCAGAAACCCAAAGCCTTAATCTAAAGAACTGACTAGTTAATGATGGGAATTACATGCACCCCAGCAGGACAGTAAAAGAGGGGAGGGGAGGAGGGAGGTTTCCTACATCTAAGAGGTAGAAACTACCTCTTCTAATCTCACTTCTAGTATTTTGCCCCTGGATTTATGCCAAAGCTAGTTTGTAGTGCTACTGACACTGCCATTGTGGAAGCACCCTTGTCCCTGGTTAAGACTTCTGCCTAGGCATCAAGATCTGGAGAAAGTGGTCCTAGCCCTCCATCAGCCACAAAAAGGGCCTATCAGCCACAATTGGTAAACTGGGCTATACAGTGTTAAATATGGTTCTCTACATAATGGCCCAACACAAAAATCAGGCTAATATTTCTTTGCCTCGTAAATAAAGATTTTGACAAAGTCTTGTCATCTCAGGTTACATATGAAAGTCATTTTCTTGCTTTAAAGAAGATACAGTCAGACAGAGGGAAAAGGGTCACTGAAGAGAAGTTGGAGTTCTGTCTCTGATCCTGAGTCATAACGTTTTGCTTTCTTTAGAGAATTGTGAAACCCTGAAAACCCAGCAGTCACTGCGACCCTAGGGAAGTCATTAGCAGTCCTGTATTTCCCATATTTCCCATGGGAATTCGGGCTTTGTTGAGTGGGGAATGAATAGTTTAGATAGTCAGTAGATTTAGATTCAGAGAAACGGTGCTTGAATCCCAACTCAGTTGCTTATTACCTATTTAGCCTTGTTGGGCAAGTCACTTCACCTTCTTAGCCTCGATTATCAAATTGTAAAATGAGGGCACTGGATTAGCAGCCTCTTATTTTCCTTCCAGTTCTAAATCTATGCTCCTAAAATTTAGGAGTTCTTAACTTGGAATCAGGGAACTTTTTTCCAATACTGTGATAGCTACTTTAATATAATTGGCTTTCTTTATAATTTTATGTATTTTACTTTATACACTTGAAAACCAAAAATCAAACAAATACTAACTTCTGTCTTAGGTTGATACTTAAGTATCAGTTCCAATTCGGAAAAGCAGTAAGGGTTAGACAATTAGGGTTAAGTGTCTTGCCCAGGGTCGTGCCACTGGGTAATGTGAGGCCATATTTGAACCCAGGACCTACTGTCTTCAGGCCTGGCTCTCTAACCACTAAGCTACCTAGGTGCCCCTATTTGAAAAGACTTTATGAAGAGTTCTATAGTTTTCACCAGCCTGCCAAAAGGGAAAGCCATGAAGGATATTAGCAAATGAAGTAAAAAATGTAAAAAGTGCTTTGCATTACATAAATGTTAGTTGTTATTGTAGTTATTTTCTGACCTCGAGGTCATGAAATAATCCTTTGCTTTAGATCTGATCTCTTTGCCTTTGGCTGTTCATTCCCATTCCTTGACTATGCCCATATCAGGCTGCTGGTTCAGCCTTCCCTTGCTCCTGCCCCACATGCCCCAGAGTTCATGTCCAGTGGCCACCAAGAGGGGGAAGTATAAAGGCTACTACAGTAATTTGGCTGGTCCAGACCTATACAAGATGTGAGAATTGCCACAACTGGGCCAAATGGATGTTATCTCAAATGGAAGGACCAAAAGCTATCTATCTCGTGGGAAAGGCAAAGCTTTTCTTAGAAGGACACGACCCAAACATGTTCCCTCTCAATCATTAACATTCCAGACAGAAGGCTCTTCTCTCTCCTAAGCTGTCCTCAATGTGGATATTTCTCCCACACTCATGATTATTTTTGTGGCCTTCTTCTGAACTTTACCTCGCCTTTTAAAGAGGGGGATGGCTCAAAGCAGTAAGTAGCATCAGAGTTTTGACCCTAGCCTTATCTGTTCCCAGAAAGATACCATAACCTTCGCCACGCTCAGAGTCCTGAGCTAGGAGCAAAGATACAACTGCAGAAGGGATGTGGTCAAAGGAGGGATGCAAAACAGACCATTACTGCTCAAAAAGGAGAGCCAGAGAATCAAAAGGTGAAGTACCACAGTGACCACTTTTCTTTTTTACGTTATTAATATATATCAAGTGTATCAAAGTACAGGTGTAGTATTCCTCGTTAGTCATTAAAACCAAAAGTAAAGACATATGCACAAACATATGCAGGGAGATGTACATCGATATCTCACAGGAAGCTAGGTGTCTCAGTGAGTGCTAGGCCTGGAGTCAGGAAGAACTGAGTTCATATACTAGCTGTCCCTGGGCAAGCCACTTAACCTCTGTTTGCCTTAATCTACTGGAAAAGGAAATGGCAAACCATTCCAGCATCTTTGCCAAGAGAACACCATGGACAATATAGGCCAGGGAATCACAAAGGGTCAGATATGATGGAACAATTGAACATCAACAATAAATATAGACATAATAATAAAATCCAAATGGTTCCACATAAAATACAGCTAAAATATACAGTAGCATTTGTAAAATCCTGGCAAATAATTCCAGAGAGATCACTTTCCAAACCACCAATGGTAACCAACTGCCTTTGCCACCAGTGTCTGTCTACTTGTCTTGTGGGATTTAAACCACCATTCTCCCATTCTATCTTGATCTTTTCTTTGCCCTGTGGTACAAGAGAAAGTCCATTTTACTTGGAAACAGAAGGCTTGTATCCAAGCCACAGTTTTGTCAATTATTGTGTTTTCTTAGGTGAATGATCCTCTCTTATTGCCTCAGTTTCTTCTTTGAGAGAATATAACTTCTAATTTCCCTTCTGGAATATGAAATTTTGTGTTTTAACAACAACATTTAGCTGCTCTCGGATCACTGATAAACAGGAATTCAGTATTCCAATAAGTCAGGAAAGCTCCCAAGAGTTGGCCTACAGGAGTGACCCAAGAAAACTTAAGAATTTCAAGGCAAGAATGCTTAGAGGAAGCCACATCTAACATAAAAATTAAGTCAAAACATCAAAATACAAGGAACTAGAGTAAGGCAGAGATTTCTACTTTAAAACAGGAAAAACTTGGGCTTCAGACTCCAAGGGCTGAAAAGAGTTTGGCTAGTAGGAGACTTTATTCAGTCAGAAGACTAGAGTAGCCTGATAAGAAGATTCAAGTGTAGATCACAAGAGGCCCAGAAGCACTGAGAGGAGAATGGAAAGCTAGTGATCTGAAGGAGCCCTAGGACAGACATGTAAAAATAGTGAAACATGGTTATGCCTGAGGCAAAGCATTACACACAAGAAGAATGTCCTCCAGGCTGAAGTCCTAGTCCTAGCAACATCTCCCACATAGTAAGAATGACCTCTGGGCCCTGTTGGCCAGTCAATTCATTGTCTTTGTATCTCCCCTAGCAATAGGTAAGAACTTTCCTGAGACTCACCTTACCTCCTTTGTCTAGTCTAACCACCAGTCTCTTGACAATAAAGGACTAATTTAAGAAGGGAATATAGGGTGAATTGGGAAAGGTTGTCTTCTAAAGGAGTAGAAAGAAGAGAGGCAATGCCCTCATATAATCACAGCTTATTTGCTTGCTTGATTGGCTAGTGAGCCATAGGGAGGTCAGGAAGAATAAAGATTGAAATGAGTCTGGATTTGATAATTAAGAGATTATAGGTAATTCATCCCTGTCATCAATTAAGTGTTCCATGGCAGAAGGTTTCACTTGTGTGACTATGTGTCTCACAAACAGAAATGTGCAGTCACATCTTCTCTTTCCTTGGTTATCTTCTTTTCCCTTCAAGCTGATTAAGTTGAACTTCCTTTATTGTGATGAACACTCCACCAGCCAAAGTAGGCTGCCTCCTCAACCAGATTTCCACCCTCAGGGAGTAATTGCCATGATCACATAAATTTCCTTTTATTCTCAGTTCCCATATTCAGAATAAACAGAGTCTTCTTTCTGTAATCCCAACTCATGGCTGGGAAATGATTCTATCAGAGAAGTTCAGAAAAGCTCTATTATCCTCTGGCAGTACTTTTGAAGAACCTTCTCATCTTTACTTCAGACCAACAGCTGCCTGTGCCCCTTCCTCCTCCACTCCCCAAGGAAGGATGTTCAAGGCAGTTGCTTTCTACCCAAAAAGCATTAAAGCCCTGAAGGTTGAGCCTACCCTCTTCCATCTGAAATGATCTTTCCTCCACTTGACATCACTATCATCATCTAGCCAGTTTCCCCTTGGACCAGCACATAGCAAAGGTCAGGTAAAGACTTTGTTTATTCCATTAAATGCACCCCTCCCTACCGTGACTATCCTTAATTGTAGGCATTACTAAAGGTTCTGTTCTAAGTCCTCTTCTTTTCTCCTTCTATATTCTTTCTTAGCAACCTTATCAGATCCCACAAATCTCTTATCTCTACACAAATGACTCGCTAGCCCCAGATTCTCCCCTGAGATAGAATCCAAGATCATCAATTACCCATTTTTTATTTTTTACTTTCTGTCTTAGTATCAATTTTTAGAGAGAAGAGCAGCAAAGGTTGGGCAATCAGAGCTATGTGACCTGCCTAGGATCATACAGCTAGGAAGTATCTGAGACCAGATTTGAAACCAGGTCCTCCCAACTCCAGGCCTGTCCTTCTATCCACTGTACTACCTAGAGGTCCCCAATGTAACATCTTAAACTGGATGTCTCAGCAACATCTTAAACCCAATACTATATAAAACTAAATATTTCCTCAAAATGCTGCCTTCTTCTAAACTTCCCTATTTGTTGAAGGCATTCCACCATTCTTCCAGTCTCCCAGGTTCAGAATTTCAATATTATCCTGGAATCTTACCTCTTCCTCACTCTGCATAGTCAATTAGCTGCCAAATTTTACTATATCTATTTTTCAGAATTTCCCATCTGACTCTTTCTCTTCACTCACACAGTTATAACCCATTCAGATGCTCATCACCTCTTCCCAAGATCATTTCAAGTCTCCTAACTGGTCCCTCTAATTCATCTTACATACTGCTGCCAAAGTTGCTAGGTGGTACAGAGGACCTAGAGTCAGGAAGATCCAAATCCAGTTTTAGCTTTGGAACTTACAAATTGTGACCCAGAGCAAGTCATTTAAACTTTTGTCTGATGCATAACCCAGATTGAGTCGCAACATCTCTTCTAGTTCTAAATCCTAAGATTGAGGCAGGTAAGTTAATTAAGAGGCATCTAAGTAGCACAATAGAATACTGAACTGTGAATCAAAAGACCTGTGTTCAAAACCTGATTTGGATAGGTTGTGACCCCATCTGTGTGACCCTGGGCAAACCACTTAACATTTCTTTCTCTGTTTCCTCAGTTGTAAAATTGGGGTGTGAGACTTGATGCTCCTCAAGTTCCCTTCCAGCACTAAGTCCATGATCTTATGAGTACAAGAGGAATTTGGAGGTAGGGAGGAGAAAGTAGTATTGGAAACAAAGAAAATGCTATTTGCCAAAGGCATTCTATTCCTCCTATCCTTACTGAGGGGAAGAAGGAAGGAAGGGTACTTGGCTCCCTCTTTCAACAGCATAAGTCTGTTTTATAAACCATTAGGCTATTTCAGGACCTTCCTTCAGAAGGGGAAAAAGTCAAGGACCCTAGAGTAAAAATAGTTTTATACTCTCATGTGAATTTTTATCTGTTTGTCCACAGAGCCAGAAGGCCTCCAGCACCTACTGGACCACCAATGTCTGCCTGAGGAGGACAGCAATTACATAGTACCTTCTAGGATCTGATCACAGGCATACACAGCTGTTCCTGAGTAAAATAAAAGGTCACTGGGATGTCCTGCCAGGACAAGGGAGAAAGGACATATTTGTGGGCTGAGTTTCTGATACTATTATACTGGGATCTGATCCAGATGAATGTAATCAAATGGGAATATTCTAGAAGATTCAGATTCCTGAGAATCTTAAGATACAATCAGATGAGAAAATGATTCAAAGACGAGGAAGGAACATGAAGAGCTGGCTCATTTCACTCATTTTTAGGTCTCACAACCACATTAATTTCTTTAATTTTGGAGAGGCCATATTCTAGTGAATTCCACCAAATTTCCCACTTGTTGTTGCCAAGTTTTTCTTATTGTTTTATTGTCAGAGAGGTGAGAAAAAGAGCCAAGCCATCTGCAATAGAGGTCCTCTCAGCCAGTGAGTACCATAGGAAAATCCACATTGTCTGTTACTAGGCAGGAAGGGTCACTCTATCCGGTTCCCGACTGAAGGGCCTTTTTCCAAAGTAGAGAATAAACAGAGGCTTCCCAGCCCTGGCAGTTGAGATCGCCTGCTTGCTTTCCTAAAGAGGGCTTTTTTCTTGTGGAAGGCCTGCCAAAGTTGGCACCAAGGAAGTATATGGACACAGGATGCTTCCTAAACCAGCTGCCCAGTCCTAAACACTTTGTTAGACAGTGATTTTCCCCGCTCTTTAGGGGGGAGGACAGGAGGTTAAGGAAAAGAGGTAACATTTTCACTTGCCATAGAATAGACCAAGGAAGAAAAACTACATCAGAACAGGAAGTGAAATTAATTCCGTAATAACTTCTAAGCAAAATCTGAATATGAAACATACCACCACAGCAACAACAACTCACATTTATATAGTATTTTAAGGTTTACAGAAACAAGACATCTCATCATGTGCCTGGATCAAGACTTGTAACATCATACTCTAGAAGAGAAGTTATAGGAGGAAACAGACAGAATCAACTGAATCCAACAAAATTATTAAGAGCTTACTATGTTCAAGGTATTATTCTAGGCTTTAGTGATAAAAAGTCAAAAAGTAAAATGGTACCTTCTCTTGAGAAGTTTACATTGTACTGGGGAGGCAACATGCACACAAGGAAATAAATATGCAGTGTATAAGAAGCAATACAATATAATTTAACGTGTATTAATAAAGGGGGAAGAAAGTACTGTAGTGGTTGTCATTTGATTTGTCTTTTGGAGTACGCCAAAGATTCTATTAGACCAGTCATTCTCAAACTTTTTAGTCTCAAGACCCCTCAAGACCCTAGAAATCACTAAATATGCTAAAGAGCTTTTGTTTATATAGGGTGTATCTATCAATATTTGCTGAATTACAAATTAAAACTGGTAAGAGTTATAATTCACTTAAAACAAAAGTAATATTTTAGTATAAAATAACATTTTTATTTTTTAACTATATTTTTAAATAATGAGAGTAGCACTGATTTACATTTTTTCCTTGCAAGTCTCTAATATCTGATTTAATAAGAGACAATTGTATTCTCAAAACTGTTTCTGCATTCAATCAATTGCAATACGTTATTTTTGTTGAAGTATCTGAAGAAAATCTAGGGGGCAGCTAGGTGGCAGTGTATTGAGAGCCAGACCTAGAAATGGGAGGTCTTGGGTTCAAAATCTGACCTCAGACACTTCTTATCTGTGTAACTCTAGGAAAGTCACTTAAAATCCACCCACACATGGGGCAGCTGGGTAGCTCAGTGGATTGAGAGCCAGGCCTAGAGAAGGGAGGTCCTAGGTTCAAATCTGGCCTCAGACACTTCCCAGCTGTGTGACCCTGGGCAAGTCACTTGACCCCCATTGCCTACCCTTACCACTCTTCCACCTATAAGTCAATACACAGAAGTTAAGGGTTTAAAAAAAAAAAGGTTAAAAAAAATCCACCCACACACACACCCAGCTTAGCCCTTACAGTTCTTCTGCCTTAGAAACAATACAAAGAAAGAGGGAAGGGGGGAGGGGGGGAGGGAGGGAGGAAGGAAGGAAACCTGGCTTCCCACAGATATGCTGTAATATCTTCATACTAATAAGAAAATAGTTTTAACCTCTCAGGCCCCATAAAATGTCTGAAAAACCCTTAGAGGTCCACTGGACACAATCTTAGAATCACTATATTAAAGAAGGATGAGAGTGAGTACATTCCAGATATAGAGGTTCATTTATGCAAAAGCAGGAACAGGAGATGGAACACTGTGCTAGCAAAATAGTGTAATGTTGTTCAGTCATTTTCATCCATGTGCAAATCTTCCTGACCTCCTCTGGGGTTTCTTTGCCAAAGATACTAGAGTGGTTTGCCACTTCCTTCTCCAGTTCATTGTACAGATGAGAAAATTAAGGCAAACAGGGTAAAGTGACTTGCCAAGGGTGACACAACTAGTTCATGTCTGAGGCCAGATTTGAACTCAGGAAAATGCCTTCCTAATTCCAAGCCCAGCATTCTATCCACTATACCACCTTGTTGCCCTAGGGAGTACATACAGCAGAGTAATATGAAATAATTCTGGAAAACCATATTGTGAAGAATTTTAAATTATACATTGATGATTTTTAAAGAAATTTTATCCTAGAGGCAATAGGGACCCACTGAAGATTTTAGAGAATAACAGAATCATGTTTTGAAGATACCATTTTATGGGTACCCCTTATCGGGACAAATATTCTTGATATAGTCAAAGATGTTCAGCGGCATTTGTAGGACATTCACAAACCAGAGAAACCCATAAAGATGGCAATAGTTTTGTGTGGAAATTTTGTATTTCCCTAGTCTAGCCATTTTAGCAGATGGTAACAGCTGTCTACGAACTCTGTCTGGCCAAGGGGGTTTGGGCATGGTAGGACAGAGACAGAAGCAGAATCTATGGAGAACAAAATGTACATTTGTCTAATGTAACCTGAAATGTAGACAGACCAGCTCCAAGAGCTGTAGCAAAGGTTCACATGAAAGCCAAATGTCCTTGAAAGGAAGTCATGCATTGGATATAGCAGTGTGTGCTATATAACCTATTGGAACAATGCAGAGGGAAGGAGTAGTATAGCCTTAAAAAAAACCCAAAACCTTAGAATAAAAGACAGTCCAAATGCAATACAATATGCTCCAGCAAGAATTTATCAAGCCCTTCCTATGTGCTAAGCAATATGTTAGATGCTGGTATTAAAAGCCCTTTATAATCTGGCTCCAGCCTGTCTTTCCAATGTTTCTCATTATTCCCCTTCATGAATGCTAATGTTCTAATAAAAACTCCCTACTGGCCATTGCCAGTAACAACATGCCATTTCTGGCCTCTACTTTTGCAAAGGTTGTTCCCAATAGCTAGAATGAATTCCTTTTTCATCTCTCTTGGAATTGCTAACACCTTCCAAGGCTCCACTTGAGAGCTAACTTTTACATAAGATCTTTTTTGGTCTCCACAATTGGTAGTGGTATGCTCCACACAGGAAATTACAGGGTATTGACTTTGTATATATCTTGTAATAACTTCTCTGTAAATTGTTGTTTCCCCCAGTAGAATGGTAAGCTCTTTGAGGGCAGAAACTGTTTTCATATTTCCCTTTGTATCTTCATTGCCTAATCACCTAACAAATGCTTGTTGAATTGAACTGAACTGAATTACAAAGACAAAGTGAAAAACAATTTGTAACAGGTACTTGAGTTTAAATCCTGCCTCACCACTTATTACCCATGTACCCTCGGGTTCATTACTTGTAAAATGAAAGAATTGGAGTAAATAGCATCTGAGATCCCTTCTAGCTCTAGATCAATGATTCTAAGACACAACAAGGAGCTTTCATTACACTACTAGAATACAAGATGTAAACCTATAAGTATAAACATGAAAATGGGAGGAAGAGGAGAGTAAAACCTCGAGAAAAGGAAAGGCTTCCCATCAGATAATGGTATCTGAACTAACCTTTTAGGAAGATGATGATTCTAGGAAGTAGAGATAAGCAGGGAATATATTCTAGTCATAAGCAAAAGGATGGAGGTAGGAGATAGCCAGGGATGTTGAGATATACTAAGACTTTATCATATTTCTTTAATTTATAGATTATAGCTTGAACACCTGGTTTTCTAGAACCCCTTACAGGGTTGGGAAGGGGTTAGGATTATAAGACAAGGCATCTTAAAGAAAGCCTACAAGAGGAGTCCCAGGACAGTACTCACAGCAGAGTCAGTCTATTTTCATTTCATTACTAGCTGCCTTAAACACAACCCTCCTTTCCCTACAAATGAAGAGTTTCTATACAGCCCAATTGCTTAGATCAGTTGCCACACCCACCCCCCCAAATACTGTATAGCCCAAGGCTGTATGATTTTATTATGGTTGTTATCATGGAATAAGATTGTTTATATCCGACTACATGCACATTCTCATTCTCTCTCTCTCTCTCTCTCTCTCTCTCTCTCTCTCTCTCTCTCTCTCTCTCTCTCTCTCTC
>NC_058131.1:217771583-217795128 GCF_016433145.1 Gracilinanus agilis
TCTCTCTCTCTCTCTCTCTCTCTCTCTCTCTCTCTCTCTCTCTCTCTCTCTCTCTCTCTCTCTCCTCTCCCCCCCCCAAATATCCCTAATGTGGCAATGCATTATAATTCATTCAACAAATGATACAAGATTATACTACGGAATTACCATGTTCTATTATAATTTCTGACACACTGTTATATGACAAACTATAGCCAGTTTAAAACGATGAGACAAAAATACTGAGAAAGCACTCCTCCTCTTTTTCCCCCCAAGTCTCCCCAGTGAATACTCTCCTCAACCATGGAGAATTCTAGCACTCAGACCTCTCCTATCCTTGGCCTTCAGTTGTGCCTTTATAACTTGACTGGAAACCCTTTCCCAACAGGAGTCTGGTTCTAATGGACTGAGAGAGAGAGAGAGAGAGAGAGAGAGAGAGAGAGAGAGAGAGAGCAATTCTTGATTCCAGGATGGATAAGGAGGCAGCCTCAGGAGCAGAAGGAAGAGAAGGAGGGTGTGGGGAGAAGGGAATAAGATTGGTTAACTATAGAGCAAGGCAAACGGCTGTAAGGAGCAAAGCTGAGAGGCTGGGGAGAAAAAGACAGGGGTAGAAAGAATGGGAAGGGAAAACAGCACCCACCTGGATTGCAGAGCTGGGAGAAAAATGTCTCTCCTCCCTAGGGATGCTGAGCCCAGGTATTCTGTGAGGGAAAAGCTCTCTCTCGACTCCCCACCCTACAGAGCTCAGTGCCACTCACCAAGGATAGGATTTTCTCAAAATATACAGCTGCTTATCTCCATGGAGATGACTAGGGGTGGGGGGTGGGAGTTAGGGTCCCTTCTCGATCTAAGTGCTGCTGGGCAGCTCTCCGTTCCCTAGAGCTCTGAGAGCTGTTTTGCTTCCTACTCACTGCTGGTTCGTCAGCTCAGCAGGGGGAGCTTGACGTGGAACTGGTCATGAAAGGAGGCTGCAGAATTGAAGCCTTGCCAGAAAGCCAAGTTTCACTCATCAGAATACAGTATGTGGTCCCATACAAACCTGTCAGGAGGCCTAGGGTTCTAGGATAAAAGCACCCAGACCTTCCTTCCCCCACAAATTAATCTAGTTTTCTAAAAGGTGAGGACTGGGAGTGGAAGAAAAATGGGCAATATAGTTACTGTTATTAATGATGATGATGATGATAAGAGCAATAATAATAAAATAAAATATTTTATATTTTTAAGTTATGAAATAATGATAAAAATAATACTGCATAAAGATCCTCCCCCTCTAATGTTCTGTAGCACCAGAAAAGACTCCAAATTCTTGTAATCTATGCCAGCAATACACAAATTCTGGAAGATCCTACCAACCTGGAAAGGATTCCAGTACAGATTTGGGGACAAGCTGTTTGCCAGTCATCTGAAGACCAGCCCAGCTAAGCATGGAGGGGCTATTACCAGAAAGTTCACCAAAGGGGGACACTTTTTGGGAGAGGGCAAAAATTCATGAAAATTAGCTCCTAAGAGGTAGAGCAGCTGCTATCTGTGTGAGGGCAGGAAGGTCTGTGATACTAAAGAAATAACAGATCTTTTTAATTAATGAAGAAAACTGATCTACTAGTTCACATGTACATATTACTGTTGAATTTACAAAATGCTAGGTCAGAAGAAAGATTCTAGACATTGCCCCTCAGCATTCTTGTGCCACTAGTGTTTGGGGCTAAGAAAGCCATTTCCTAGAGACATGAATACAGAATAAAAATTTCTTTAAGTTCTGAGATGTGGTAAATGCCTTAGAGAACCCTTTCTTGTCCTCCTGAAGAAGTGGGGCCCCTCCAGCAGCCCCATCCCCATTCCTCCACTCTACACATACCCTGTGAAAGCTATTTATAGTTCTAATTCACTAATTGTTCTGGATATCCATAATTAAGTTAGAAACGGCCTCAGCCTCCCTCTGTCCTAAGAATCTAAACACAGTTGACAACTACAGATTACAGATCTAGAGTGAGACAGGGAAGGAACTCTGGAGGCTACATAATTCAAATCCCAGCCCAAGATCATATAAGAAGTAAAAGACAGGACCAAGATTTAAACCCAGATTCTCTGACTCTAAATCTAGGTTTCATTCTACCATGCTATAATGCCCCTTGGATTCCCTCATTTATGGAGATGGAATCTGAAGTTCATTCAAGGGAGGGTCTTACTAGCTCATGGACAACTGCATAATTAAGTTAGTAGTAAAACCAACAACATCCTAACTCCAGCATGGGGCTCTGCTCCTGACTAGTTCCTAGAGTAACAATCTAGGTCTTGTTGCCTTTGAATAGGGACTTAAAAGCACAGGACCAATTCAGGAAGTTTTCACAGCAAGTCCAGCACTTTCGAGGAAACATGACCCCCTATTTTCTTGAAGAAAAATTGAAGGCATTCTTCCTCCTACTTAAAGAAAATTCCAATCCCCACCACCACCACCACCACCCTCCCTTACCCAGATATGGTTACCTACTATACCAATTACAACAGAATTTTAGTGTGTGTGCTCTTGTTATGCCTGAGTCTAGAACCATCTAACACCTCTCCTCTCACTCTGGGGACAAAGAACAGGCAAGCAGAAAATACGAATCTCCAGTTACTTGATCTTGACCCAAGCCACCCTCCCTCATCCAAAGGAAAGTAAGGGAGAGGGAAAAAACGCTGGTTCATGTTTGTTTACTGTACGTACCTGCAGTAAGACTGTGCCCCCAGGAATTGTGAGCTGTAAACAGTACTTAGGGGCATTCTCCCAGGACAACAACTGAACATCTTCAATAGCACTGTAGGAAACAGAGTTTTCCATGTACCCAGTAGGCTGCAAAGAAAAAGAAAACACATATATTAGTTTCAAGAAAGGGCACAACACTGGATCTCAACCCTGAGGGTCCACTAGCAATATCCACCCCTGTGATAAGTCAGTTAAGTAGCTCTAATGAGCAAAATTCAAATCCCAGAAATCACAGCTCTAATCTGTCTGTTGGCAATGCCTGCCTTTGAGAGCAAGAAACTAAGTCCTATGAGGAGAAGAGAGGATGACAAATCAAGGCCACTCTTCAAACAGAGGCTTTTGTTCCCTTATCACAGAGAGAAGCCTCTAGTGAGTACTCCAACTATGTAATGAACACAATACTAGGCACGCTGGCTACCAAGAGCAAGTAGGTAAACTACAAACTGAATACAAATTAATGTACCTGAGAAAGAGAGGAGCCTTAGGACAAAATCAGGGTCAGGGTCAGAAAGAAAGAATACAGCAAAGGGTCCCCCAAGAGTTGGTTTTGTCATTTTGCATGTTACTATCCCAAATAGGTTTCAATCAGCCAATTATGGCATATATCAGATCTGGGAAGCTGTTCTTGTTCCTCCATCACTGTGTGGGTAGCTTCAGAATTCTAGCAGAGCAATCCAGAGTTCCTAAACTTTGTAATATGTAAAGACTTTATAAGGAGCCATTTATTAGGGACTTTCTAATATCTATGGCATAAGCTTACTCATACCTTGATCTATGGGTTTATTTTCTCTCACTCTCACCCATCCTGCCTTCTCAATGAGTTCAGTTTCTGGCTCAAGAGTCCTATCCTCTTCTTAGAGGACTTCAATATATATATATATATGTTTTTTCAAATACCTCTAAGATAAAGTTCTTCCTCAACCTAATCAATTCTCATGGCCTAATCCCCTATTCCAACCTCAGCTACAAACAAGGGTGGTAATCCTTCTCTCCCTATGTCTTACTACTTTTAAACTTATTCTTCATCCTCACCATGATTTTCAGTTCCTTCATCCTTTAGTATCTTACTAGGCCATCATCTTCTCTCTAGGTACACTCTCAATATTTCCCAGTCTCAATCAACTTGGTGAAGAGATCAACTCTTCATTATGTTTTATTCTTGAATCTCCCAAAATATAGTGAAAGATTTTGTCAGTTGCCATTCTAAAAAACCAAGTATGGTGTGACTACAGCATTGCCCTCATTTGTCATATATAACTGCCATCTAAGCTAAGTGACCCCAATTCTTTTAATCCATGATCCTATGGAATAGCCTTCAAGTTTCCTCCTTGTCCTGATCCCATTTCTCTGGACGTGTTCCAGGTCACTCATTAATGTTTGTCTGAAAATAAGGTACCCAGAACAGAACAAAGTACTACAGATGTGATCTAATCAGGGAAGACAACATTGAGATTATTATTTCCCTTACTCAATATACTATTATCTTAATACAGCTGCCATTAATGTTCTATTACAAAAATGAATAATATGGAAATAGGTAGTGAGTGATAATACATTATTACCTTGTAGAATTGCTTGTCAGCTCTGGGAGGGGGAAGGGTAGAGGGGAGGGAGAGA
The DNA here is from genome assembly GCF_016433145.1 of Gracilinanus agilis. Taxonomy (NCBI): domain Eukaryota; kingdom Metazoa; phylum Chordata; class Mammalia; order Didelphimorphia; family Didelphidae; genus Gracilinanus; species Gracilinanus agilis. The sequence continues at coordinate 217,775,923 of NC_058131.1, forward strand.
ACATGAATCATGTAACATTGGAAAAATACTTTAAAATAAATAAGTTTTTTTTATTTAAATAAATAAATAAATGTATAGTTAACTAGAATACTCTCACCACCAATCATCTTTTGAAATACTAAAAATCAGTGAAAACAAAAGATCAACTGGTAATTATCTAGTCTGGTTCCCCTTCCCCTTTTTTTTAGGGAAATGAAGTTAATCTAGCAGGATTTGTTTTTAATAAATTCATGTTGTCTATTAATGATCATTTCTTCTCTTTTAAATATTCATATATCCTTTAATAATATGTTCTAGAATTTTATCAAGATTTGATATCTACTCTATAGTTTGAAATATTCACTTTCTTCCTCTTTGAAAATCAGTCACAAGTTTGTTTAGTGCCCTCTGATGTAGTTCATCTTTCCTTCCCAAGCTCTACCCAAGGATAAAACAATTCAACTCCACACAGTCCTCTTTCCTTGAATTCTTACTCCCTTGACCTCCTGCTATACATTCCTTGGCAAATCACAGACCCAGGTTACTTCCATCAACTGCCCTCTTCACTCCTACTCAAGTGCTGTTAAACTGAACAAGAGGACAGCATACAACCCTATTGACTGGGTTCATTACACATTTATGTTATCTAATCTCAACTAGGTTCTCACTGCAGCAAGATAATAGTTTTATTCTTCCATAATTGATTCCCTATTTCCAACTTTCTTTTCTCTCCTCAAACTTTCTTCACCACCACCCTCCTCTTTCTTGGCTAAGGAATTCACCTTATGTAAACTTATGGTTTACTTGAAAGAACAGGGGCAATCAGTCATGAGTTCCCTCTCTTAGCCTTATTTACACCTCAAAACTTTTTGAGTTCAGACATACCATTCTTCCCTTCAATACTCCAGTCTCTGTTTGAAGAGGTGATCCTTGTCCTCCAAAATTCTAAACTCTTTTCGTGCACCCTTAAGCTAATACCTTTCCATCTTCTTCACCAGACTCAAAGTTCAATCTTCCCCCTTCTCCAATCTTCAATCTTTCATTACCTACTGGTCTCTTTCCTACTCCCTTTAAATATATTCCAATCTCCTCTGCCTTTTAAAAACAACAACAAAAACAGTCTTCATTAGGCCATACCAGTTCCTCAAGCTATTGTCCTATATCTCTCCTCCCTTTTTCAAAATCCAAGAAAAAAAATTATCTATATTCTTTGTCTCCATTTCCTCTCCTTTTACATCTCAACTCTTTGCAATATGGCTTCCAAACACAAGACATAACAAAAACTGCTCAAAGTTAACAGCAAATCTACAGTCATATGAAAAAAAGCTTCTAAATGTTATTAATTAGAGAAATGCAAACTATACTTCCCATACATTATATTGGAAAAGTTGCCAAAAAGAAAAATGACAAATTCTAGAGAATCTGCAAGAAAACAGGCACACACATATACTCCTGATGGAGCTATGAATTAGTCCAGACATTCTGAAAAGCAATTTAGAATTCTGTCCAAAAAGTTACTAAACTGTGAATAATACCCTTTGATCCAGAAATGCTCCTTCTAGATCAATACCACAAAGAGATCACATAAACAAAAGAATCCACAATACAAAAATATTCATAGTAGGTATTTTTATTGTAAGAAAGAACTGGAAACTAAGGGTATTCATTAATTGGGTAATAGATGAACAAATTATGGTATATGAACGCAATGGAATAATTCTATACTATAAGAAATGATGAAAGGAGTAGTTTTAGAGAAACATGAGATGTCTCTGAACTGCTAAGGTGTAGAGTGAGCAGAATCAGGAGAACAGTCTACATAGTAACACTGTAAAGACAATTTTAAAAGACTTGAGAACTCTGATCAATTCAAAGACTAACTGCAATTCCAGAAGATCAATAATAAAGCAGGCTCTTCACCTCCTGAAAGAGAGGTGATAAACTCAGAATGCATAATGAAACATATAAACATATTTTTGGACATAAGCAATGAGGGAATTTGTTTTCCTTGCATATGCATACTTTTGTTGCAAGGGTTTATTTTTATTTTTTCCAAAGGGAATGAGTAGGAAAGAGAGAAAAGATATTTTCATTAATTAAAAACTAAAATTTAAAAACAAAATAAAGTTTGCAGTGATTTCTTAGTTACCAAAAATGCTGGCCTTTTCTCAGGCTTCATTTTTCTTGACTTCTCTGAATCATTTGACACAGTTGACTACCACCTTCTCTTCATGGAAACTCTCTGTTCCTTATAATGAGGTAATATAGTGGATAAAGCATTAAGTCTGGAGTCCGAAAGACCTGAGTTCAAATTTGACTATAGACACTTAATGGCTGTGTGACCCTAGGCAAGTCACTTAACTCCTATTTGCCTCAGTTTTCTCAACTGTAAAGTATAAATACTACTATTACTATTACTACTACTACTACTACTACTACTACTACTACTACTAATAATAATAATAATAATAATAACAACAACAACAACAATAATAAATCTCCCAAGGTCCTTGTTGAGGATCAAATAAGATAATATTTGTAAAGTGCTTAGCAAAATGCCAACAGTCTAGCATTTAATAAATTCTTCCTTGCTTGCTTCCTTCCTCCCTCCCTTAGTTTTCATTTGTACTATTCTCTCCTACCTACCTGGTCTTTCAATCTCCTTTGCTGGTTAACTTTAGTAACAAATTCCCAAGTCTGGGTGGTCTCTAAGGATCTGTCTAGGGTCTTGACCTCTTATTTTTCTATATTTTTTCTCTTGATGATTTCTTTAGCTTGTATTGATTTAATTATCTTCTCTATACAGATGGCTCATAGATTTACATATTCAACCCTATTATGCTCCAGGACTCAGTCCTACTTTGCCAATTTCATGTCAAACTGAATATCCAATTGGAAATATCTCAAACTTAGCATGTCCAAAACAGGTCTCATTACTTTTCCCCAAAAATCTATCCATCTTTTAAATTTCCCTATTTTTGTCAAAAATATTACCATTTTTCTGTCTTTCAAGTTTGAAATATCAGTATTTTCTTCAATGCTTCACTCTCCTTCATCCCATGAATCCAAATAGTTGCTCAATCTTGCCATTTCTATACTGGCATGGTCTCTCAAATCTAACTATACTACTTTTTTCCAATGTGACAGCTAACATCTTGCTTTAGTAGACCCTCATCAATTTTCACCTCATCTATTACAATGGCCTCTTAAATGGTCTTTCTGCCCCAAATTTCTCCAGACTCCAATTTACCTTGAACACAGCTGACAAAGTGATTTCCTTTAAGTACTCATCTATGTCACTCCTCAATTCAATAAATTCCAGTGGCTCCTTATTACTTCTAAGATAAAATATAAAATCCCCTGTTCAGCATTTAAAACTCTTCATAATCTGACTTCTTTTTTTTTTTTTACCTTCTGACATGTTACTCTTCTTCCTGAACTTTATAGTCCAGTCAAAATGGCCTTTTCTTTGTTCCTCACACACAGCATTCACTTTCCCATCTCCAAGCCTTTCCTCTGGTTATCCTCCTTGCCTGGAATACACTACCAAACCTCAAAATTGCAGATGCAACTTAAACTTAATCTTCTACATGAAGTCTTTCCTAAAACTTTCTAACTTATCTTTTTTTAACTAACTTATCTTTTTCCTAAAAACTTTCTTAACTACCTTGTATTTATTCTATAATTTTTATGTATGTTTATTGTATCCTCCAATAGAATGTAAACTCCTTAGTAGGTATTGTCTTATTCTTTGTATTTGTATCCTTAGTGCCAAATACATGATAAGCCCTTTGATAAATGCTTGCTGATTGACTGACTTTTCATTTTGTTATTTTGAATTCAATTTCATTTGAATTCAATTTCAATTCAATAAATATTCTATTACCTTCCCTTTACTAATCTTGGGTTTTGATTCCCTTCTAACCATTTTTGTCCAGTCTTTCTCAGCCAGGAGAGCACTCTCTTTGGTACAGAAAACAATGCATAGTGTAACAAAGTTGAAAGAGAATCAGATAGTAAGCAAAAGGAAAGAGCTGAGACTTGGGGTCCCTTGAGTGATACTTTAAGGGTTGTGTCTCATTCCCTATTTTGATTCTCAGCAAAAAGTGGTTTTATGACCCTACCGCAGGATGTGGTAGGACATTTGTATATATGTGTATTTTAGGAGAAGGGAGACTCAATGGTCCTATCAGCTCCTTATAAAGTATAAAAGTTTGGTGCTTGTAAAGTGATTAACAGGGCCAGGAAAAGTTGAGTACATTTTTGGTTGCAGTGGAGCAGAGCAAGGTCAGTGACAGTCAGTAAAACTAAGCCTGGGTATCTTGAAGATAAGACATAGAACAGAGATTTCAACTTTTAATAAAGTTGTATTTAATTAAATTTCAGTGAATAACTTGTAATCAATTTAATAAATATTCACTAACTCCCTCCTGATAGGGGAATAGAGGGAAAGAAAGATTGAAAATAGAGGTTTTTTTAAAATATCTGAAGAAGAATTTGGCTAGAAAGGGCCAAAGGGAAAGAGAAAAAGAGGCAACTCCCCAAGTTAAAAGTAATGGAAGTTTTGGGATTCCTGAAAGCAATACTAACACTGTTCTCTGTTCTGGACAAAAGGAAGAAAAAAGGCTTAGAATTGGAAATTGAGGGGATGTTCATCAGCTGGGGAATGGATGAACAAATTGTGGTACATGTTGGTGATGGAATACTATCATGTTATAAGAAATGATAAGCAAGATGATTTCAGGAAAAGCTGGAAAGATCTGCAGGAATTGATGCAGAGCAAAATAAGCAGAACTGGGAGAACACTGTACACAATAACAGCAATATTGTATGATGATTATCTGTGAAAACCTGACTATTCTCAGCAATGCAACAATCTGGGACAATCCTGAAACACATGAAGGGGAATGCTATCCACCTCCAGGGAAAGAACTGTTGGAGTCATCTTTCACATCTGTGTATTTATAGTTTTATTTTGGAGTTTTGGTTATGTATGAGTGTGCTCTTACAGCAATGATCAATATGGAAGTGTTTTGTATGAAAATAAAAATAAAATTAAAGAAAAAAGGCTTGTGACCCCCTAAATGCCACCTTCAGTTCATAGTTGTTGAGTCAATTGTGTCAATGGTTTGCAAGATTAACAAATTACATTTTATAAAACATTCAGGACTAAAATTCAGTCCCAAGGGAGGAAAATGGGGGGCATTCCTCATCTGACCTAACCCACTATCAATCACTCAATACTGTACTCTTTCAGCCTCTTACTTGCCCTACCCAGGCCACAAATGTGACCTACCTCTTTACCTCTCAACCGCCTACCTCTGCCTGTACTTATTCAATAGTATGTCCTTCTCTACTGTCATGAAGTCTCTATTTCTTTTTCTCTTCTCCTTCAGAAGACAGACAGACCAATTACAGGAAGCATATGACTTCCTGAGATAAAGTGTAAAAAATAGTCCCATTTCTTTCCCCTTCTGGGGAAGTGTTGATATGAGGACCAGGGACCTCAGAAGATAAACCTCAGCTTGGATCCTGCACCAGAGATGTGCTCCCAGATGATCACAGAATCAATGGCTTTCAAGAGGTAAGTGACCTTAGAGCTCATTTAGCTCACTTACCTCCATTTCTAGTCTTATTTCACACCCCCTCTCCCCTGCACCCATCTAGGGATTCTGCTCCAGTTAAATTTAAATAATTTGATCTGCACATATCTACTTCTATGTTTGTGCTCATACTGTTCCCTATGGGAAATGTCCTCTCCCCGTTTTCCCCATAATCATTTCTAACAGTCCTATAAAGTTCAATTCAAATATCAGTTCCTCCAGAAAGCTAGCTCTGACTCCCCTTGTTGGCAACAATCTTGCTTTTGAAACATAATATGGTATTTTGTACCTCTCTAATACACTTATCTTGTAATATTAGATATTAAAACTATAAGTGCTTCTATCATTTTTCTACTAGACGGTAAGCTCTTGAAGGTGGGGGCTACAGATTAATTAATTAGCCATTCATTCTTTCTGGTTCTTAGCATGATGCTATGTGCACACAGTAGACACTTAATAAAGGTTTCTACACTGTTAAAGGTAGTAAATGACCACCCAGGATGTGAATACAAAAGCTCTTCCTACTATGCTATCCATTGGGCCAGTGATCATCAGGGAGATACTTCTTTTGGTTGAGCTCCACTTTCTGAGAAGGAGTTCAGATGAACAGAGAACCTGACAATTGTGGCCATTTCCTATCTTGCCCTTAGTTCACATTCTTAACCCCACTTTTAACCAACAAATCTATGTGTATGATCTTAATGGTCATAGTCATGCTTTCCTGCTGACTAGGGCTTATCACAAGCAAGGATGCCCCAGTGCCTTTACTGAACACCATTACAGCCAAGTATGAACAGAAAGATTAGAAAGTTTATGAAGCTACAAGGAGGCTAAGATACAAGGTCACCATAATGGGAAAAACCAACAGGATCAAATCCTAAAGTTCCTCCTCTTTGGCCACCTGGGTGTCCTAAAGGCCCAGTTAAAAAAAAAAAAAAAGATATTCATTCATCTTCAGAGAGTGATTGTTATCACAGCTGAAAACATTTAACTTCCTCCTTTTTATGAAGTACTCCTTAAGAGTAAAGAATGTTGGGGTTTTTTGCATTCATATTATCAATGCCTAGCATGATGCTTAGAACATAGTAGGCACCTAATAAATGCTTGTCAAATGACCCGATATGCTTTCATCATACCTACCCTATAACTGTTCTATTTGTGCAATATCCTCTGCTAATAGAATCCTCCTACTATACTTTAAAGTCTTTGATATCTTGGACAATAGTTTAAGCTGTGCTGAGTTCCAAGGATGAAGGATCCCTACTCCTCTAACAACTATTCACCATTATTTACATATTCTCAAAAAACTGAGCTCTTCTTCCTCACAGAACCAAGCAGTGTGCAGTATGGTATCCTTTAAAAGTCATAGGGTGGGGCAGCTGGGTAGCTCAGTAGACTGAGAGTCAGGCCTAGAGATGGGAGATCCGGGGTTCAAATACAACTTCACACACTTCATACCTGTATGACCCCAGGCAAATCACTTAACCCCAACTGCTTAGACCTTACCCCTCTTCTGCCTTGGAACCAATACTTAGTATCGATTCCAAGACAGAAGGCAAGAGTTTAATTAAAATTTTTTAAAAGTCACAGGATTGAGAAGGGTCAGCAAAAATCATCTAGTTCATTCCCATTACAGATGAGAAAACTAAAGCCAAAAAGAGGAAGAGTCTTGTGCAAGGTGAGTTGGTGGCAGACACAATTAGGACAGACACTTCCTAACTGAGTTCCTTCCACCACACTTTCTTTTCAATATCTACAAAGTGTGGCAAGTTGGGGGAGGATAGAGAGTTCTTAGGGTAAATTGGAGAACTGTGGAGATTCATGCCATCCCCCCAATGAAAGCACCTTTCACAAAAATAATCAATGAATTCCCAGAGCACAAAGACCAAGTTTTGAGACACTCATCTTCTCTCTCCTGCCTTTCTGGTAAGCAGGCTCCATCAAGCCAAACTCTGCCCACTTGTTTCCATGGGGAACTTCCTAAAAGAGAATCATGAATCATGACGTCAGCAGCTCATAGGAGGGGTTGAGTCTTCTTACTCAAATCATCATGAACTCAGCCTCGTTTCCAAAAGAGATAGGAAGGAAAGGGGTTAAAGAGACAGATATTAAACACTACAAACTGGAGGAAGATTTTCCCAGAACAAAAACAACCAAGATCCGCACTCACTCTGAAGGTCTGAGTATATGACTTATGAAAGGAGGCGAAATACATATATATTTTGTGCCATACACTCATTTTCCCCAGCCAAGTCCTCAGGAGGAAATCATAGGCATTACAGAGTCTGCTGTTATTGTCAGCCTGTTAACTGTAATAGGCCTGGATTTAATCTCTTTTCTATTCAAGGAAGTTAACTAAGAAGAAATAGTCTCCAGGAAGGGATATTGGCTCTGCCTGGTACAACCTCTGCCTGACTAAGAGGTAGCTGGTAAGGGAAGACTAAAAGACTGTATAAAGATCTTCTCAGACAACTCAAGTTAGCAAAAAGAATTGTCTAGTCTCTTTAGCAGAGAAAAGAGGCTGGGGAAGAGGAAGGGAATAGGCATTTATTAAGTGCCTCATATGTGCCAGGTATTCTGCTAAATGCTTTACAAACATGATCGCATTTGGTCCTCACAACAACCTTTGCAGGTAGATGTTGTTGTTATCCCCATTTTACAGATGAGGGAACTTAGATAGAGGTTAAATGACTTTCCCAAGGTCACACAGCTAGCCCTGTCAGAATGTCAATGCTCTCTGTGCATCCCCCAAAGGAAAATGGAATAGAACCAGCAGACTATCAACTAATGTTGGACAGATTCTCTGCTAGATAGATAGACAGCTTGATCTAAGCCCCAGAATAAAGCATGATAAAAAACACTTTGCACAGGGAGGATAGTGAAAAACACCTAACCTTTCCCTGTTGTCTCAATGTTTGTTGACTGACTTCATTAATTGACTGTCTCAGGATCATTTTACGTCCTGTTTATCTTGAAAGTTTTCCTGTGGCTCATGCAGCATACACTAAGGCCCCTTGGGGAATGCCTAGTGGGCTACACATGCCCTGGGCCACAGCTTGATAACCACATGCTCCCCAATCCCATAGGGATGTGTTCAGAGGCATTTTCTCCAGGTTATATCATTTGGAGCATAAAGCACCAGCTAGTGTGTCATACAGGTACCAGGAACTAAGACAACCTCTAAGATTACTGGAAATACTACTTCACTTTCCTACTCATTTGACATTTAGTCACTGGGCATCTCTGGAACACAAAGACAGCTCTCTTCTTCCAGAAAATCCAGGAAAGGAAACTTGGGGCCACCCCATTTCACAGTCTGGGCATTTTGGAAAAAGAGGCACAGCTCCCTCTATTGGTCTCTGCCAAAATCCCTGCTCACTAATGGCCCTATCCAATATTGGATTCATTACTAATGTACTTTGGAGATTGCTGGAAGAGCAGGTTCAGGGCTTCCCAACTCTGTGCACACCATGATAGGTATGAAACTATAGGCAGGAGTGACTCCATGCTTCCTCTATTGACTAATCTATTCATTTCCCCACCCTTGCACCTGCCCATTCCCACATACATTCCAACCATCTTCCCTTTGTTCCTTCTTCTTTCTACAAGAGCCTCAATCTGGCTGGATAATCAGCAAAAGGGAATAACTCTTTGAGAACTAGAGCTCTAAGACTAAGTGTTAGCCTAGGTCACAACATGGGGGGAATAAAAGGAGATGGAGAAGAAAAGAGGAGACACACAAGGAGAGATCATTTTTAATAATTTTTTATAAATGTCAACCTTTTAAATAACAAAATCCAGGTTTCATCATTTATTTGTGAAAAGTTACATGTAACCCAGAAAGGACTACTGTGTATCATGTCCAGTTCTACACACCAAATCTTTGGAAGATCATAAAAAAAAAAACTGGCACATGTGAAAAAGAAGACAACTAGAACAAGTGAAGGGCCTAGAAACCAGGGTGTATAAGAATCAATTGGAGGAATTGAGAGTGCTTAATTTGGAGAAGGGAAGATATAATAGCTGTTTTCAAGTACTTGAAGGACTATCATGTGGACAAGGGATTAAATCTCTGCATGGTCCCAGAAGCAAGAACTAGGAGTAATGGGAGATGACATAGAGACTGATGCTGGCTCCATAGGAAGAAAAACCTCCTAATATTACAAATGTCCAAAGAGTGAAGTGATGTTGAGGATGTTATAGAGATCCTTCTCAGGTAGAGACAGTCTATGAGTTTCCTTTCAGTTATGATTTTGGGATTTTGTTTTAGAAACATGCCACAGGGGCAGGAATATCTTGCTCCTGTTCTGCCTAAAACAAAAACTTCTGTTCTTGGAAAGCAGAATCTGGTCTACTTGTTCTTGAGTTGGGCTAAACTTGCAGCCTTTCACATCTATGTGAGATGGAGATGTCATAATGTATAACCCAAAGTACTAATTTTTCTATCCTTAGGAGGGGCAAGAATCAATTGTTCATGACTGTATAAAGTCCAGAAGGTCACTAATCTCCCTAAACCTCATGTGGTCACTTAGAAAATTCATAACAGAGACTGCTCAGTTCTTGCTTATGCATATCTGTATGGTATCACAATATATTCTTGGACAAGGATTGCAGAAAGCATACCTAGCACACACTTTCCTTCTTGTGGGACCCTATATGTAAGCAATGAGGAGCCATCTTCCCCCTCAAATGAGAATCCAAAGGCTATTTCTCTCAAGATGATACTGCCCCATCCCTGCCTCTACCCTAAGAGAGGTATACATGCAGCATGAGGAGTGCCTCAAAGGCCTTTTAAAGGAAAGGCAAGAAGGAACAAGCATTGATTAATTGAAAAGGAACAAGCATTTGTTAACTGTCAGGCACTGTTTTAAGTGTTTTAAAAATATTATCTAGTTTGATCATCACAACAACTTTGGAAGGTAGGCCCTATTATTATCCCATTTTACAGTTGGGGATACTGAAGCAGGTAGCAGTTAAATGACTTGAGCAGGGTCACACAACTTATTAGGTTGTGAGAGTGAACACACACAGTAGTTATCAAGTAAAGATTCTTATAAAAGTTGGCATTTGTGTCTTTAAGGAAAAGAAGAATTCTATGAGGCAAACATGAGGAAGGAGTACATTCCAGGAATGGGAGGATGACCAGCACAAAGCCACAGAGAAGGAAATGATGGGAAATGATGTGCTATGTCTGAAGAACAGAGAGAATAATTTAGCTGGATTACTGAGTGTGGAAGGGGTATAATGAATAATGAGGCTATTACATGTTGGCAACCAGGGATTTTGTTTTGCATGCTTTCTCACTGGTAAAGGTGGAAATAAGAAAAGCCAGATCTTTATTTGAAAAAAAATTTTTTTTCATGTACAATGAAGCTGTAAAGATAAGAAACAGAGAGGAATTTTAACACAAGGTTTGAACTTTGGTTTGATGTGGTGACCAAAGAGAATGTGAATAAAATATTTTATGGATTTTTAAAAATAGTTTGTGCAATATATAACCATTAGGCTGCAAAATATTCCATATCACATACTCCTTCTCCTCCTAGTATGCCCCACCTTTGCTCTCTTGTTTGGCATGGAAAGCCTCAGGAAACAGAAGGATCAACCAGTCAGAAATACTTTCCAAGTCCTCCCACAAACAAAATTTCTAGGAAAATTCCACTAAAAAAATCACTAGCAGAGAATAAGTGGTTGATAAATATTTTTAATTAGTTGAACAAATTCCTGTTTCAGTGCCTCATTTGATGCATTAGAGAACCATAAGTTCTCAAAGACCATGCCAAAAGAGTACAAGTTCTAAAAAGTCTGCAAGTCTGGAAAGTGTTGAGTATTATAAAGCCATGGACCTGTCATTTGAGGTTCAGCCTAGCTAAAAGGGAAGAGACTCCTCAGCAAAAGATATGCCACCAAAGGATAAATTCTTTGGCCACAGCAACTCAGGAAACCACGTAGAAGGGTTGGGATCTGCGTCAACAGAAAGTGGCCACAACTGATGAAATCATAGGATATTTGAAATAAAATGACTATATGAGATTTGGAAATCCAGTCTGTTTAGGAATCAATGTTCCTAGTTTTGTCTTGTGGGTCTACATCTTGTCCCTCTTCCATATTGCATCCCTTTATTTAAAAATCACTGTCATATACCTAACTATTCTGCTCCTCTCTTAATCTAAGCATCCTTCATTCTCTTAACTCATCCTTTTATGGCTTGATGCTACACTCTTCTAATCCCTATGGATATTCTTTCCATATCTATAGAAATTGTTCATCTCCAACCTAAAATATGGCATCAAGAATTGAATATAACACTACAGATATATTATAATTAGGACAAAAGACATCAGTACTATCATCTTCCTTATTCTAAATACCATAACTTTCTTAATGTGGTTGCTGTATTGAAGATTGGTTTTGTACTGAGTCCAAAGTACACTAGGACCCTCCTCAATCATCTCCATCTTCTGGAGTTCTGAAGGAAGATAGAAAATAATACCAAAAAGACCATTTTAAAATTTTTTTAGGCTTAGCTGGAATGCAGTTAGACCAAGCATCACAAATCTCTGCCTCTCATCTAACCTCAAACTCTTCAGGGCTCATTTTATAAAGGGAAATAATCCTGGATTTCTAGGTAGAAGATCTCAAACTTCTCTTTAGGCTCTACCCAGATTTCTCTCAGGATGTGGGCAGAACTGTCAGGATTGATTTATCCTATCTACCATCCTACTTATTCATTGGCTGTGATCCACAGAAAGGATTCGTGAGCCATTTTCTTAGAATCATTAATCATTATCCCAGCCATGGCAGCCCCACCCCTTTTATGGTCAAGTGACTATAACAGAGCATAAGGTTGATATTTTCAAGACTGTGTCCTTCCAACTGTGGTCATGGTGGGCATATAAAGATGTAAAAAAAATCCACATCCTCAAGGCATAACTATTAGTATTTATTATAACTTGGAAAGCAGACTAACATGGTACAAAGAACATAAAACTGAGTTAAGAGTCCTGAGTTGCATGTTAAATCCAACACTGACTAGCTAGTAACTTTAGACAATTAATCTCCAGTTTTTTTATTTCAGTTTTATCATCTATATTATGGGCTAATAATACTTACAGGGAAAATAAACTTTCTTCTCCATAGGGAACTGACAGAATGAACAGACCCAAAGAGTAGTCATTAATGGAATGGTGACAGCATTGAATGTCTCTAGAAAAGTGCTGCAGAGTTTTTATTCTTGGTCTTATTCAAGCTAATATTTTTATCAATGATTTAAATGAAATTATAATGGATATGCTTATCAATTTTGCAGAGGAAACAAAGCTGAGAGGAATAGATAATAAACTGGATGACATAATTGAAATTAAAAAGGAATAAATACAAGTTGGGAAAGATGTAGCTAGATATCAGTTCATGTGAAGAGAACTGGGTAGGTGATAAGAGGAGGTTAGACAGCAATTAAACAATGTTACATAAAAGCAAAAATATTAATGTGACCTTAGATGGCATTATTAAAAGCAAAGTGTCCAGACCTAGGGAGATGATAGTTCCATTGTACTCTGTCCTGGTTAGGATCTAGGATTCTCAACATCTACATCAGTTATGTTATTTTTGGTCCTGGGTACCATATTTTAAAAGAACGATAAACTGTAAAACTTCTCAAGTGGGCAATCATTACAATGAAGGGATTGATGATCACAATATATAACTGTAGCACATGAATCCACCCATCTAGGCAGTGCAGCCCATAGCTATGAGATTCAAGTGGTATCTGCGCTATCATTCTTCTTTCTTTGGACTGGCTCATTCACTCAAACTTGGTCTCATGCCTTTTCTCAATTCTCATTGTATCTGCAGCTTCTAATGTTGCAGATTACTTACTTCTCTCTAGGTTTTCATAGCACTGCTCTCTCCTGGTTCTCTGTTTGACCCTTCCTCCTCTAACTCCTTTGCTGAATCTTCATCCTAGTTATACCTACTCTCCATGAGTGTCTCCCAAGGCTTTGTACAGGTACTTCTCTTCTTTTGCTGCTATACTATTTTACTTGATCTGACCAGCTCCCTTGGTTTCAATAATCAATTTTAAATTATCATCTTTATGCAGATTACTAGCAGATCTACTTGTCTAGTCTTAACTTCTCTCCTGACCTCTAGTCTTTATCTTCAACTACCCTTTTGGACATCTCAAACTAGATGTCTTTAGGACATCTTAAACTCAACATGTCCAAAATTAAATTCATCTTTTCCCCAAAAAACCTTCCTCCCTGAACTTTCCTATTAATGTTAAGGATACCAACATCCTTCAAGTTTCCAAGGCTCACAAATAAGGTGTCATCTTCAACTCCTCACTTTCACTTCCCATGTCCAATTGATTATTAAGTCCTGTCCTATGTATCTTCACAACATCTCTCATATATGCCCCCTTCTCTTCTCTGACACCACCATTACCCTTGTGCAGGCCCTCATCGTCTCATGCCTAGAGCATTGCAATGGCATGAAGGTTGGTCTCTTTGCATCAAATCTCCGCTCACTCTGCACAAAGAAGCACAAAGAAGCATAGGGAATACAAGCAAGGTCCTGGAATCGGGAATATTTAAATTCAGTTCTGAACTCAGACATCTCCTAGCTGTGTGACCTGTGTTACTGTGGGCAAATCACTTAACCCCTGTTTGCCTCGGTTTCCTCAAAAATAAAATGGAGATATAATTGCACCTGTCTCTCAAGATTAAATGGGACATTTGTTTTTTCTAAATCCTTATTGTAGTGTCTGTCATGCAGTAGGCATTATATAAATGTTTATTTCCTCCTCATTCTAGTCCATCTTCCAGGCTGTTGCCTTGACAATATCATTGCCATATTTTTAAAAAGCTCTAGTTGTTCCTGATTGCCTCTAGGAGCCAATATTAAATTAGCTATTTGGCTTTTAAAACTCTTTCTAGTCTTCTTATATCTTACTCAACTTGATCCAATGATGTTGGCATCCTTGTTGTTCTCTGCACAAACCACTCTGTCTCTGACTCGAGGGTTTTCACTGGCTATCACCTATCCCTAGAATTTTCTCCTTCCTTATCTCAGTCTCCTGGCTTCTCTAGTTTCCCTTAAATCTTAGCTAAAATTCCATCTTCTATAGGAAGCCTTTCCTGATACCCCTTAATACTAGTGCCTTCCTTCTTTTGATTATCTCCTATTTACTCTGTATATATGTCTTGTTTATATGTGGTTATTTTCATGTTGTCTCACCCATTAGACTGTGAGTTCCTTGAGAGTGTGGACTATTTCTTTGTATTTCTTTTGATCTCAAGAGCTTAGCACAGTACTGGGCACACAGAAGAAGCCAAATAAATGCTAACTAAATGACTGGTAGTAATGATCACAAACACTCAGTGTTGCATAGCACTTAATGACTACAAAGAACAACTCATTATGAAGTGTTCTCCCTACAACACAGACAGCATGGTATAGGAGAAAAGAGAGCATTACATTTGAAATTCAGGGCCTGAATTTAAATCTTGGCTCTGCTCCTAACTAACTCTGAAAATTTGGTTAAGTCTCTTACTCTCTCTGACATTCAGTATTCTCACCTAGAAAACGGACAAAGAAGGATGCTGGAATGCATTATCTCAGCAGCCTTTCTCAATCCACTTTTTTCTTATGGCCCAGTATTATTCTTTGACAGGAAGAAGTTTGGTATACCATGTGAGAGCTGAGAAACTCTCATATGTTCATGTGTGTTTCTAAGTGGTGGTGGATATGATCTAAGATGGTGAGAACCAATACTCTAATTTCTCTTCCACCTCTAAATCCTATGAATCAATAACTATATGGTTACAGCAAGGCTTCAAAAGAGATGAAGTGATTTTTCACAGAGTACCAGATTATAAAAAGACCCCTTAAGATGAAAGGAATCCCCATGTCCAATATGTCAGAAAAATATAGAAACATAATCTCCCAGATGAGAGAATTGTCAAAATAAGTCATCAAGCATTTAAGTGCATGCTAGGTGCCAGTCACTGTGTCAAGCACTTAGGATTCCAAAGCAGAAATAGTTCCTATATTCAAGAAGCTCATAGACTGATGGGAGAGAAAAGAGGCAAACAACTGTGTATAAAGAAGAGATAAACAAAATAAGTTGAACATAAACACAGAGACAGGTACTACCAGCATTAAGATACTAGAAAAACTATCTTGAGACATAGGGATTTGAGAGCCCCCCAATTCTGTGCAGTATAACAACAGTTAGCCAACTTCGACCTGAAAAATGTGTTATAAAAATGTTAACAGGTAACCCTCAGATATACAAACTTTAGTCTAGCCTCAGAAGTCTTACTGGAAAATCTTCATTCTTATTCCCTTGCCCCCAGTTCCAAAACAATAAGCTGGAAGGTGTACCCTAAATAGCTGACTGAACTGACCAGCTACACTGTATTATATATAAAGATAGCCACTTAAAAGCTGGTGAATGAATGACAAGATGATGTTGAATTCAGCATAATTAATGCTAAACAATAGAGTACAGTGTAAAGTAGGGTTGTATTTGGTGGTCTAAAATCAAGGAGTTGGACTAAATGGACTCCCAAGGCTACTTTTAGTTCCAAATTCATGATCCTATTATTTCTGCAATAATTAGTTGATTAAGACTATAGTCACTGTGGTTTTCCAGTTTGTTATAGCAAGAGTTAAATAAAAATAAAAACAAATTCATATAGCTTAAGGTTTAAAAAGTGCTTTCCTTCTTTAAAAAATCTAGGAAGTAGGTGAAGAATGTATTATTACCCACAATTTACAGATGATGAAAATGAAGGTAAAAGCAATTACATGTCTTATAGTCCCATAACTAATAAATGTCAGACCTGGGACTTGAATGCTGGTCTCTGACTCTAAAAACAGTGCACCTTTCTCTAAACCCTGCTGCTTTTCTCTGCCTCTTTTCAATTCACTTACTATTTTTCCTTTATTATGTGGACAAACATGAAAAAGAAGGGGGATTGGAAGGCAGCTTTATCTGGTACCATTTAGGACTAGAATTGTTTGTGTCAGGAACCTGATTTAAGTTGTCATGTTTTGATACAGGCTCCAAAGCAGCATTAACAACCAGGAATCAATACTGAGGCTTTATAGGGACCCACTGCAGGCTCCTTTACCTCCTGTCTAATGAATCAAAGGCTTGTAATCAATCAATGAAAGCTGCTAATAGCTTTCTGCTGCTCTTAATGGTTTTGCATGAGCTAGATAGAACAGTGCATTAGTGATCAGAAGTAGTATAATAGTTTCTGAATCTTGCTACACACAATCTTAGTGTTTGTTAAGGGAAAAGCTAGTAGAGACACTCAAATAATAAGGATAATAGATGCTGTTTCTATAGCAATAACAATAATGATGGAATTTAGCTGACAGAATGCTTTTAAGACTGCAAAGAACTTTACATCCACCATTTCGTTTGTTCCTCACATCTCTGGAGAGTAAGTAATGTAAGCATTAGTACTTCCATTTTCTAAGAAGAAGGAAGGCAATGTGGCAGTCTAGTGGGAAAAGCTCTAGATTTGGAATTAGAAAACCTGGATTCAAATACTGCCTCTGTCATGTATTATCTGACAACAAATCACTTCCTTTTCTGGTTCTCCATTTCCTTCTCTCTGTCTGAAGGGGTTGGACTGGAAGATCTTTAAGGCTCAGTTAAAAATCCTATGATTACTACTCCTTGTCACAAGTGGCAATCAGGGCTTTGACCTCCACCTTTAATGCTCTATCTACAAGTCCATGAAGCTAATTAGTCTATAATTTGGGGAAAAGCATTCCCTATTTTAAAGATGGTACAGATAACACTGTATCCAACATTATCATAGTTAACATTTATACAGTATCTATTATGTGCTACTACTATGTAAAAATTTATATTTTTTTATAAAATATGCTTTATAAAAATTATTCCATTTTATTCTCACAATGCTGAGAGGAAGACACTATTATTATTATTATTATTATTCCCACTTTACAAATGGGAAAACTAAGGCAGACAAAAGGTTTGGCAACTTGCCCAAGGTCTGCTGCTGTTCATTCGGCCAAGTCTTCATGATCCCATTTGTGGTTTTTCTTGGCAAAGATACTGGAGTGGTTTGCCATTTCCTTCTCTAGCTCATTTTATAGATGAAGTAAGGTAAGCATGGTTAAGTGACTTGCCCAGGGTGAAGCCTGATTTGAACTCAAGAAGATGAGACAGAATATTGAGGGGGAGGAAGGAGTCTATCTACCAAGAGATGCAGAGAGACTATATAACTACAAAACAGTCTTTACAAGAATAAAGACAGGTCTAAAAAGTCTGGAGAAAGATTATGTGCTTAAGGTTAGGCTATTCTAATGGAATAAAAATAACAATATTACCTAAATTTTAGAGTCACTTATTCAATGCCATACCAAATGAACTACCAAAGAATTACTTTACACTTAGGAAAAAACAATGATAAAATCCATGTGGAGGAACAAAAGGATCAAGAATCTCAAGGAAAGTAATGGGAGTGTGGGGGGGAGTGAGAAGCAAAGGAACCTAGTAGTACTAATCCCAAACTAGACTGCAAAGTAGCAATTATCAAAACTCTCTGGCATATGTTTAAAAAACAAAAACCAGAAATTGATCAGTAATGGATAAGGCACAGAAAATATAAGAGCAAACAAACCTAGTAGCATTTTTGTTAATAAACTGAAAGACCTAAATTACTGACAATAATAGAGTAAGGACTCAATATTCAACAAAAGATGCTCAGAAAACTAGAAAGCAAGGAATTAGGTACAGATCAACGTCAAACAATATACACCAAGATAGACTCCCAATGGATAAAAGGACACAACATAAATGTCAAAGGAATAAGGGAAAATGAACTTTTTACAGCTATGGATAAGGGCCGGGTTAATAATCAAACAAGGGATAACAAGGACAATATAAGATAAAAAAGAGAGTTTTGATTACATAAAATTAAAAGATTTTGCACAAACCAAATACAACTAAAGCTAGAAGGCAACCTGGGAAAAATCTTTAAAATAAATTTTTATGATAAAGTCCTATATCCAAGATATAGAAGGAACTGATTCAAATTCATAAGAACAAGGGTCATTTCCACAACTGATAAATGGTCAGAGTATATGAACAAGCAGTTAATTCTCAAGGAAGGAAGAAACCCAAACTATCAACTGCTATATGAAAAAATATTTCCAATTTTAAAAAAATAGAGAATTGAAAATTGACACGAACCCTGAGGTTTCTATCTCACACTCATCAGATTGGCAAAGATAACAAGAAAGAAAAATTACAAATGTTGGACAGATTTTGGAAAAACAAGCACATTAATGCACTACTGATGGATCAGAATATTGGTATAGCTATTCTAGAAAGCAATTTGCCCCAAGAGTTACTAAACCATGCACAATCAAAACCACCACTACTAAGCCTAACCTCCAAAGAAATTTAAAAATAAGAACCCATATTATAGATACAGATATATATTTGTAGCAATTCTTTATTATAGAAAATTACTGGAAATTAATGAGGTACAGGAAGGAAGGAAGGAAGGAAGGAAGGAAGGAAGGAAGGAAGGAAGGAAGGAAGGAAGGAAGGAAGGAAGGAAGGAAGGAAGGA
>NC_058131.1:217795423-217872125 GCF_016433145.1 Gracilinanus agilis
GAGAGAAAGAGAGAGAGAGAGAGAGAGAGAGAGAGAGAGAGAGAGAGAGAGAGAGAGAGAGAGAGAGAGAGAGAGAGAGAGAGAGAGAGAGAGTCTCTAGAAAGAAGAGTTAAGATCTAACCTGGAATCATTTCTCAAAAAAATTGAAGGCAGTAAGAACTGGTCCAACAGCTGTGAGTGTCCAAGGTCAGAGAACAGAGCACCCTCTCCCCTGCTGTCTTGTCTGGGGCACTGGGGACAAGGGAAAGGAGGAGGTCTGGAACTTGCCTCTGTGGTAGCCCTCAGGGGAGGAAGTCCAAGTGACAAGGAGGGAAATTCAAACAAACAAGGTCCTGGACTTTCTCAGTAGAGTTGTCCACCACAAATATATCTGTTTAAGAAAATAATCATCGACACAAAAAGGCTATGCACCCCAAATGTTGACAGAAACATATTTGTGCTAAATATACTCTAGGAGAGCTATCCCAGAACAATCCTTTCCTCAGCAGCCCGAGGATGGCCTCAGTACTGCTGCCAAGGTCAAACAGGCATAAGCCAAGGCAACTTTGTGCCTGCCATGATTTCTGGACAGGATTTCTTCTAAAAAAGTAAGACTTCAGGTTTTCTTTAAGGGTCAGAAAAACACTGATTTCCAAAGTTAATATAGTGAATAATGAGGCGTCTAGGTTGCATAGATTATAGGTAGTTTACAGTGCTAGACTTGGGAGTTCAAATCCAGCTTCAAACATGTACTAGCTGTATGACCCTGGGCAAGTCACTAAACCTCCCACTGTCTCCGTTCCCTCATCTATAAAGTGAGAAAAATATTAATATCTACATCCCAATGTTGTAGTGAGAATCAAATGAGGTATCTGTAAAGGCAAGCCTTAAATAGTTTTTATATAAATGCTGGTAATTATTATTATTATTCTCTTCCACTCAGCTTTTTTCACCCCTAATGGAATACACACCAGATTCACAATGAGCATCTTATCTGTCCCTAATAGCTATATTCCCCACCAAGTAATGGCCCATATATATTGGGTTAATTCATCCATGGACACATGGGGGAAATAAGTCTAGTGTTAACAAATGGGGACAACTCCCTGTCACATGGATTTATAAAATAACATTTCGAGGTTTACTTCTGTAAACTATGAAAACAGATGTGCTTAAAATACCAAAGGGGAAAGTGACAATTATGGAATTCCTGACCTTGCTCTTCCTGGCCTTAATCTTTCAGCTCTCCCACTTTATAAAACCCTCATTTTAGTTCTAATTCTTCTATTCAGTGTTAGCTGAATGCATGAATGAAGAATCTGATTTCATAGGTAAATACATTCGGGATCCTATCCAATTCTGCCTTCTCTTAAACAATGTCTCTAGACTAGAGAAACAATTCAAAAGAAGGTGAATGAATTCCCTTTGAGGGAAATGAATACAGGAAGGCTGAACTATTAAGTCAAAATACTTGTAGCACATAGGATTCAAAAAGCTACTAGGGGGATGGGAAAAGAAAAAAGGGAAGGAAGAAAAGGGGGAAAAGGAAAGAAAGAAGGGGAAGTGAAAGGGAATGAAAGACAAGGAAGGGTCATTAAAGCATTATTTTTTTTAAACCCTTGTACTTCGGTGTATTGTCTCATAGGTGGAAGATTGGTAAGGGTGGGCAATGGGGGTCAAGTGACTTGCCCAGGGTCACACAGCTGGGAAGTGGCTGAGGCCGGGTTTGAACCCAGGACCTCCTGTCTCTAGGCCTGACTCTCACTCCACGGAGCTACCCAGCTGCCCCCTTATTTTTATGCATCTCAAGGAACAGAAGGGAGACCAGAAGGAAACACAAACAGGATGGCCTTGAAGTTTATATGTTGAATTTATTACATACTTTAAAAGAAAAGCAAGCTGTTCATAAGAGATTGGTAATACCCTGTACAAGACTCTTTTTCCGTGCCAAGGCTCTCTACGCTCACAAAGTACCTTACATACATTATTCCATTTGATCCTCACAACAACCTTATGAGGTAATATAAAAATCATTATTCCCATTTGACTACTGCATACTACCTATGTGACCCTGGTCAAGATTAGAGAGATTAAATGATTTTACCTAAAATGTTACTCCTAAGTGGCAAGGCCCACAACTTGCACCCAAGATTCCTGACTCAAAGTCTAGTATTCTTTCTAGTACATCACAGTAGAAATAACCTCCAAAGACAGAGAGGAAGCAAAATTGGGCACAAGAGATATACTATCACGTGAACTTTACAAAGAACAGCTCAAAACTCCAAGAAATTGGATGGACCAACTATGGTCCCACATCTAGTTTAAAGCAAAATTTTAGATCTGAAAAGGGCAGAGCTAGAGAAAGACTTGAGAGAACATAGAATGTTAGAACTAGAAAGGAGCTTGGAATACAAAATGTCAAAACTGGAAAGGAACTTCAAATTCAGAACATCAGAATATACAGGGAGCTCAGAACTCAATGTCAGAATGAGAAAGTACCTTAGAGATCATCTAACTCAACTGTGTGCTGATAAATGGGGAAAGAGGAGGACGTGGGGAAAATGTGCAGACATACTTTTAGGGTTAATTTTCACTAACATTTTCACCATCACTTTCTTAAGGCTAGATCATCTACAAAACAAGAGCTTAAGTCCTTTGTTTTAATTTGTTGTATTAGCCAGTTTCTGAGGTGTCAATGTTAGTACTAAAACTGAATAACCTCTGGAGAGGCAGTACCAGTAACTGGTTCCAGCACACCCGACCCAATGTGTTAGGTAAGTAAAGTAATTTCTCCAAAATCTCATAGTGGCTTAGTGGTAGGCCTTGGTCCAGTGCCTTTTCTTAACTATCACAGATGGCTTCTCTGGCCAAATCCAGAATACATTTCTTGGGAGGAAAAAAGCCCACATAGAAAATAAGATACAGATGCTTTTTAAAGGAACTCTTTGGGGGTAACTCAAGGAAAATAAAGCTTTGGATATGAGAGATTACCCCAATTCTTTGCTTCACCTTACAGTAGGGGAAAAATGTCTTTTCTGGTAGTATATAAAACCACTAACTGGATCCCATATCTATGCAATTTAGCTTCATTAACTATGACTCCATGAGAGAATGAATCCACAGTTCATTACTGCATGTGAGGTCTTCATCACTCCTCCTTGATGGCCTTAGCTAGGGACTATGCCATATTGAGGAAGAGCTAGCATATCTACAGAGGGACAAGCAGGAAATCCAGAGAGACAGTGAGGACCTTTCTTAGACACACCTTCCCCTTCCAAGTGAGAGCACATGGAACTTCTACAGAAAGTATATAGATCATTTACTTTTCAGAGTGAGGAAACAATGACAAACATAAAACATGTTTTTTTCTGGGTGGGGTTTAAGGGTTCACATTAAAAGTCAGTCATTAAAAGACCAAACTACTTTTGAAAAGATTGGGGGAAAGGTGCTCAGGCCTTAATTGTAAAACAGCAAGAATTTCTAGCTTTGAAAAATGACAAGAGCCTTCAGGGGCTTTGACACTTGGTCACCAACAAAGAGAGCAATGCCAAACCAGGTCAGTCCTCCAGAGTGCAAATACCTCTAGCCAGGGCCCACCAATTAATCAATCCATCAACAAGCATTCATTAAGCACCTATTATGTGTCAGGCACTAAGCCAGGCAACTGGTATACAAAAAATAAAAGTTAAACTGTTCCAAGTAGCATGTATGTTAGATGGAGTGCTGTATCTGGTATCAAAAAGACTTGGGTTCAAATCCTGCCTCAGTTACTTATTAACTATGGAGGCATGAGTAAGTTATAGGTAAAACTGAGCCTCAGTTTCATCTGTAAAGAAAATAATAGAAGTACCAGTAATATATATCTCCCTCAGTTGTAAAACTCAAATGAAATAATGTAGGTTTAGTAAAGGGCTTTATAAACTTCATGGACTATATAAATAAGAGTGGTGAATCTTTTTCTCTCCCTATAAAAGCAATTATTGAGTAATAGTTCAACTCCAAAAATCACTAGTCTCCAGAAAGACCTTTAAAATCCTTAAGATGTTTCAGGTTGGAAAGTATCACACTCAATATTTAAAGCGTTGGGGTTTTGTTTTCATGTATATTGGGAAAGTAATTTTTAGTTGCAATCTGTAACTACAGCAAGGGAAACAGACCCCTCTCAAAAAGAATCATTAATATGCCTAAACATTCCTTATGGGACACAAAGAAGTGACTGGAAAGATTATAGCAGAGACCCTTGCATCTTGTGTCTGAAGGCTTCCCATAATACATGGTGCAGATGTACTACTCTTCAACCGCCACCAAAATCAGGGGAGAGTAAAGTAGATTGTAGGTAAATGGTTCCCATTGTCTCTTTGAAGAAATAGGTTGATCTCTCTCCCTTAATAAAAGAGTTCTGGGATCGTTCCAACTACACTAGTTTTCTCTATAAGACATCTGGAATCAGAAAGGAACCACAGAGAATCCTTGGAAAAAAGATCTATTACTATCTCCACAACCCTCTTTGAATTGTGCTGGGCAAGAGCAGCTAAAGAGCTGGGAACAATGGTTAAGCTAAATTGTACCTCTTTAGGGTTAGAGTTAGGGATGGGGCCTAAACCTGTAATCTGACGGATTTGGGAACTCTTTCTAACTAATGAAGGTAGGCATTTTCTATGCAACTTGTCTTAGAAAATTGCCTAGACCATTTGGAGGTTAGATGGTTTGCCCAGAACCAGTATATGTCAGAACTATAGATCTGAACCCAAGTCTTTCTTAGCTTCAAAAGCTAACTCTGCATCAATTCTGCAACATGGGCTCTTTCATTCCTTAATCAAACCTGCAGAGGGGTTACTCCAGATAACATAAGCAGTTCCCTAGAGAAAAAACTATCTAGGAGAAAAAGAGAATGCTACGTATTTACTCTGAAAAACTGTAGAGAAAAGAGAGAAAAACATAAAGAAGAGCATTTGTAATTTGTAATCAAGTGTCTTAGAGTCAAAAGGCTTGAGCCTAAATCCAAGTCCAAGTTCCAACATTTATAAGATATGTGACTCTGGGAAAATCACTTAAACCAATCTAAACCTCAGTTTCCTCATTTGTAAAATAGAGTTTAAAAATTATGCTACCTATCTCACAAGGCTATTATGAAAAAAGTGCTTTGAAAAACATTAAAATACTTTAGAAATGTGAGTTATTATTATTATTATTATTATTATTATTACTGCTGTTCTTATTCCATGAGAGAAAATTAAAGCCCAGAGAGGCTGTCATGCTGTAAGTTTTGCCACAAGTTATTGACAGCTTGGACTTTCTTGCTCTTAGTCTGTCCCTGGCTCCTAAGAAGAATACTAAGTCATTCTGGCATTCTATTTGGATTATAAAAACAGCATTTCAGCTGGAGTTTGCTTGGAGAGAACTCATACTGAGCTCAACCCTGTTGTTCCAAAGAGAATTTGTCTTGTGGTTTCTTATGCTCCATTCTTGAGCTCACATAACTCAAAAATGGTTTCATTTTCCAAACCAGATTTTATGGCCTATTAGTCTCAGAATAAGACTTGAGCACTTAAAATATTTCCTTACTCTTTCTTTTATCCATAGAGAAAAAGTACTCCAGGATTCTGTAGAGAAAAAGAAATTCAAATACAATGGTCACCAGGAAGCCCCAGAGCCCTAACATTCCAAGAATAACCACTTTATTCCATAAATATTTTTATTTATCTGGGGACCTGGTTTTGGCAGCAATGAGAATCCCCCTCATTCAGCACTCACCAGGTGCCTACAAGTGATTCTAGACAAGAGATGTAGTAACAAGAGTTACCAAAACACATGTCCCTTCCCTACCCTCTCAAATATGCTATATAAATAAAATGGGGTACTACTGGGCCCAAAGGTGGTTTGGGAAAAGTTGAGACTGGGAAAGGGGGCTCTCAAAAAGTTAATGAGTATAATCAATAGCTCTTAGACCAGCCATGAAAATTATTTTAACAAGCATGTGAGTCAGCACACAGGAGGCAATGACATGGGCATGACTGGTGAAAGCCCCCATTCAGAAGCACCAGAAACCAATGAGGGCACCCCAAAATTCCCAACATAACATGTCCTCACAAAAGTCTCAGCCTCCCTCACTCCTGTCTGTGGTCCCACTGACCACGGTGGGTTCTGTGGTCATGTGTAATTCCTCAAGGTCTGTATTTAAAGAGGGAGTCTTTCTCCCTTTTTCAAGGCAAAATTATGTGTATCTCTGCTTACCTGCCTTGCCTCCATTTCTCTCCCCTTAATCATCAATGGAGCAAGAAATATACAAACTCAAAGTATCTACTGTAGGTAACTATTTGTTCAGAAACCTTAGAGATACAGGAAATAGAAGGTAAGAATAGGGAGAGTTTTTGAAGACTGGAGGTAGGGTACCATTGTTTAAGACCTAAGAATTTTATCACACAGTGATTTTATTAAAACTCTCCAGAGAAATGCTAGTTGTATGGCCCATTGTGGGGGAGAACTGAACTTTGAAGACTATAAAAATGGCATATAAGCTGTGGAAAGGTTCTGAATACAGCCCTCATGAGTATCTAAGGGCCTAATTCAAAAAGGCTCATCCCTAAAATGACTCTAAGGAGACTAATTTTTTTGGTTATAGCAACTCTGGAAGATCAAATTACAGAAGGGATGAACCTATGTCATTGAAAGGAGTTTCCTATTAAAGAATTACAGAAACTTGAAGTGCAGGTATGGCAAAATCACAAAAATAAAACTGACCACATCTTATTCAATTTGAAACAATTGGTGCCAATGTGGAAATCAT
Organism: Gracilinanus agilis; assembly: GCF_016433145.1. NCBI lineage: Eukaryota > Metazoa > Chordata > Mammalia > Didelphimorphia > Didelphidae > Gracilinanus > Gracilinanus agilis. Next base: position 217,802,190 of record NC_058131.1, read on the forward strand.
TTCCAAATCACCTGCTTCTGTTAGAGTACTCAACAATGACTTAAATCAAGAATCAAAATTAACAAAAGACTAAAAGGAAAAATAAAAACTAAAATGATACTGCACAAAATTATAACTCTGATTTGACCTATTTTCTAAAATGCAAAATGAATAAAAGCTATCAATAGTGACCTTTTTTAACCAATGTAAATCAACTGCTGTAATAAAAAATATCAACGATCCAAGAAATCATCTCAACATCCATGTACATGAATCACTTGCCAAGCAGGGAAACCAACCAATCAAGGGCAAAGTGGTTTAAGATCATAAATTGGTTTGGAAAAAGTAATATAGAAAGATGGTAACAAGACGGTAGGAAGGTTAGTATCTCCACACAAATTATTAAAGAATTGTATATAAGGAAAAAATTTTTACAGAAAACTTGCTCTGAGACCCACCAAAGCAAAATAATCCTAAAAACATTTATAAATTAATATAAAATGAAGACAACAAATAGACCAAAAAAAAAAAAAAGAACTTCTCTATTAGCACTTCTATACTAATCAATTTTCAATAACAATGATAGTACAGGGACACCTAGATGACTCACTGGATAGTCAGGCCTGAAGATGGCAATCCTGGGTTCAAATTTCACGTAAAATACTTCCTAGCTATGTTACCCTTGTCAAGTCACTTAACTCCAATTGCCAGGCCCTTACCACTCTTCTGCCTTGGAATTGGTACTTAGACAGAAAGTGTTTAAGAAAAGAAAAAAATAATGATAGTAAAAAGTAAGAAATCTAAAAGGTATAAAGTTTTTTTTTAATTTACAAATTTTAAATTTTGAGGGATTGATTTCAAGAGAACACAGGGAAGCTGCCAAATGATATTTTTTGTCTTAGAAAATATTATTCCTGCTCTCCTCCTCAAAAAAGGTGATGAAGAGGATGTTATTAACTAATAAACCATATGTCTGTTTCTCATTCCTATAAAATCTTTATGAAAATGATCTACACATTTAATGAATATCCTTCATGATAATCTGAAAGAAAAAAAAAACAAGCTATTACAAACTATTTTCTACCACAAACTCCATATTTCGCAGTCACATAACTGACTGAAACATACAAAGAAGATATGATCCTACTTCATTTATTAGGTTGTTGATTGTAATAAAATTGACCCAAGAGGGCAAACTATAGCCTTAAGGTATCTCCCATGTGCATGTTAAAATCATACAAGCTGGGGGCAGCTGGGTAGCTCAGTGGATTGAGAGCCAGGCCTGGAGACAGGAGGTCCTAGGTTCAAATCCGGCCTCAGCCACTTCCTAGCTGTGTGACCCTGGGCAAGTCACTTGACCCCCATTGCCCACCCTTACCAATCTTCCACCTATAAGTCAATACACAGAAGTTAAAGGGTTTAAAATTAAAAAAAAATTAAAAAAAAAACATACAAGCTTTCTTGATTGATCAAGAGATAGTTTTCTTTAAGAATCTATAGATATAGACATATACACACATTCATTTTTTCATTTTTCCTAACCTATAACTGAAATAGTAATTTGTTCAGTTATTTAAAGGCACTCCATGATATAAATACTGTCCATGGGGTCCATGACACAAAAAAGGTTAAGAATTTCTGTTGTAAACTGATATAGTCTGAAGAATACAGAAATATGGAACAATAAATAAAATGACCACAATAACATAAGTGAAAAATAACACTAAAAAGCAGATGAACTTAGATTATTTGTAATGACAAACCTCTGTCTCAGATACCAGGTGATAAACCACATTTCCCTCTTCTTGACAGAGAGAATTGGAACCATGAGGTATAAAATATTGCATTTGTTGTCAGATATGTTCATTTTGCTTAACTGTTCTTCTTTGTTACTAGGAAAGGTTCAGTGGAAATGACTGCCATGAAAAAAAACCAAAAGGTCTCAATAAAATTTTCAAAGAAAAAAAGTGATGAAAAAGATATCATCTAGGAAATATACAATTAGAAGGGGGATGGTTGCCACATGTTAAGAACAAAGGATAATATTTGGGATTTATGGTCACATATTGAGAGCAAACCTGAATGCTCTTCTGATACTCAGGACAGATAAAAGGAAGGCCTCTAAAGCACTGGGTAAATTCTCTGTGGAAGACACATGAGAAGTCATGGATGAGAGTTGTACAGAATGAGATGTGGATTAGTTTGGATAGCTTCTGATTTGTTGGAAGGGACATCCATATCATGGATCTCAGAATAATCTGAGAAATGTCTGAAGGTATCCCTGGGTTTTTGAAATATATGCCTGAGAAGTACAATCCTTAGTAAATCCTATCAGTTAGAAAAACTTCAAGAATGGGCCTAATGGTGGAAAGTTCTGAGATGTTCATCAGCAGAATGAATAAAGGGTGATGAATTTTTCAACCACATTAATCCCTGAAGTCCATCTACCAGCATAACAGGGTTGAAATCTACATTGATAGAAAGGTTTCCTACCACAATAAAATCACAGATCCCTTAAGTCATTAAGTATTTGTATAGATGAAGCCACTGGAAGCAAGGTCTTTATTACAACTCCTGTTTTTTTCAGACTCTGAATTAAGTGAATGAGTACATCCTCAACAGACCAGGCCCCACTGTAGTTTACAAATCAATTCTCCTATGGACAACTCCATTTAGCTTTAGTTGGTTAAAGGAAAATACTAGTTAAATGTGGTCTCCCAAGAGTGAGAAAGACGCCAGGTAGACAATCCCATTGGGCTGTCCTTGCCTCTGTTAACAATCTATCCTCTTCATGGAGACATTTTTTAGACTTAGGGGCACTTAGAAATTAAAACAAAACAAAAAACTTCCTGTTTCTATCTCCAAAGCCAGCAGATCTTGAGAGAGATACAACTGAAAGAAACCTTCAAATCCAGGAAAGAGACTCAGTAGAGTTAAAACAGAAAAGACCCACCAGCATTAGCTTTGCAAAGAACCATCAACTACTAGTCAAAGTGGTGGCTTTCAGTTGGCCTCTATGGAATGAAGAAAGCAAACAAGTAGATGAGAAGCATGTCGTGATCCTTGGGGGGCAAATCTGAAACCTCTTGAGGAATCTACCATGTTTACTGCAAGAGCACTGATGAAGTAATGAGTGTGCATTTGGACCCATGCCTTCCTGGGGACCTGGATCATAGCTCCTGAGAATGAGTCTGCCTCTTCTCCCAGGAAAGTTTTCTTTTCCCCAGGGCCAAAGTCTTCCCTGGGCACTGACTTTCTGAAAGACAAGGTTACAGCAGCTAGCGTTCCTCCACTTCACTGGGGTCCCAATTTCTCAATGAAGCTCTAAGGCATGAAGGACAGGATTATGGGCAATATCCTTAGAAGATTCAGAAGCTTGCCTCACTATCCCATGAGTGAATTCCTAGAAACAATGTGACAAGGTATCTTAAAATAGGCATTGTTTTTGTTGGATACTACACTTTATTTCAGGCATCAAATCTAATCCTTAGTCCTATAAGAGTAATTGGTAGAAAATCAGGTGGAGCTAAGAGAGTTAGGATTTCTCCTCCTCTTTCATGTAGTCTAAAAATGTTTATTATTATTATTTTTTAATGATTAGTAGTTTTAGCTAAATAAAGATTCCCCCCCCCACCCAATACTGTTTCCTTTGGCTACATAGAAATAAATACCCAGCAGGGAATATACAAATGCCTCTGTTGCTACTGTTAAGTTTGAGTCAGGCCAGGAAGATTCATGGTGTATCCATGGTTCTAAGAGCCACCTTCAGTAAAGGTGAGCAATTCCAAAGAAGTGTGAGGTGATGTTAAGTCATGGGAATGTACATCAAGGTAATCCAGACTGAGGTAGTCCTGGAGGGTCTAAGGCTAAGGACTGGGTCAACAGAACAGGCTAAGATTATATAGACAGGCTGGAGATGACAGTCGGAAACAAGGTCTTATAGAAAGGGGGCATGGTTGCTTCCATCCCTGGTGGGGAAGATGATGTGAGAATCAGGAAGGTTAGGTCAAATTGGAAGACAGGCCAAGTTCAGAATCCAAGTGGACGGGATATAGCCTAATTGATATTTGGCAGTCCAAATATCTTCTTTTCCAAATCCACTGGTCATATAGACAGGTCTCAGGGCATTATGAAATCCTTGGTTTCCACCACATATTCCAATGGTATCAATTAAGGGATCTAATAGTAGAAACCAGGATTAGCACAAATACTTCTGCCTAGGCAGAAAAATCTAGATGGGTTCGACTGCAATTTAAATCTCAGTTCTGAAACTTGATTAGATATATGACTGTAAACAAATTATTTGACATTTCTGTGCTCAAGCCTTCATCTGCAGCTATCTCAGTGGACTGTGATGACTACTTTGTAAATCTTAATACTAACATAAACTGTATGATCATGAAACCATACAGTGAAAGTTGACTGTTTCTCACTTTAACTGTCTAGAGCCAACCTATCCATGCAATCTCACTAAAGAAACAAGACCCTTAGTTTCCAAGAATTATGGGATTGCTGTCAATTAAATGGTTTCTTTCTTTACTAAACCAGAGAAAGAGTGGTTAACACTTCCTAACAACTGAAGAAACCTCAAATTGGCATTTGTTTTAAACTTTGTAATTTTCTCCATGATGTGAAGAAGTCCAGGAGGGAATGGCCTTCTGAAATCAAAGCCTGTGCCCTACTTTCAGATGAGATAGTCTATTCTTCACTTCCTTGTACAAAGAAAACCACTTTGATCTTTAAAACTGCCAAACACTTTCCCAAGCAGGTTTGAGAGTATCTCCAGCCATGAGTAAAATGGAATCTAGGGAATGTGATCTAAGAGGACACTAGGGTAGTGATGATAACTTAATTGTGATTATAAAGATGGCAGAAAGAGATATGGCTTCTTTAAGTGGCAATTCTAAGAACTCAGATGCTCTTTGAGTAAGAAGACAGTTTTGAACATGAAAAAGGAAAAGAGTTAGCCCAGACTAAGTTTAAAGAACAAGTCAGACAGTTCTTGACTGTGGAAAGGGAGGGGAGTGCAGTATAAAATGATGTCCTATGTAAAATTCACTCCAAAATTCACTTCTTCCAAAAACCACTCTCTGATTATCCTCTTCCCACCCTAATTATTTCTTGATTCAATTTATTCCAATAATAATACTTCACATGTATACGCTGCTTTGTGGTTTAAAAAGTTGGTTCCATATGATTTCCACAGCAGTCTTCTGAAATATGTGGTATCATTCATTAGCCTTGGTTTTCTCATCTATAAAATGACTAGATTAGATTCATATAGCTAGTAAAGTGGGAGTCTAAGCCAGGTCTTCCTGTTTTCAAGTTCATCCTTCTTGTGACTATATAACACTAACTAATTCAATTAAACAAGCATTTATTAAATACCTATTGTCAACCTGTAAAAACACAGAACTACTAAAGTAGTCAGAAAAACCAAGTCTTTAATCAGGAAAGAGATAGGTCCATAATATCTGCCACTACACAGAGCCAAGCACCAAAATACTACACAGAATCAAAATCCTGGGGCTCTGGAGCCAGTATTTCTGGGAGAATGCATCACAGAAGATGATTCTCCAAAGAGTAATAGAACATGGGAATTTTACATACTTTTTTGGGGAACTTCAGATTGCAAGCAGTCTTGGGAAAGACTGTAGCCAGCAGCTAGGATATCAGGGAGTGGTCTACTACAATGAATACAAAAGGAAAGGGTCAAGCCAAGGATTGGGCTGCCAGGGAGAGGACTTTAGTACAATGGGAGAAGCTATTAAGACAAGTAAGAGTACTCAACATTTGACATGTCCACTAGTACCACTCAAACTAGGGTCACCAAACACTTCCAGGTCTATTGTTTAGTCTGAAACAGGTGAGTCTGGGACTTCCCTGGGGTGCGTTCTCAAGGTTGCAGGGGCAAACTTGAAACTTGCAAAAAACCCAGTTGACACTAATATATATATATACACACACACACACACAAGGGACCACAGGTGCTAGAGTTACAAAGACTAAAACAATTCCGTTGCATTCCATTAATGCCTGTGCCCTCAGCTTATGCTGCATGTATTAAAATAATCAAATGCAGCTTTGTAAATATAATCTGTCAAACATATAATACAACTAAACAAAGTATTTCTCAAGAGCAAAAACTATGACCCCGTACTTTTGAAGTCTTCCAAAACACCTTGTCAGAATTCAATATTGCTAATTAACCAGTGCCATTTTAAATAGTATTTTTTTTCTATCCCTACCCTATATCTTCTAAGAATGTTTGTTGGTAGTTTGGGGTTTCTGTTGGTCCATATACACAATGTAGGTAATAAACAAATGAAGGTGACTTGAAGGCAGACAAGAAAAATAGAGAAGAGAAACCAATGGATTAGATGATTCATTAATCAGTCCCTATGGAGTTTGTGAGGGGCTATGGCATTAGCTATTAGGCATAACCCATTCAAGGGAGTTAATCACAGTTAGGTGAAAAGAATAGTAAATCTGGCATCAAAAGGCACTAGGTTCATATCCCAAATCTGCTACTTACCATCTAGGTAACCTGGGCAGCTCACCTTCCCTCACTGGGTCTCAGTTACCTTACTGATAAAGTCAGGGAGTTGGACTAGATGATTTCTCACATTCTTTTCTAAAGTCTGTGATTGTTAAGTGGTCTTACTATTTTGGTCAGCACTCTACCTTTTCATACCCTTGTATCTCTCTGTGTACCTCTCTGAAGGCAAAGGAGGGACATTTGGATCTGGTAACTTCATTTTACTTAAGAATTTTTTCTCCCCACTAGGAGCACAAAGGAGAAAGAGCAGAATAAAAAGAATGTACTAGGGATTCAAGCCACCTTTGGAGATGGGATTGACACAATGAACCAGCAGGAGAAAAGATTTCTGTTCAGTGTCTCTATCCTACTGTCATGTCATGAATATTAAAAATGAGATGTAACCAAAGAAAGGATCATTTTTAGTTTTCAGTACTATTTTGAACTCCACCCCTGCTAAGACTTTTATCAGCTTCATTCCTGAAAATACAACCCAGAGTTGCCCCAAGGTTTCTAGTTAGGAAATATGGGAACACACTGACTATGAGTATAAAGTTTCATGTTCCAGGTGAGGCTCTATAAACAATTACCTGTCTTTCCTGTCTAGATCAGTCACTGTCTCCTTATTCTTAAAGCAAATGTCCAACTTATATAGCTAGCCCTATAGTGAAAGTGTTAATTGCCCAGGGAAAATCTACTCCATCATTCTTACTCAATGAAGTAAAATGTAGATGGGGCCCAAGAGGCATATATGCACACCACCTCAGTTTTTAGGAATTTCAAAACTGAAGATGAAACACACTAATCATCCAAAATGTTCCAATTTACAGATGGCATTATCATAAATACAAAGTCTAAGACTATAACAAAACTTTCTAAATGAAACTCATAGCAATAAAAAAGAAATTATAAAAGACCTAAACTGGCCAGACTGACATAATTTCAATTTAAATTTCAGTTATTAGACAGTGCTAGCTACCAAATTATTATCATGGTCACTCATATCAACATAAATTAGCTTAAAAAGCAAAATGCCCAGGTAAAGAATTCAGTAAGTTCCTCTAGACTGCCACCATAAGTTTTGAAATATGGAGGAAGATTTTCATTTATTTTAAAGTGCAAGATAAGTGGTAAATGGATATGAACAAGCAATTTCCAAAATTATAAATGACCTCATGAAAATATCACTAATGGTAAAATAAATGCAAATTAAAAGAATTTTTACCTCACAACATGCAAACTGGCATAGATGACCAGAATAGGAATACTTAATACTTGAGAGGCTATAGGAATATAAGAACACTATTAATTGAGCTGTGAAGTAGTCTCACTTTTATGCACTAATAATTTGGAATTACACAAGTGTCTAAACTGTACCTCTTAACTCAGTGATCCCCCCATAGGGTATATGCCCTAAGGAAATGAAAACAAAAGAAAGTCACACTATATGCCATAAAATTCATACTATATGCCATAAAATTCACAAAAATGCTTTTTGTGCCCCCAAATGAACAAAGGGTCTCTACTCTAATGGTCTCTCATACATACATTAAAATCATTGAAGACTCTATGACAGATGTAACTCTGGAAATAAGTGTACAATATAATAAATAATAGCTAATATTTATATAAAATAGTGTTTAAAGTTTTCAAAGTGCTTTACATATATTATCTCATTTTGCAGGGTGGCAGGAAGACATATTTGCACAATTCCTTTAGCTCCTCTCCTCCAGTTTTCATGAACAGAATAAAGAAAGGAAAGCAAACTCCCAGCAGCACAGAGACAGGGAAGGGACTTGTAACACCAAGCACAGTAACTGGATGTTTCACAGAATCTCAAGATTTGGTAGAGTCCAGAGTGGGAATGCAGTCCATTCAACCTTTAACAGAAATCTCCTCTACAACTTTCCAAATAAGTGATTATCCATTGTCCCTTGTAGACCTTCAGTGATTGAGGGGGGAAGGGGTATCACCTCTCTATCTTCCAAGACAGTTCATTCTACATTTAGAAGGCTCTAATTGTTACTTTTGTTTTATATGAAGCCAAAATCTGCCTATAAGAAATTTTACTAAATGCTCCTCCTTCTATCTTTTGGAGTCATACAGAAAAAATTTAATTTTCTTCTACATGACAAACTTTCAAATATTCAAAAGCAACTATCATGACCCCACTTCTCTTTTCCAGGTTAAATATCCTTGGTAGCTTCAACAAATCTTCATATGATAGTCTCCAGTGTCTTCAACATCCATGCAAAGCACAGGCTCTAACTCTCACCAATCAAGCCCAAGCCATCCAGACCAAGATTGTGCACTGAGGATTGGCCATGAAATAGCCTATAAAGCAGTTGGTGCACCTATGGAATATAGTCCTGTTTTTTTCAATGGGGAGATACTAAAAACTAGAAACTAACCAATCTAATAGATTACAAAGAAGGGGACCATGCAGAATGAACCAAAACAATGAGCCAGTGAGAGAATCTTTTTCAATGAGTCCTTTCTATCAAGAATTGCTCACTTCACCAATCAGAACCTAAACTGAAGATGCCTTCTGATTCAGAGGTTCCCCAGTGCCCAAGAAGAAATTCAGTGATACCTTGACAACTGGAAACAAAGTTCCTTTATATGTCACATACTAACTAGCTACTTGTTTTCCTATATTAATCTATCAGTTCCTAAAGGGCAAAAATTGTATCTTATTCAACATTTATTTTACATCTCTTCCCCCTCCTCTAACATCTACCTCATCAGCACCCACAAGGTCTTAAGCATAATTAATAATCTTTGTGGAGCAGAAGGAAATCACTAGATGGCCTAGGAGACAGAAAGCCCTTGTTCTTCTGCAGTCTCTGAAACTAATTTGCTATATGACCTCAGACAGACAACTTCCCTCAGCCTCAGATTCAGCATCTGTAAAATGGGGACAACAATTCCAGTCTTGTCTTCCTCATAAGGCTTATTCTGAGAATTATGAAATAAAAAATATAAATAAAAAAATATAAAGTTGTCAGTTTTATATACATGTGACCTGTCTCCTCTTTATTCATACATAAAGCATTAGTTCAGGCAACTACAAGAGCTACAGGAGCCATGTGGGAGAACCATGTGTCTACCAAAAAGGTAACCTTTCCCTTTTGCTTTCATGAATCATGACCTGAAATGAGATGGATATGCCTTTCCTCCCAAGAAAATCTAGATCAGACTCTGTCTCTCACTTACCCTACAAAATGACCTCTAGAGAGGTTGGAAACACTGGGACCAAAAGGCTACCTACAATTTGAATTTAATTATTCAGTCTGAGCTGTTCCCACAAATTTAGAAGAAAATGACACCATCTATGTGTAATACAATACCTCCTAGGAATTCCCCCATATAAAAAGCTCCCTGTGTTAGATTCCTACTGCTGCTTCTCTGGAACACTTTCCCATTTCCTCCAAGAAAGGAATAAATAGAAGGGAATTTCTTCTCCAAAGATCATTGTAGAAGATTCGCAACTATTTTATTTTTCTCTAAGGAAGACAGTGTAAAATAATGAAAGAATCCTAGGTTATGAGACTAGGATTCTAGAATCATACAGAATCATAGATTTAGGGTAGGGAAAAAATTCAGAGGCCATCAAGTTTGATCCTTTCCTTTTACAGATGAGGAAACTGAAAACTGTTCAAAGCTCTATCACTGGTTCACTTTATAACCTTTGAAAAATTACTTTGGGCTTCAGAGATCTATAAAATAAGGATGTTAGGACTAGTTGACCTTTAAAAGTCACTCCCAGTTTTGTCATTCTGTGAAGCAACTATGGTATCCACATACATGGGCTACACTGTAAATCATAGAACTTCTTTTTCTAGAATGTTAATTAAATTCTAGCTGCCTAGAGTTTCAGTCTCTGCATCATCAACAGCATCCTGTACATCTTTCTGCATGTACAAAATGGATTTCATCTTTCTAACTTTACTTTCTTCAAAAATCCCTAATTCTTTTGAAGGTACCACCATTCTTTTAGATACCCAAGTTCACAACTACAGAGCCATGCTAAACTCTTTACTTTTCCCTATTCCCCATATCCAATTAGTTGTCAAATCTCTAACTCTACTTCTATAATATTTATCATGTCCTGCTTTTTATTCACATAGACACCATCCTAATTCACGCTTTTACTTCTCTCCTGGACTACTGCAACCACCCTCTAACTGGAATCCTTGATTCTAGTGTCTTCTAACTCTCACAAATTCCATTTTCCATTTGTTTTTTTCAAAATGCTGTAAACATTATCTTTCTGATGCAAATGAATTGATGCAGAGTGAAGTGAGCAGAACCAGGAGAACATTATACATAGCAACAGCAAAAAAATGTACTATGAACAACTGTGAATGACTTAGGTATTCTTAGTAATACAATGATCTAAGACAGGGGTCGGCAACCTTTTTGGCCATGAGAGCCATAAACGCCACATTTTTTAAAATGTGATTTTGTGAGAGCTGTACAGTGCTCACAGTGAGCTTCTGTAACAGCGCCTGAAAAAAAATTGACTTTATGGCTCCTACAGAAAGAGCCATATCTGACCCTCAAAAGAGCCAGATATGGCTCGAGAGCCATACGTTGCCAACCCCTGATCTAAGACAATCCCAACCAGTTTAGGATGAAAAATGCTATTTACCTCCAGAGGAAAAAACCCGATGGAATATGAATACAGATAGAAGCAGACCATTCTTCACTTCATTTTCTCCATGGTTTTTTTAAAAGTGTCTTCTTCCACAACATGATGAATATGAAAATGTTTTGTACAACTGTACATGTATACCCAATAGCAAATTATTTACCCTCTCATGGAAGGGGGAGGCAAGAGAGGAAGTAAGAGAATGGGGAACTCAAAATATTAGAACATAAAATGATAAAAAAAATTGCTTTTATAGAGCAGCTGGGTAGCTCAGTGGAGTGATAGCCAGGCCTAGAGATGGGAGGTCCTAGGTTCAAATCTGACCTCAGATACTTCCCAGCTTTGTGACCCTGGGCAAGTCACTTAACACCCATTGCCTAGCCCTTACCACTCTTCTGCCTCGGAGCAATACACAGTATTGACTCCAAGATGGAACGTAGAGGTTTAAAAAAAATTTGCTTTTATATGCAAGTGGGAAAAAAATGAAACATTATTGAAGGTAAAAAGCAAATAATAATAATGATCTTTCTATATCATAGGTCTGGCCATGTCCCTCTGTTCAATCAGAATCTTCAATGGTTCCCTACTGCCTCTAGGGTAAAAACTCAAGCTCAGTTTATCATTTAAGCCCTTGAAGTCAGGCTCCAATTTACTTTTTCAGACTTATTCCTAATGCTCTATATTCCAGCCAGATTGACTACCTGATATACCCCAAACATGACATTCCATTACCTATCTCCATACCTTGACCTAGATTGTCCTATGTGACTGAAATGTGCTCCCTTCTTCCTATAACCTCTTAGAATCCTTCCCTTCCTTCAAGAGTCAATTCCAGTACTATTTCCTACAGGAAGCCTTTCCTGATCCTGTTAATTAAGTCTTCACTCCTCCTCAAATAATATTGTATTTATTTTTGTTTTAAATTCTGCAATGCTATTCTACCCCTCCCCCATATCCCTTCACCCACCATAGAATATAGGAAGGGTCTGGTTTTGGTTTTTTCTTTTGGATCCCTAGCACCTAGTACCTTGGGGGGGGGGGCGGGGGGAGAGGAAATTGCTTGTTGACACTGACTTTTTTTTCCTCTTAAAGCTTTCAAACTCTATTAGCTGTTTCTGGGATCATTTATCTTTCCTTCCAAAAGGGCCCTTTCTTATTAATTTAGTCTACTTCTACCCCTGGTTCTCTTTGAGAGATTTCTCTACTTCCTGAAGAGGCAAAATCTGTCCCTTGTAGGTCCCTGTAGCTTCAGGTGGCAACTGCTCTCCTAGCCACACAACCCTACCCACAAAAATTTCTCTTGATTCTATACAACAAAACATATTGCCCAGCTCCCCTGGACTTTCTCCTACCTATCTCCCCTGTCTTTTATTTAATATCAAACTACCACCAGTTCACACTCAGTCCTTCCTTCCTTGGCTTTCTAGACTTCAAGTCAAACACTTGGTTTGCAGGCCTGTAACATTTCTGAATAAGGCTTTAGTCAAACAAAAATATAATTGGGAAATAGTTAACAAAATAAATAAAAATACAAGAGAACACAGATAATGTTATTATGTATTTTTCTAAGTCGTTATGTAGCCCACAGGGATCTTTAGGTAAGGTTTTATGGCTCTGTTTGCATTTGAGTTTGATACCTGCTCTAGATGAACCACCTGGACTACATTTAGCCTAATTAATTTCTACCTGGCACAGTAACATGGAAACCATTCAAGTCATTGGTCAATCTTACCTCATGTCCCTTTGCTTAGAATATTAATATATTGAAAGCCCTTATTGCTTATATCCAGTATTAATGCTGCTCAAATTTATATAGTACTTTAAATTTTACAAAGAACTTTCCTCATGACAAAGTTTTTTTTATTTAACCCCCCACTTTAGAGATGAAGAAACTGAGGTTCCAGGAGAGCTGCTCAACACCACACAACCAGTTTAGGATTTGTATTTAGGTCTCCTGATTTCCAATTTAGCATAATGCTGAATCTGCTCTATTCCATCTATCCTCAGGCTGGAATCTCCTAACTTTGTTACTTTGAGGGCAGAGACTTTAAGTACACCAAGTAGAAAAAGGACCCACTGAGTCAAGGAGCCTAGAATGAGGGTTATTAGTATTGTTCTATTGCCGAGCTGTGGTTTCTTTATTAAAGGCACTTAGAGGTAAAGACTCCATGACCATGCATTAGGTTAGTTTCCCTACTGGGTTGGAGACCCTGGAGATGGGAAAACTGATGAAGTATTTGGCAAAGAACTCACCAAAGAAGGTTAATCTAAAACCTATTTATTGGTAATACCTTCCTTTTCATCTTTCCAGCACTCTTTCCCTGGTCCTTGTGAGTTACATGGCTAAGAATTGCTTGCCTTTCTTTAGAGCTCTTTTGCCATTAAAATAAGGCTTCTGCATTGATGAACCTGCCTATATTGGTACTTCCCCTTTGTCAAAGCTCTCACTGTTTTTATGCATCCATCACATTTAGAAAAACAAATTTAAAGAGAGAATCTTTTTAAAGCTTTTTTTAAAGGTACTTTCTCAGTCAACCCCCTTCTTTTACCCTCCATTTTTCATATCCTCCCCCCTTTCCTCCCTCCTCCCCTCCCCAGGGAAAGCCATCCCTCCTTAGTTGATACTGAGGTCAGTCTCCATTAGCTGGAGCCATCCGGCTGTCTTGCTGCATCTGTTCTGCCCACATTTATATTTGAGGTTTCTGTTTTCAGAAACCTGCTGGCCCAAGGCAGCCAAGAGAGCTCACTCTGCCCTTCTGCACGCCTGGCTTTGAAAGCAATAACACTCATTTGTATCGATCTGTTTACAGGAAATGTTTGAAATCTAAGAATGGTCCCTTAGTGCTACCACCAGTCACAGAAGCACCAAAGTATCCATTTCCCGCTGTTAAGTAGGATGAGGAGGCAGGGAGGTAGTCACACAGGAAAGTCACACAGGAAAGAAGTATCCTGGACTTTGCCCTTGCCTTGGAGCCAAGCAGACTTGAGTTTGAATTCCCACCTTTGACAGCTTTTATCCATATGGCCTTGGGCAAATCATTTCACTTGTAATAAAAGTGCTTAGCTCTTCCACCATTTGGGAAGACTCTTTTGAAGCTGACTATATACTCCTGCATTGATGCTGATTTCAAGAGAAATAAAATCTTTGTGAGCCCAGAGCACAGTCACAAGTCACAGCCAGGGCCATTCTTTGTTAAGCAAAAATTAGTCTAGCAGGACCAGTAACCAGGGAAATACCACACCTATACTGAGTCCAGGTATAATGAAACTCATTGAGAACTACCCTCCTATACATATACAGTGTAAATAACTTGGGACAGGTAAACAGAAATATGGGGCACAGTATAGCAAAGATGTCAGTCATATATCCATCAGTTCTGTGCTTCATTTCAAGGCAGGTTTAACACTTGTCCAGGATGTCATGTGGGGGATTCCTGCCCCAGGTTGGGGTTAGACTACATGTCATCTCAAGGCAGTTAAGTAGATGAAGAACTGGGCCTAGAATCTGGAAAATCTGAGTTCAAATTCACTCTCTGATACTTCCTACCTATGGGACCCAACCTATGCAAGTCATTTAACCTGTCTGACCCAGTTTCCTAAAGTGCAAAATGGGGATAATAATAGCACCAATTTCTCAGAGTTATTATGAAAATCAAATGAGATAATATTTGTAAAGTACTTCACGCAGCCCACATAATGAAGGCTTACTCCCCTTCTAGTTCAGAGTCTAAGATCTTAAGTTTTCCAAGAACGAGGTTTATACATTGAGATTATACAATGAGATTTAAGCACTGGAGACCTCCTGGCAGAAGACTAAGGCTTCTCCCAAAACAAGGTAATGAGTGGTTTAAAAAAAAAACTCAAAGCAGAGAAATATCTAGGGTGCTACTATGCCTACTTGTCCAAAGTCTGGGTTTGCTGCATGTGTGTTCTGGGAGCAGCTGCATCATACAAACCCTTTTATCAGCCTAAGGAATATAATTCCCAATGGGCTCAGGTTATGGATCCACTTTATGGACCACTTATTCTAGAAGAAACAAAGGAAACTAATTTTTAATTTCTAATTCACTGAAGAAGAGTGTATAGCACTGTTTAGATAGATGTGAATATTGGGACCTACTATCTAATGAATGGTTCTTTGACCTTTGGCACCTATCCATTTTAATCCCCAGAGTATAATTCAATATATATTTATATTACTATAAATTTCTCATTGTCCTTAACAGATTTATTTATTGCCCTTCCTAGGCAACAAAGTTCAGTAAACTACTTTTTAAAACTTCTTTCTTGATGGGCAACACTTTGCTCCCAATGTAGACAGAAAAACTGAAATTCAAGGACAAAACATGAATAGAGGTAAAGGCAGTTTTTGTTAGGAAGGCCTCATTACCAAAAAGCATAGAAACATTCATCCACATAGGTCACTGAGCTGAAGCTGTTTCAATGCAGCCATGATTGAATATTTATTTACATAGCCTTTTGACCTACTGTGCTGAATATGCTAGGTTTATAGCAATTTTAAAAGAGAACAAAGTATTTCAGGCAGGGGAAACAAAAGTTGAAACAATAAAGATTTTCAATAAGAAAGGAAAGGAGCAGAATGTCCCTCAAGGAAGGAACAATTGGAAAGCTTCCTAAGAGGGAAAACAAGTATTGGAAGCTATCCCATGGGCATTCAATGGAATCAGTCAACAATCAGAATCTTCAAATCTCAAAATACACCTGAGAAGGGAATCTGGTCCAAACTGTATTCAATCATACCTGTAAATAGTTATCAAGCCTCTGCTTGAAAACCTCCAGTAAATAGCTCTAATTATTAGCATATTTTTCCTTACAAAAAGCCAAAATCTACCTCCTCTGGTCCATTGCTTTTAGTTTTGCCCTCTATAGGCAAACAGAACAAGTCCAGTCCCACTTATCATTTGAAGAGTTAATGTACTCTAGCCTCCCCACTCCCCATTCCCTTCATCCTAATCATCTTTTGTTTTTTCAACTAATCTTCATATTAATATGGTCTCAAATTCTCATGAAATCCTGGTTCTCCTCTACATTTGAAGAGGTTATCAATGTCCTTCCTAAAATGTGGTACTACTATAGCTGCAATGCAGCTGGGATCTCACCAAGGCAAAATAGAGTGGAACTATCAGTTACCTCCTTCTGGACACTGTGCCTCACTTTATACAGCCTGTGATGCATAAAGCCCAAGATTTTCTTATTTGACTGCCATTTTGCACACAAATAGACTGTGTTGTTGGATGCTAGGATGAATACTGGAGACAGGAGGGATGAAAGGTTCTACTTGGACTCTCCAGCTGTATGAAGGGTAAAAACTTATTACCAGATAGATAAAACAAAGCAGAAATTGCCATGGGTTCAAAGAATGATAGATAGTAAATATCAGAGGAGTACAGAGGAGGGAAGTATCAGGATAGGCAGGAGTGATCAGGAAAGACATCACAAGAGATCATGGATTCTGAGAATGACAGAGCTAGAAAGGGCAGAGATTAAAACAGAACTTTACCTAGGACTTTATTAGATTTAGGGTCCAAAGAAACCAGTAAGTGGAAACTCTTCACTTCACACATAAGGAAACTCAAATCTAGGACTTGCCTATGGTCATGTTGGCTTCAGAAAGCATCAAAGAAGGGATTTTGAACCCAAGTTTCTTTCCACTGTACCACATAATGCCTCTCTAAAGATGGATGAGATGTGTACAAAGGGGCAAGATGATCATTCAGCTGCTAAAGGCTAAGTTGCACTTCTCTGAATGGTGCTCCAATTTTATGTGTAGAAGCATTTCTTCAACCCATCCACTCAACTCACAAACTAGAGCATCAATATTCTTAAAAATGTCAAGATTATATATATAGATATATATCTATATATCTATATAGATATATAGATATATATATACACACATCTCTTTTATCTTTTCCCAGGAAACTTAGTTTTAATGAAAATGACTATTTGAGAGCACCAAGACTGACTGAAAGAAGGAATTCTGAAAACATAGCCTATGTTACTTCTTATGATATGATGGCTTCTCTTACGATACTGGGAGCAAGGCACCATGCAGTTTAACTCTTTTCCCATCATCTCTTTTTCTTTTAGTAATATCACCATTCTTCCTATCATTCAGACTAGAAATCTCAGATTCATTAATACTTTCCTCTCCATCCTCTCCACACCATGCATAGAGGTTAGTACATAGTAGGTACTTTATAAACATTTATTAAATTGAATTGCTAGGTTAATACAGCCAGTCAGGGACAGAAAACAGGGCAGGTGGTGAGTTTCCTGCTCCTGGGTCACTGTAATCAATTCAGACATCATGGAAAGCAGCCAACTTCCCTCATTGTCTAGCACCCAGGGCCAGGAATCTACAGGGCACAGTTCCTGACCCATCAGCTTGGTTCCAGGAGTTATTGACATTTCTTAGTGACTCTGGCAAAATGTTAACTTCAACTGCTCTCCCTGAGATAAGAGGGTTCAAATTCCATCTGTAAAAGCCCTGTAATAGGAGCTTCAAGACAAAACAAACAAGTCAACAGACTTTCTTTTTCCCCAGAGACATAGAAGGACTGGGAAGGCAGAGGCAGAGAAACTTTTACACTCTCCACAAAGAAGAGCATCTCCTGAAAACTTGTTGGAATGAGGGACACACAAAGTGAACAGTTACCTAGGGAACAACCTAGGGTTACCCAAATCAAAACTAAGAAAGTCATACTGGTAAGCACATTCCCCCTTCCTCTCCAACCACCATCTAATTGGGAACATTATTTTAGAGGATGATCTAACAAGAATACTCTCTCATTCTAATCTGGTTATGGATCCTTACTAGCTATCAGTTTTTTTGTTCAAAATACAGTTAAACTGTTTAAAAACCAGTTGGCTGACAACCAGCTGGTTGCAGGACATAATAAGAGGAATATTTAAATATTATTTTTAATGAATATATGTATTTTAACAGCAGAAAATTCTACTCTCACTGGCATGCAGGCATTTATTTTATATTAAATCAAGTAAAAGTACTTACTGCTGCAGAAGCCTCTCTTTTTTGTAGTAGCAAGTACCTTTACTCGTGAACCATGGAACACAATTACAGGTGACCAAAAATGGCAATGAAAAGATTCATGTTGGGTACAAGCAAGCTACAGCATATTATCAGTAACATCACTGAAGATATCAAGGACATGTACAACTCAAAAAAGAAGTGAACCAACCAACTGACAAGATCCAGAAAAAAAAAACAATGGACAAAACTAGAATTTCCAAAACATTAAATGCACCAGAAGTAGTCAATCCTCCATTGCATTAAGTGGATTCTCTAAGGATGAATTCTACAACTACATGAGCAAGGATCACACAGGATGAGAAAGCATGGAAGAATTATACTATACACCATTAGAAGGAAAATCCAGAGCAGTGAGACCACAGATTCACTGAAATATTAAAGTATAAATATAAGGTCCCTTCTAGACAAGTCCTATAATCTTATGACAAAGTTCAATTGCATGGGTTTCAGGAAAAGTTCAAAGTCTCCTGGATATAATAATATAATGGAAGGGTAATTTTCCAGCCTTGTCTAGGATACACAGAAGCCATGTCCAGCTCTGAGTAAATTCAACTCTATGCCTTTGCCTTTAACTTTTCTGTTTTCTCTACTGCTAGAAACTCCTTTCCATAGTAAAAGACAACACTGAGTAGAACCAGTTATGGCTTTGGTATGTAAGAGAGAAGAGAAAATTGCTCCCATGTGTTTTGAGGTGATACAGAACAAGCTAGAGGAATGACTAATGAGC
This sequence comes from Gracilinanus agilis, assembly GCF_016433145.1. Taxonomy (NCBI): domain Eukaryota; kingdom Metazoa; phylum Chordata; class Mammalia; order Didelphimorphia; family Didelphidae; genus Gracilinanus; species Gracilinanus agilis. Next base: position 217,821,163 of record NC_058131.1, read on the forward strand.
TCACTAAGCTGACATGCCTGACCAGCAAAGCACTCTCAACATTACTCCCAATGATCTAACCTAAACTCTGCAGTACATATAGGGACAAGACCCTGCTTCCTCTCAATTTCACTTCCAGGGATAATCATAAAGAGTAAAACACCACAGCCCAACACCCCAAAACCTGTCCAGAACTCTCCTGAAGCCCCTGCCTCTGTGGTCAATATTGCTATTACAGCTAACAAGACAATGTTCCCAGGGAACATCAAGGACTAACTCTGCACTGAAATCTCACAAACTATTTTGGGGCATGCCATTTTGAGGGAAATCCAAGAGGAGTTTTCAAAGAACAAGAAAATCTCAGAACCATTTATTGGTGAAGCTGTAAAAAAGATTCCTATTTAAGTACAGTTTGGACTGAATGGCATTTGAAGTCCTTTCCACCTCAAGAGAGCCAGTGATACTACAGACAGGACCCTCAGAAAAGAGATCCAACCTAAACCTAAAAACTCCTCCAAAGTATCCCTTACAGATGATCATCTAGTTTCCATCTAAACAACTTGTATGGAAGAAAATTAACTGCTTATCATCTCATTCTAGACTTAGTGTTTCCTACTATCAAACAAAATCTGTAACACTCATCTGCCAACATCCTACCCCACACCTAAACTCCACTGCTCCCATTTCTCCCCTCTAGAGCCAAAATAGCCTATGACAACCATTTAATAATTTTAAAAGCATCTATTATGTTCTTCCATGTGATCTCTTCTCAGCTAAATATCCCAGTTCTTTCATCTTCCCCTCATAGGGAATAGTTTTGATTCAATATATGCTAGTTTATCAATAGCTCTCCTGAAATATGTACTTCTAATTAATCTCCTATGTGTACATGTGTGGTTATACATTTGTGTGATTGTGTGTGTGTGTGTTACCTCTATCACAAGAAACAAACATGTATTTTCTTTTCTTCAATTCTTCCACAAAGATTACTACTGGCCATGGTTTATAGTATTTCATATTCTCACATTCTACTTTCCAGTCAAACTGAGATATTTATTATTCCTTATTCCTGCCCTCTTGTGTCTCTTTGAATTTGCCTCATGCCATCTTCCTCCCATAGACAATTTTCACACCATCTATCCCTCCTCTATACTCCCTCCACACCATATTTTCCTGTTTAAATATTTCCCTTCTCCCAAGGCCAAGATCAGGGGCCTTTCTCTAAGAAGCCTGCCCTGATTCCCCATAATGCAAATATTCTCCCCTTCAATTAATTTCTCATCTTTCTCTATGCAATTTGACATGTAATTTAAATTACATCTTAATTTTTATCATAGTTTTTGTTACATATCTTAATGACTATATTGAACTATATATATTCACAAGAAATATCTTTGAATCCTCAAAGCCACAAATGCAGAACCCTTTGCATAGCAGGCAATTTGATAAATGCTTATTGAATAAATCTTTCTCCTATCCCATTCAGGATTAGGGTTCAAATGATGCCTGATGCTTACAATAACTGTGATCATATATGATGAATTTAAATTACAAGAAAAGTTATGGGTCCTCTGCCCAGCTACCTCCTGATCTTAGGTTAAATGCTCTGGATGGTAATGCATTAATGTTTCTAAAAGCACTAAATGCTCCCCTGTGGCCTGAAAAAGTTGACGTACTTTCCTAAGCACCTAGTTAGTTCACCAACGGAGTCATTTAAGCACCAAGGAGAATTTAGTGTAATGGCTCTTATTAAGTAATTTCCATTCACACAAACCAGATGTGCATATGTACTTCTACATGTTTGTTTATCCAAGAACACCCACCCACAACCCACATCCTCATTTGATTCTTCAATTCTTGCTATCTATAGTCCTATATCTTTCTTCTGCTTCAAGGCTAATCTACATGAAAAAGTCATCTATACTCAGCACCTCCACTTCCTCTTTTCTCACTCTCTTCTAAACCCTCTGCAATTTGGTTTCCTCCAAAGTTACCAATGACCTGCTAAGTGCCAAATCTAGTAGTCTTTTTTTCTCATCCTTCTCAACTTTTCCTTAGAATTTCACACTACTGATCACCTACTCCAGAATAGTCACTTGGCTAGATTTGATCTCTGGAAGATGATTCTTCCTGACTCCTGGCCCAGTATTCTATCCACTGCACCATAAGATCTATATAACCATCCCTAATCTCTCAACTGAGTTACAGTCCTCCATCACCAATTGCCTTCTGATCATCTTGAACTGGGAAGTCTCACAAGAATTTCAAATTTAACACATCTAAAAACAGAACTCATTATCTTTCTCCCCAAACCTTCCCCTCTTCCTGACTTCCTTATGTATGGACAATACCATCTTGACAGGCACACAGACATGCAACCTTGGTGTCACATTCAACTCCTGACTTGAACTCATCCTTCATATCCAATCTGTTGTCAAATCTTGTCATTTCTACCTTCACAATCTTTCTTGTATACTTTTCTTCTTTCCATTCACAGAGCCACCAGGTCCTCATCACCTCTCACCTAGAGAGATAGCCTTCTAACTGGTCTTCATGCCTCCAGTCTCTAGCAGCTCCAATCCATCTTCTCAGCTGCCAAAGATTTTTCTCAAGTGTAGGTCTGACCATGTCACCTCCTTGATCAATTAGCTCCAGTGGCTCCCTATTAACTTCAGGATAAAATATAAAATCTATTTGACAAAGCTCTTAGTAACTTGGTCCCTTCCTACTTTTCCAGCATTCACATCCTTAACTCTCTTATGCCCTGAAATTCAGTCACAGCAGTCTATTTGTAGTTCCTCAGACATGCATTTCATCTCCCAAGTGATCAGAATGCCCTGCTTCTTCATCTCCAGCCTCTTACATTTTCCCTGGCTTCCTTCAAGACTACAGCCAATCACCAATTTCTGAAGGAGGTCTTTTCCTATCCCCCCACCAGAAGCCAGTGCCTTCCCTTCTCAGATTACCTTCCATCTATTCCGTATATATCTTGTGTGTACCTAGTTTTTTACATATTGTCTTACCCATTAGAATGTAAATTTGAAGAAAGGAACTGCTTTTTGCCTCTTTGTATCTAAAATACTTGTTAAGCACAGTGCCTGACATGAGTACTTAGGTCTCTATTCACTGCCTGACATGATATTGCATATTTGTTGAAAAAGACTCCATAGAAGTCCAACTCGTGCTCCAGGCAGATTTTCTACAAATGTCCAAGTGGCCATGGGCCAAGGCAAGGAGTTATCAAATACTCTGACAGTATCTTTATTCAGGAAATTGGCTAAAAAGCTCCAAACTTCCCAAGTTCTAGAAGGAACAGTAGACTATGAATTAGTCTACTAGTCTAAAGAAGATAAACAAAGAAGACTAGTCACTAGTCTAAAAAAGATAAACAGAGAACAAGGGTAATTACAACCACTACAATGAAGAATTCACTGGTCTATTCTAATCATCTTTGCTGGTATATTTTATACTACTATCCTTGGGCCAATGAGGTTCCTTTCATGAGTTCCAATATTAAATGGGGAGTTCAGTTCTCTCCTCTAATTAAAGAGAGTTGAAGGAAACAGACATCAATGCACACTTTCCATCACCACACCATGGCACTGGGAATATGGTAACCCTAGCCAGGTAACACAAAAAAGACAGGAAGTAAAGTAGGTCTAGAACTTGATCTCCCAGTGCACCCATAAACGGTCATCAGCTCTTAGGAAAGAAGGAAGGGCCACCTTATGCCAGCAGTGGATAGAGAAAGTGAAATGCTGGTCTATATTTGAAAATATCAGAAGTAAAAGAAGGAATTGAGAGAAAGAAAAATAGGAAGACTCAGTATTATCATGAAAATTAAGTCCCAAGAAGAATACATTTAATCTATTCCTACTCATTTTAATGCCTTAAAAATTAGCTTGTATTAAGTGTTGAAGACCCTAATGATGATGCTTTCATGACACCTCACTTCACTTATTGAATTAATTTGAATCTGAAGTTGAATTTGGGATTGTTCTCTACCTTGATTCCACACCTGTTTTCCTTTGGTGTTTCCTAGAAATATTTCCTGGTTACAGGTGTCCTAAAAATGAAAATGAGAAATTCAAAGAATTCATCAACCTTTGTAGTTGGAGGCCCCCATTTGGAGAAAGGCCATAACTTCTGAAACAAAGAGAGAGATACAAAGGACCTGGAATGCCTCCAACAGCTACCAAGACACTCTGACTCCCTACCACCCCCATTCCCATTCCTAGCTAGAGAAGAATCCTCTGGATGGAAATAGGTCATAGATCTGCAAATTGAAGGGCCCCCAAAGGCCATCTAGACCAACCTGTTCATTTTTACAAATGAGGAAACTGAGGTTCATGGAAGTTAAATAACTTGCCTGATGTCACATAAGCAAAAGATTTAGAGAGAAACCTCTATTTCCAGAGCCACTGCCCTTTCCATTGTATCACACAGACTCCTGAGGTCCTTGGAAATTTGTAAGTTCCTTTTTCACCCTAGTAGAGGATGACCAATGACTCATATTCCAGCCCAGAAAGCCTTTGTTTCCAGTTGAACTATTCTGCCATTGCAGACACAGAGTAATATAAAAACTCTTCCACCAAAGAAGCCATCCCCTAAGGTATCCTTGGTTTTCTTGGCCTGCTATAATGCTCTCTATAGTTCCAGGCTAATTCAGAGAATAGGGCAGAGCTGCCTTTAAGTGGTTCTCCTCAAACAGACTAGATGAGTTCATCTTATCTAAAAATTCCATGATTTTCCACTAAAATGGACCGCACATAAGCACGTTCCTATCTAAGCAAATGGTTTTCCTAAGTTGCTGTGGCTAAAGAAATACAACTTTCCTAGGAGCCAACCTGGGGATGAGTCTTTACATTTAGCTAGCCAGTTTTTGAAAGACTATCTTACCAGGTCTATTTTAAAGCCTTTCCAGCTTAGCAGAACAGGACAGTGAGAATCAGTTCACTGGCATAGTCTCAAGAACCCAGGCTCATCTCCTTGTCTCAATGATGTCTCAGAGGCAAGGATTTTACCAGAACATTCAAGTCCCAAATATAGAGGTTTCACTATAGGCCTTGTGTCCTGGCCAAGGAAGGCCCTCAAAAAGTCTGTCATTCCTCCACTTGTGCCAGTACTAACAAGTACCTTCTTTAGAAAAGCTGAATTTCCCCTGAAACACTAGCTCAGGGATGTCAAGAGACCATAATTGCCTTTCAATTCATCCTGGCCTCTCTGCCCTTCTCTATTCTTCTTTCCTTCACTCCCTCTCCTGTCAAGTAGGACCTAGGCAGTATGATCTGTATCTCCAGGTCTAGGAGGTTTTGGGGAGGGAGACTGCAGGCCTCTGGCATTTGTTCATTCAACAGAGAACACATGCTTATGGGAGCAAATCCCCTACAAAAGAGCTATTACTTGAGCAAGGTAGGGAGAAGGTGGCAACCTTCTGAAAGTTGCCTAGTACAATGCAAGTTCTTTCTTTGTTCCATTTTGTCCTCTGAATCCCAGCACTCAGGAAAAGTTAGGGGGAAGGGTCTTGGACTTTGTATCAGATGTGGTCTTTTACATTACCCCAAAACTAAAAGATATAAATTATGCATCCCCAACCCCAACCATCTGCCTGCACTCAGGCCATCAACCTCATCTTCCCTGGACCAGAACTCTACCCCTGAAATGCTGGATTCTCTTAGGTAAGCTTTTATCTTATCTTGTTCAGAATCAAGCCTCCACTCCACAGTTCAGCCACTTCTGGCCATCTCCACATCAGGCCATGCCTAGTCCTCTACAATAGCCCTAACTTTCCAGGTCCTCTTCATAGGCTGTCTTCCCCCTTTAGAATGGAACCTCTATGAGACTAAGGACTGGGCTATTCCTTTGTATTTGTACTCTCAGGACTTAGCACAGTGCCTAATACATAATAAACAAATGCTCTACCTATTTCTCAGACTCTCATTGCCCTTACCTTATCTTTATCCCTGGACAGACAAAGTAGTTAGAGGATGACTTTACAAGGTGAGAAAGAGCCTGTGATTTTCCAGTGTGAGAACACACCAGAAATCAAAGTGAAACTTGCCCAGAAGCGTCAGGACCAGAAGGCTTTGCATAAACTTTGTCCTCTTTTCCCTTGTGATGTAAGGCAGTTCTCTGGATCTTCTTGTATCTCAGTTTTTCATTTTAGAAAATACAGTTCAGAAACACTTATTAAGTACTTAGCATATTCGGGCACTTAAGAAATAAAAGGAGAAACCAAAGCTCCTTCGAGAAGTTTACCATCTATTAAAGTGGATTGGAATAAAGAATTATCTATAATTGCACTTTAAAAACATACTTCAATATTTCAATGATCTAAGATTTCAGTGGTGCAGGTACTCTCTCTACCATTACTGGTAACAGCTCTGCTGAGACTTCATGAGTTGCTGTGGACAGATTGTCCATTACATTATGGGCAACCTGATGCGCTACTCTTTTTGAAGCTGGCTCTCAGACAAGTCACAATTCATAGCTAAGATGGTATACAAAAAGCCTTTTTTAACTTGGTAATGTCTACCAGAGTGTGACCTCTCCTAGGTTACCTTTCAATAATTATCTAGGTTCATCTCTACAGTGAGATAAGGCAACAGGAGACTATGGCAAAGGGCTTGAAATTTAAAATCTTAAAGATTTAAATGCTTTTATTCTTTGTTAAAGTAAATAAATATATAATTATTGAAAGGCTAATTAAATTGCCCTTTCAAATGAAGACTTGTCATTCATGTCTCATCAGCAAACCATTACTAGAAGTCTGTATGTTTCTGGTCCCTATGATTAGCTCCCTTCTCACCTTTTCCCAAAGTTGGGGATCATCTCCCAGCTAGACAGTCTTCTTGTGTCTACTATAACTATCCTGTCACTGTACTATTTGAAATCTTCAACCATGGGGAGCCTGATATTTATTCCATCTTTTGCTAAATAGTAATATCTCAAGTGAGAAAAGAGTAAATAATATGAGGGGGAATTAGATGCTCACTCTTGGAAGATGGATCTAAGATACAATAAAAATATTTCTATCATATTGAAAGGCAGGGTGATATAGTGAGTAGAGAACTAGACTTAAAATCAGCAAAAACAGAGGCTGAATACTATCTTTAATCCTTATAAACTGTATGACCCCAGGCAAGTCATTAAGCCTCAGTTTCCTTATCTGTAAAATGAGGATTAAAAATAGCACTGGCCTCTTAGGGCAGCAGTGAGGATTATATGAGATAATGTATGGAGAGTACTTTCTTTGCAAAGCTTAGAGAACTATATTCATGTGAGTTATCACACCCATAGTACTATTGCCAAGGACACATGTTGACATGGAGAACAACTTTTCTCTCCATAATTCACTGGAAACACTTGGCAATTGGTTCCTTTACACTGAGCAATATTAAAATGCTGGAGAATGTGGATAGACTATTTAAAGGATATATACAGGGTTGAAAGATTCAGAGCACACTTCTTCTAACACATGGAGCCTGAGGGTGGTCCCTAGAAATCTGATTTGTCCATCACAGCTAATTAAAAACTCATGCATGTGTCTTTGATTTTCCACCCGTTGGAGAAGTTCTGGCCACTTTGACTGTAGATTTTGGCAATGGATACTAGCAGGGAGAGGAAAAATACACACATATGCCAGTTTCTCCATACTGAGAGGAAAGGTGTGTTTAAAGCTGGGTAAGTGACCCTGTCTTTAGCTTCATATTACAGTTAGAGGTCTCTTTCTCCTCATGCTCAACTGCCACCCACTGACTGGTACAAATAGTGCTTGTATTTGAGCACCTAAGTGTCACTCAGGGTAAGCCTCAAGTAGTCAGGGATACTAGCCACTGTTCAAAGTTGGCACTGGAAAAGGAAAAGAAGTTTGTTTAGAATATGTTTTTCATCAGAAAAGCTTTAACAAATCTTCCCTTGGGGCCTAAGGAAGAAGAATTATTTTCATAAGAGCCCAAATTTAACTGACTGAAGAGCAAAACCCTCTATGTACCAAATAGTTGAGGGGAGTGAGATGGAGGAACCTAGAGAAGGAAGTCTAGACATGATTAACTGACACTTAGTTCCCTTCTACTATATCAAGATGATCTAAGTTCCACATCCCAACATCTAACTGACCATCTACCTTCCTGACATTAGTTCCAAGTCCTGCCCTAAAGGACAAGAAAAAAGAAATAGCAGATAGAGAAGCAAAAGAGGAGACAATGGAGTAGGCCTGTTCTGGAAGTCTGAAACAAATAGGAAGCTATTTTTAGGAATAAATAGTAAAAGAAACAAGCTCATCAGTAAAAATGCTCTTTCTCTCTCATCCTTTCCTCTGATGCTCTAGTATTTTATGCGTTTACCAAAGTGGTTCACAGAATTTCAAAGAATTTGAAGATTGGAGGGGACCTCAGAAACCATACACATAAATGAACAAAATATGAAATATCCAATGAGTGGCTATCCAGCATTTGCCTGAAGCCTTCAGAGCAAGGAGAACTCACCACCTCCATGCAGCCCATTCCACTTTTGGGAATACTCTAATTACTATGTTCATGTCTTATCTAAAAAAGGCATAGGAAGATATAGGAAATTAAGAGGGACTGGGGAAAGCTTCCTATAGAAATAAGATTTTCATTGGGACTTCAGTTAGGAAGGCAGAAAAGTTAGTAGTCAGAATGAAAGAGGGACAGTGTTTCAGAGAAAATGCCCAGAGCAAAAGGATAGAGTTTCTTCTACATGGAACCATCAGAAGGCCAGTGACACTGAATTGAAAGCTACATGTCAAGAAATAAGGTGTAAGAAAGTTGGAAAGGCAGAAGGAGTCTAGGTTTTAAAGAGCTTTGAATGCCAAACAGCACTTTATATTTGTTCCTAGAAGTAATAGGAAGTCACTGAACTTTATTTTGTATGGAGGCAGGGAGTGGTATGACATGATTGTAACTGTACTTTAGGAAAATAATTTTGGGAGCTGAATGGAGGATAGAGGGGAGAAACTTTAGGTAGGAAGAATCACCAGCAGGTCATTGCAATAATCCAGGAGTGAGGTGATGAGGGGCCTGCACCAGAGTGATGGTGATGTCAAAGGAAAGATGGTATATTCAAAAGATATTGCAAAGGCAAAACTGACAGGCCTTGGCAATAGCTCAGATATGGGGACTGAGAAACAATGCTGAATCCAGGATGACTCCTAGATTGTGAATTTGAGGGACTGAGAGGATGATGTTGCCCTCTAGAGTAATAGGGAACCTGGAAGGTAGAGAGGGTTTAAAGAGGAAAGATAATGAGTTCTGGACATGTTGAGTTTAAAATGCCTATTAGATATCTACCTCAAGGTGTCAGAAAAAGAGTTGGCAATATGAATTTGGAAATTAGCAAAGAGGCTAGGGCAGAAAAGGTAGCTTTTAACATAATTAGATAGCAACAGTAATTAAATCTGTAAGAGTTGAAAAGATCACCATGTAGTAGTATGATAGTGAAGAAATGAGGGCCCAGGATAGAGCCCTGAAGGAGACCTAGTGTTAGAGGGTGTGCTTTAGAGCAGTAGTCAGATGGGGGAGGCAGGGAGGAGGGAGTTGAAAAAAAAAACTGGAGAGAAGAATATTGAGTAGAGTAATTAGCCAAAGGCTGCAGAGAGGTCAAGGAGAGTGAGGATTAAGAAAGGGCCATTAGATTTGGCCACTACGAGGGAAGAGGCTATCTTACTTTTTGTTTTATGTTTAAATACGGTCTTATATATAGTAGACACTAAACAAGAAGTGATATGCTTCTTGGAAAAATGGAGGAAATGTTAAATGTGGTGTCAGAAGAAGCCATTCCTTTCCCCTCAAGTTGTTGGATGTGAGATCCATAGGTAAATCACTTAACCTCTTTAAGACCCCATTTCTTTATGGAACTGCCCCTTTTGTATATGAATGATTTGCAGCAAGTAGGAGCAGAAGAAAATCTGCATATAGAAAAATGATAAAAATCAACTTATAAAGAAACACAAATTCAGGAGAATGTCCAGAGGAATAGCCTATTCTGAGGAACAGATAACTGAGAACTATGAGCAGATAATAACAATAATGTTGGCTTTCTACCTGATAGAAAGGTAGATTTCTTGAGTGTAATCTCATAAAGCAGAGTCACTGACTACTGAGGGGTTCTGATTTGAGGCATTCAAAAGCCAGCAGGAAAAGCTACAGAAGAGATGGAAAGTTAGAAGGAATCATACAAAGCTTCAAAGAGAAGATATAGAAAGCTGTTGTATGGTTTTATGAAGAGCTATTAAGGTTTACAGTACTGTTCTCTAGTGCCATCTACAACCTGAAGGGGGAAATCTTTTGGGGGGGAGGCGGGGGAAGGGTCTGTGTTGCTCACTACTCTCCTGTATGATTTATAATGGGAAGAAAATGAGGTTTTCTCATGGAACTGTGAGGAAGGCAATATCACTAGACTGAATCCTACCTGTTAGGAAATAAGGTATTAGAAGGCTGGAAAGGTAGGAGGCTAGATTATTGAGAACTTTGAATGCCATACAGAGCATTTTGTATTTGTTCCTAGAGGTAACAGGAAGTCACTGAAGTTTATTTTCTGTAAGGGTAGGGGGTAGTATGACATGATTTGCTATGACCTTTGCTTTGTTATAAGAAGAGGATAGAGATAACTAGACAAAGCAGAATCCCCTGCTATTTGCAGATATGCAGGGTTTGGCAGTTCTCTGGTTCAAGGGTAGTTCTTGTCATTAAAAGAGCAAAACACTTTTTCTCAGAACCCTGTTATGGGTGGCTGTGAGTGAAGATTTTGTCACTGGATGCACTGACATTAAACCAAAAGAGGAAGGCTTTGCCCAGCAAGTGAAGGGTAAGGACCAAAAGAAACACAAACAACAGAAAAGGTGTTTTGTGTGGTATATTGTTCCTAAAGCAATAAAGGACATCAAGTGCAGAGTTGTGAGCTGACCCAGGCACATGAGGTTTTTTCCCACACATGTACCTCCCTGTGAGTTTTCTATAACTGTGTGTCCATATTCACCCATGGGTATTACATGTATTGATGGGAAAGTGTGACCTAAGGTTATGGGGAAACTATGATGTTCTGACTTACTTTTGCTTTTGTCTTCTGATGGGTAATTGTAATATTTGCTCATTCCTGATTTTGTCTTCTACTGAGTAATGTAAAAATTATTCTTGCTTTTGCCTTCCCATTTAGTAAATATTTTATGTTTAAAAGTTAATGAGGCATGTGATTCATTATGTATGCATGGAAATTCATTTTGCATTGGTGGAGTTGCAGGAGCTAGAATATAGCACATACTCCCATCAGAATTATCAAAGTACCCTGAGAGAGTTCTGAATTATGGCTATGAGGTAAATCATTCTCTGAGAACACCAGACCTGTCAGCATGAGTTTAGATTGGGGTGAGAAAGTCAGTCCAGAAAGCATACTATATACAAAATCCATAGCTTACTATATACAAAATGAGAATAATAATAATATCTATAATTCTAACTTCACAGAGTTATAAGACGTAATTATAAGAATCAAATGAGACTATTTAAATAAAGTTAAGGCACTAATATAAGCTATGCTGAAGTGTCATACTAATGTAGATAGGAAGCTAGAATTGAAGGCCAGAAAACCTGAATCTGAATCCCACCTCAGATACTTATTGGCTGGATGACCCTAAGCAAAGTACTTCAGTGTTCTTATCTTCAGCTTCCTAATCTATAAAATGGGAATAATAATTGCACCTACCTTCACAGGGTTGAAGAGAAGATCAAATAAGGTAATACATAAAGCAATTTAAGGCACTATATAGCCATTATTATGATGTCATGTTATTATTATATTATGTTTGGTGAATAAAAAGACTAAGGAAATTCTCCCTATGAATTTCTATTCAGTTAATCTTTGAACATATTTATGCTTTGGCTTTATAGTTGGTCTTGGTTCTCTATCAGCAGTCTACACTGTGTGTAGTCCCCTGCTAGAGCAACTGTTATGAACATCTGAGATCTTCAACATCAGCTAGCCAATATACTACAAACAGATCCTAAATATAAAAAGGAATGTTTCTGTGTGAATACACTCCATTCATCACAATGGATTATAGTCACTTTTGATAACTAAAAACTAAATGTCACAATTCCCAAAATGTTCCTAATGGGATAGAATGAAGTGGTCAAAAGGTAATAGAAGCTTCTCATCCAGATCATTACATTGCCACAATTCAATAAACATTTTTTAAAAACTCTTATTTTCTGTCTTAGACTCAATACTGTGTATTGGTTTTAAGGCAGAAAAGCAGGAAAGGTTAGGTAATGGGAGTTAAGTGACTTGCCCAGGGTTGCACAGCTAGTAAGTATTTAAGGCCAAGATCTTTGTCTCCAGGTTTGGCTCTCTATCCACTGAACCACCTAGCTGCCCTCCAAAAAACATTTGTTAAATACTTAGTAAAAATCCCTACCTTCAAGCTTAAATTCTACTACCTGGAGGGAGTCATTACTTTTCTACAATGTAGATACTATATTTAAAATTAGAAAGGTCCTCAGAATCATATAATCCAAACTGCTAATTTTACAGACAGGGAAACTGAGGACCAGGGTGGGAAAGTAGCAATCAAAAGTTAAACAATTTATAAGTAACAGAGCTTAGATCTAAACCTAGGCCCTATGATTTGCAAATCCAATGTTATTTTCACTAATAACATTGAGAGAAGAAAACCCAATTTTTCCCTTGAGAGGCACAGACAAAATCCCTCAAAATACACAGGTCCATATCTTCTGCTACTGTTCAGGTTTGCTTGGACTTCTATGTTTCTTCCTGTACTTTTTTTTTTAGTATGGCGAGCACAATGGCCTGCCCAGGAGCTGCTTGAAGTGTATGTGTTCAATGCAATGCAGCCTCAATCAGCCAAAAGTGACTAATCAGAGAAACAGCAACATAGCCAAGAAAACCCGCTTCTTAGGTTTCTGTTGCCATGGGTTACTCTGAACCTTCTTCATTTGTATGGTGGGCTGGGCTCAAGGAAAATTCAATGTGATCAGAATTCTCCTTTTTTTCTTTCAGAGAACCAGTGAGGAAACACAGGGCAGTCAAAAAAAATGGCCATCAGCTCTATGGTTTCAAAATGATGGAGTCAGGGACTAGGTTCTCAAAGACAAGGTTGGTCTATGAGCTTGGGACCAACCTACCTCTTGCTAAATGATCTCCAGTGATGCTGAGCACATGCAGCAACAAAATGCTAGGGCCTCAGGATTCCCTCAGAAGTCATAACCATTGACTTTCAGCCTGTCCTTTCCGTGTCTAACCAGGCTTAATCATCAAAGATTATAAACAGCACCAGGAAACTGCATCCTTTCTTCTCTGAACCTGACAACAGCTGAGAAAACATGACTTAAGCCAAGGGTGTGGTAGTGGTAGAGTCTCCAGGTAGGCAGAAGATAATATCCACCCCTGACATGGATATTACCACCCGTGCCAGTAAGCTGTGGAAAGGTCTGTCTAGATTTCTACACCAATAATACTGCCCCTAGAAGGCATCCATATTGCTGGGAGGGAAAACACAACACCATCCAGGATCATACGACGCACTTAGCATAGAACAGTGGGAAACACTGAGTGTAGAATCAAAAGCCCTTTGTAGAAATCCCAGCTCTTTCTATCATAATCTCTGTGACCTTTTGGAAGTCACCTTAATCTTTCTAGTTTCAGTTTTCCCATCTGTAAAAGAAGAGTTGGACACAATGATCCCTCAAGGTCCCTTTGTTTCTAAATCTACTCAATTGTCTTACATAGTTGCATACTTGAACAAATTCACACAGAAACATAGCTACCTACTCCAATTATACAAATTCACAAACATATATACAAATGTTCTCAATTACAGACATACATGACATATGATGGCATGCATAAAAACATACATATAGTCATCCACATACATGCATTCTCACTTTGTGCCTCACCCATACAATCACAATCATTTCAAATGCTTCAATCCTGGCAACAAATGTGCTCATGGAGATGTAGGAAGAGTCGGAAGGTGTAAAAGTACTTCGGGAGGGCTCTCTTTCCTAGTTGTATTTTGCAGAGCTGGGTGGAGCCATCCCTCCTGCACTGGCAGGGTTGGGATATAGCCTGTGGGGGCACGAGATTCTCCAACAGCCTTTTTACCTTTGCCTGTCACTGGCTTGAACCTGGTCCTGGCCCCTGCTGCCTCTTAGATTTTCTCCCTGGAGTCTCTTCATCATGTATGGTGTAACTTGTAAAAGTCAATACAGAAATAGCTTGGTAGATTCAAGCTCTACTGGGAATTTCACCATTGCACTGAAAAAACCCTCATACCAACGTCTCTCCACAATCCTTGTTACACTCTTGTCCCAGCCAGCATCTGAGTAAGAAGAGTGGGAAGAAGCCCAGTGACCCAGGACATAGCAAGCATTTCTCAACCTTCTCTGTTTACCAAGGCTATGCCAGTGAAGCTGGTCTGTCTGCTCTAGCCTTGGCCTCAGAAAGCTGTAAGAGCAGTTCTAGGGGGAAAGAGCAAATGTGGAACCAAGGGTCATACTCCTATAGTTTTTAGGATAAATAAGGATCCAACTATCAAATGGTTTCCTAGCTCTGCCAGAGCATATATTCCCATACCCTGGGTCAATTATTGTTTAACTGAGGAGGGAAGGAGGGTTGGTCTTAACCTTTTTTGTGTATCACAGACTCTTTCAGCAATCTGGTAAAGCCTATGGAACCCTTCTCTAAATAATGTTTTTAAATGAATAAAATATAATACCTAGAATCACAAAAATAAACAATTATGTTGAAATAAGTTCTTTTTAAGTTCACAAATTCCAGCCTAAAAACTCTTGTTTTTAAAATGTATTAACTCATCCCTATTGCTGCTAGAGGTAAATTCTAAACAATATAAACTGAAAGTCCCACCTCCTTTAGTAAAGTTCAACCCCATATGCCTGATACACAACATTTTCACAATCTAGCACCACTCTCTTTCCAGATACATCACTCCCTTCCGTGTGCTCAAAGCTATAGCCAAACTAGATCACTTTTCCCCCCAAATATGTCCTATCTGCGTGCCCTTGGATACTCTATTGCTTAGATCTAAAATATCTTTCCTCCCACTCTTCACTTATTGAATTCATATCCATTCTTTAAAGACAAACTCAAATGCCATCTTCCTTCCTACACCTTCCTTCATCAGTTACAACCTTTCCCCAGACCATATGCAGCTATTTATCTTGTGACTTTCTTATTGACTAATCATGCAGGTTCAGAGGATCATAGACATAGGACTAGAAGTTACCCTAAAGATCATCTTAGTCTAATCTCATGTTGCACATGAGAAAACATTAATACTGTGTATTTTAATTATCAGTGCTTGTCATAACCCTACTAGAGTATAATCTCCATTAGGGCACTTATAAACTTTTTATCTCTCCCTGTCCTCTGCAGAGGGATTAACTTCTCCTACTAATGCTACTAATAATAATAACTAGTATTTATATAGCACTTTAAGGTTTGCAAAATACTTTACATGTTATTTCAGTCCATCCTTTAAAAAAAACTCTGTGGTTGTAGGGGCTACTATTACCTCCATTTTACTGGTGAAACTAAATTTTAAAAGTTAAGCATCAAAGAGTCATATGGCTTAAGTATATGACCCAAGAATAGATCCACTGCCTCAAAAGATATGGAAGTGGTTAACTGAAAACACAGTAGTTATGAAGCTCTGGGTAGATAACTTGAAAAAATGAACAAATGGGTGAATGTTGAGCTTCTGAAGGCTAAGAAGAGGCCTAGACTTAAACATTTTTAATAGCTGAAGTTCTCTTCTAGAAATCTATTTACTTTGAGAAAAACAAAAGAGGGCCCCAGAGTGGAAAATTACAATACTGCCTGGAACCCATTTCTCTTTAAGCTTCATTCTTCCTTTTCTCTTTCCCCTTCAAATGTTTCTAAAAGGGCAGTTTGCTCTTCAAGGCTGACTAGTTTTTCTGCAAAGATGGCTTCCTCCTTAGGACTTCAACCTCTTAAAGGAAAGAAACCTTTCAAAGAGAACACCCACAAAAACTAACTATACTTCCTGCTTCTTCCTTATGTAAACCTCAAATATACAGAGAGCTCCTAGTAGAGATATAATGAAAGAAACCTGGATTTAGAGGTAAGAGGCCTTGGTTTATATTTCAGCTATGTTGTATTACTTTAGGCAAGCCCATTTCTCTCACTAGTTTCTCTCACCTTAGTATTTACATTTACATTTGTAAAATGAAGGGGCTGAATTAAAATGCACCCAACTCTATGTCTTTAAGTATACAAAATCCTTTCTATACAAAAGTCACTTTGCAAAGTGATCAATTTTCGTAAACAGATGGAAAAAAGTGGAGATGTACCTCCCTCCAGTTCAAATCATTCAGTATTCACCTTTTAAGCTGCCTAGATAGAGCATCTATTGTAAAGGAAAATTAATTTTTGCCCCCCTGTCTAGTATTGGGCTGCCTTTTCCATGATATACTGACATTTTAAAGTCCCTAATTCTTTTACAACTGAATTCATTTTCACTGAATAGACAGAATGATTTTGGTCTCCCCTCTCTCACTATTAAGATTAGCAGCACTGTATCTCAAAGGCTAGAAATATTCACTTTCATTATTTTTCCCTTTATGAACCTATGTGGAAGAAATAGGACACATCTATTTTGTCTTCACCATGAGGTCAAAATTAGAGAGACTCCTCTTTCCAAGCAGACTGAAAAAATCCAGAGGACCAATCACACTGATTAGTTCAATTTCAGGATTTAATCATACAATTTTCATTGATCAACTTGAAGAGAATCATGGCATTCAGCAAAACAGCATCCTTTGATCAAATACTCAAATCAAGCAATATATTTTCACATTGTCTTTAAGATGTCTCAACCACTCTGCCTTTTGTTTTGCATCTCTAGCCCTTTGCTGGCCCATAAGGAAGACAGTCCAATTTACTAGAAAGTAGAAAGTCAAATAGCTTTAAAAATTGGCTGGGGGTGATCTGTAAATTGGATGATTCACAGAATCACTGAATCTCATACTTGGAAAGGCAGTCCCTTAGAGGCAAGCTAGTTCAAAGACTACACAAATGGAAATCCCCTCCATAGTGTCCAGTTTGGCTTGAAGACTTCCAGGGAAGGGAAACCCAATAATTCCTCAAGCTCTCATTCCACAATTGGATAGCTCTAATTGTTAAAGAGCTTTTCCTTATATCAAATCCAAATTTGCCCCTTTGCAACTTCAACTCATTACTCTAAGTTCTCATTTCTGAGGCAAAGTAGATCAAGCCTAATCCCTTTACCATGTTCTGTAAACACTTAAAAGATCAAACCTTAGTTTCCTAATCTTTAAAATAAGGGGAATGAACTAAATGGTTTCTGAGGTCCCTTCTGTCTCTAGATCTAACATCCTAATTCCCCCATCCCAATTCCTCTCTTCTAAAAGCTTACCATTCTCATTTTCTTCAAACAGTTCTCAAAATGGCACAAATGCATGGTTTACATGGCACCATCATGTACTCCTTTATATGGACAAATCTCCGGTTTACTAATGTCTTTCCTAAAACATGTTGCCCATAAGACAATGTTATATTTCACATATAATCTGAAATAGGTAGAATATAGCAGAAAATATCACCTCCTTGGTCCTATACTCTCTCTGAATGCACCTAAGACACAAGTATAGTACAGGTGTCCCTTCTACATCATAGGGGTTTAAGGATGCAAATCTGGAAAATCCAAGTAAAAATTTTTGGCCTTCTCTTTGTACCAAAGAAGAAGTGTAATTTTTTAATTTTTCTTTTATGGGGTGCTTACGGTGCCTTATTGTAAAATTTGAGCTGAGTATTTCATAAGAGGCTAAACTTTTTCTGTGTCATCCATTGAACTTTGAACAGTTTTCAAAAAACTCCCCAAAAATTCCCATTTAATTTCTTATGTCAACCCACCATATATCAAAACTATGATGGGGAAAGTCACAATGTAGAAGGGATACCTGTATTTACCTCCCTCTATTATTGGTAACAATCAAATGATATATTTAGAAAGTGCTTATCACCGGTACCTGGAACATAGCTGGCATTATAAGTGCTTATTGTCTTCTTGCAACCCAACTCCTATTTTCTTCATCATGCCATCCCCAGTCAGGGCAGCCCACAATGATTTCTCACTACTCTAAACTCTTTTAGCACTTGTAATTGGCAGATATATTTAATTATTTGCTGTTTGGTATCATTCTCTGTCCTAGGCTGGTTCTAAAGCCAGAAGGGATCTTGGAGGCCGTCTAGTTTAGCCCCTCAACTTATAAATGAGAAAACTGAGGCCATGGAAAGTTAAGAGATCTGCCCAAGTTACTACTTATTAGCCCCAATAGTAGGATGTAAACCTAGGTTCTCTGACACTAGAACGAATGATCTTTCCATTTAATTGTTTCCAACAGTATCTCTTCTTCATTCACTTGTACTAAGGTTTCTCCCTACAAGGACTCTGGAAATGCAGGGATTATATCTTAGATGTTCAATTTATTTAACGGTATCAAGCAACACCTGAAAGGAGTAAGAGAGGTAAACATACTGCTAGACTTGCAATCAGTCAAAAAGCACTTATGTGCCAAGTGTAGGGCTAAACATTGGAGATTCAAAGAAAGAAAGGCAAAAAAAAAAAAAAGAGCCCTTGTTCTCTAGAAACAAAGAGCTCACAATGTAACAATGAGGGATGAAGTACAAACAATTATGTAGCAAAAAGATCTACATGAGACAAATAGGAGAGAATAAACAGAGGGAGAGCACTAGCATTAAGAGTTGGGGTCTAGAAAGGCTTTTTTATGGAAGGTGGGATTTTAGCTGGAGTATCAGAGAAGCCAAGAGGAGATGAGAAAGGAAAATATTCTAGTCAAGGGTACTTACAGTCAGTGGAAAGGCTAGGTCAGGAGGCTAGTGTCAATGGATCATCTGACTCTCAAATGCTTACAAGTTGTGAGACCAAAGGCAAGTCATTTAAATTCTCTTAGCCCTATTTTCTCATTTGTAAAATGAAGATGATAATATCTGTAGCACTTAGCTCACTATGTTGTTGTGAGGATCAAATGAGATAGTATACACAAAGCAACTTCTAAACCTTAAAGCACAAGAGTGGACACCCAATAGGTGCTTCACAAACACCTGATGGATCTTTCTTATAATGAAATACTTTTCTCTTATGCTGCAAGCTCAGAAATTCAGTTCTGGGGGGGGGGGGGGGTGAGGGAAGTAGACACTAACCATTAAGTATAGCTATTTATGGAAAGTGAGAGAAAACACAAAATTCCCAATTAAAACAAATTCAACGTAACAAAATACAGGTATCAGCAAGTAATTTATTTACAAGTTCTGTTTCTTTTGTGCTTTTTCTGGTCATGTTTATTTATAGTCGTTCCTGATGAGAAAACAGAAATATCTACTCCAACAAACACTAGGGAGCGTTATTAAGTGACTTTGGTCATCCTCCAAATGTGATCAAAGAACTGGCTATTATGCTTTTGTAACAAGCAGGTCTCTGCTGATGTAATTTTTATAGTAATTAATGTTTATCTGATTTCAAAGATTTTTTTTTACCTGAAAACTTATCTTTAAATCAAGGAGTTATGGTTGTTATATAAGCAACTGAGGACACTGCTCACTATGCCAGAACTCCAGTAAAATACTTTTCTTTGGGTCTATGCTATGGGACTACTTAGTGGAAAAAACATTTGCACTTGCAGACAGATGACCTAGGTATGCCTCCTTGATTCTACCACTTAGTTTTTGTATGATGCTGGGTAAGGCTGAGACTTATTTCCCCTATGCCTAAAGTGAAGATAATAATACTCATCCTTTCTCTCTTACTGAAGTGCTGTGATAGTCAATGAGATGTTACTCTTAAAATGCTTTTAAATAAAAGATAACTAAAAAACACTACATACCTGTAATTATTATTATTAGCATCATAATTAATAGGTAAGATCACCTGACAATAACTAAGAACCCTTGGAGGAGACCTAAGACAGACCTATAATCACTTCTGCTCACTTCTACTCTATGGGCAAATATTATTTTTTAATATATGTGTTATCTTACCAATTACACAAAACAATTTTCAACATACATTTTCCAAAATAATAAGATCCAAATTGATTCCCTCCCTCCTTTCCCCTCTCCCCTCCTGGAGATGGTAAAAAATTTGACCTGGGTTATACATGTATTATCATGCAAAACATATTTTTATATTGGTCCCTGTTGTAAGAGAATATACATATAAAACCAAAACCCCAAAATAAAAGCACAAATAAACTAAAGTAGAAAATAGACTTTGATCTGCATTCTGACTTTAACAGTTCTTTCTCTGGAGGTGGATAACATTCTTTGTCATAAGTCATTCAGTACTGCCCTAGATCACTGTATTGCTGAGATTAGCTAAATCTTTCAGTTTATCATTGTATGATATTGCTGTTACTGTGTACAATGTTCTCCTGATTCTGCTTATTTCACTCTACATCAGTTCACCTTTCCAGCTTTCTCTGAAATCATTTTGCTCACCATTTCTTATAGAACAATAACATTCCATCATTATCATCATCATCATATATCACAATTTTTTCAATCATTCCCTGATTGAACATGGACATGCCCTCAATTTCCAGTTTTTTGCCACCACAAAAAGAGCAGTTTTAAATATTTTATATTAAGTCCTTTCTCCTTTTGGGATACAGACCTAGAAGAAGTATTATAGGATCAAAGTATATAAACAGTTTTATAGCTTCTTGGGCATGGTTCCAAAGGCAAATACTATTTTAATGAACTTTTTAAGTAATTCTGTAGTAGTAGTATTCCAAGTAGTAATTCTGTATACCTCTATCAATGAAGAATTTTAGGATTACTGAGTTATAGCTGGAAGTAAATGAAGGTAACTTAACCTAGTCCAATCTCTTCATTTTACATATGAGGAAACAGAGACTCAAGAGAGGTTATGACTTGCCCAAAGTTACACTGGTGACAAAGGCAGGGCTAGAACTCAAATTCTCTGACTCCAAATTCACTGCTCTTTCAACTATATTACATTCCCTGGTCTAGGATGGTTCCCAGTAATATATAAATACTGTTGTCTAGAACTTTGGTTACAATTGTTAAAAGTGACTAATGGGAAATTACAATTGCAAATGTTTGGGGGGGAAGGGAAGACAGGAAGCTCTGAGGGTAAAGCAGGAAGGAATGGAGAAATGAGGGTCTGAAGGGGAGAAATATTGGGGAAATTAAGGACAAACTGCACTGACCTCATAATTTTGCCTTATCCACCCTCGATGTTGAGATCAGACAAAATTAAATTTTGTGTCAAAGGCCAGCTCTGCAGGAACATGGCCCATCAAGTTCCTGGATGATGCAAGCAAATGTCTAGCTTCACACAGTTTATAAATGTTTGCTCAATAGGGTTGATTTCATTATAAAAGAGCTTCATGTTTAGCAGGTTTATTAACTGAGGTATTACTACAGTACTAAATTAGGATGTGTCTAAAGGGCATTTGCAACTCCATTGTATTTTAAACTTTATAACATAAACCAGAAGGGGAGGGTGATACTATTATATGGGATTTTTCGGCATGGACTTACATGAAACAGACCATCAAGAAAATAGTCAGCATGACCTTGCTTCTATGGACAGAAGGTTTCGTTTATTTCTGCAGTTCTGGATACCTGGAAGCCTGCCTAACCAGCAGCCTGGATTTGAGAACCCTGACAATGAGTCAGTCCAGTAATTTATCTGTGCTGGACTAAATACTTAAGATTGGCAAGAAAGGTTAAGAAAAAATTTTCAAAATGAGTGATTATCTACAACTACATCAACATTTATATAATACATACATAAATCTATCCAACACATAGCTTCTATCTCTCTCCCTACACAACTGTATATTTGCTCCCTCTTCAAATTATGTTTGAATGTATTTGTTTACATGTTGCTCCCCTTCCATAAAATGTAAGCTTCTAGAAGGAAGAGGTTTTGTTTTTGCAATCACAATGTCTAGTCCACTGTACACATTAAGTGCTTAGAAATTCTTACTGAATTAGAGTGGATTGCTGCCAAACAGCTAAGTCTTGGATATGATCATGTCACTCTGCTCAAACCCCTTCCATAGCTTCCCAATGTCTACAACGAAAGTTTAAATTACTCTACCTTACAATGAAGGCCTTCCACAGTCTAGTATCATTTTAATGTTTCCAGCTTTATATCACACTCCAAACCAATCTTCTCACTGTATGCATAGACATATTTAGGACTCTCATTTCAGTGACTCTAGCCTCTAGAATAATTTTATCAAACTGACCCTTTCCATAAAATCTTTAATTGCTATCTACCATCAAAGAATTCCAATGCCTCTATAAGTCTTTGGATCCTCCTAATTGGGAATAACCTTTTCCTTCTTAAAGATTCTTAAAACATTTTGTTTACATTTCTCTTACGTACTTGATATACACTGTTTTGTATTATAATTACATATGTGTCATATTCCTACAGGAAACTAAAGCAGGGCCCATGTTTTATTAAGCCCTGTATAATTCTAGAACTTACCACAGTGTTTTGTACATAGTAGGTGCTTTAAGATAGTTCCTATTAATACTTTACATTTACAAATATCTTTTCCTACAATATGAGAATATAAGGTAATCATACAACTATAATACAGAATAGGAAGTGGTTTTGGAAAAAATATTACTTATTCCTTGTGTTATATACTCACCCTGCAAGATAGAACTTGGCAAGCAAATCAAATTTATAAGAAATTTCTAAATATGAAGAGCTGCAAGGTGATATAACAAACTCTAACCAACTAGTAATTTGCAACAAAGAATGTGCCTTACTTTAGCATTAAGCTGATTTGGGGTGGGAGATATGGTTTGCATTGAGCCAGTCTGGAAAAACACCATGACAACAGAATCAGCTGCTTGAAGTTAGTTGATCTGGAAAGGAGCTTAATGAATCTAACAACTCATGAATATAAAAATCTCCAACCCATGGGTCAGAGTAGACTATGATGAAGGACTACCCTTTTGGGGTCATTTCATTTTTTCCCAATGAATGTGTTAAGACAATTAGGTCCATCACAAAAATGTTCTATGAATATCACAGTAACTTGGGTTTCTTTATTCATCTTTGCCAATTTTTTAATATGAGAGTAGAGCAGAAAATGAAGGTGTGGAGAAAAGACAGTGATAGACATGAAGGTGTGCATATTACAGGTAATATTCAAAGACAGGTGGGCTGATTCATATTTAAAGTTAAGATTAAATCAAAATACAAAAAGTCCCATTCACCTTGAAGAGTAGATAAATTCATTTACTAGCTCCATCAGGAAAAAGGGAACCAAAAGCGTGTTCCCATCTCAAATGGGCATTAGTTAACAGTAACTACTTTCTTAGAATAATGTTAGTCACTTTTCCCAGTCTTGATCCTAATGTTAACATTTTATGAATGAAAAAAAAAAAGGATTTATGAACAACTTACTATGTGTAAAACACTATGCTAACTGGAGACTGCAAGGCAGTCCCTCCTCTAAAGGAACTCTAATTCTAACGTGGAAGAAAACACAAGTAGGAAGTTTTAATTTCAAATCAGATAGAAAGGCCCAGTGATGTTTAGGGTGCAGAAGTGATGGTAATATCATTTTCACTGATAAAAACTAAATCTATTTGTAATGTTGAACTATTTGAAGATACCATCATATCAGGGAGTGGGGAGAGGGAGGAGGGTGGAAAGGAGGGAAAGAATTTGGAACTCAAAACAAAATTTTTAAAGAATGCTTAAAAATTGTCTTTATGTGAAACTGGGAAGCATTAAATTTTGGGAAGGGGGGAGGTAAGAAAGAAAATGTCAAAGACTTTATAAGCAAAAATTATTTTCCAGGTCCTTAGTAATTGTGGCTGCTGAAGAGGCAGTCATGACTGCCTCACCTGCAAAAGTAGTTGTCTGCACGAGGCTTCCTCCTGTGGAAGATGGCAACAGGGCTAGAACAGAAGCAGAGTGGGTAATCTAAGGGAACTTGACATTCCAAGGACTCTTAAGCTTACTTGCAAATCAGTAACAATTGGTGTTCTTCTCCTTACTTCAGTTATTCCCCTCAATGGTATGACTGCCAGACTGGACCCAGGATTCATAGTCTTGTCAGTACTGTATTTCCCAGGAATTTTATGCTCTAAAAACCAAGTTGTCTACACCAGCGTACAAAATGTGACAGCACTGGTTTGACCTGCCTGGCACATGCTACTTTCTGACTCTTCTTTAAGATGTTCTGCCAGCTTACCTATAGGATTGGTAGGACTTAGACACCAACTGATGTTGGCAATAGTGGAGATGGTAGACTCTTTCTCAATAGGACTTGTCCATTGGATGATGGCTGTGGAGAGCCAGGGTAGAAGTAGGGATGATGGTATAAAGGGAAAGATAGGTATTCAATTGTATATGTACATTAGTTAAATAGATAAAGCAGCATAATTTATTTGCTAGAAACTTTTTGGAATTCTGTAATATTAATTTTTGATTTAACATAAATGAGAGGATTAGCCTGGAGTTGCTATAGGATTGTCATTTACTATTCCTCAATTATTTTTTTCCTTGAAGCTGTGGTAGAATTCAATAAAACAGCAAGGTATAGTGGAAAAAGCACTGGATTCAGTATCAAAGAACCTAAGTTTTAATCCCAGTTCTGTGACTTACTATGTAAACCTTAGGCAAATAACTAAATAACTCAACCTCTTTAGGTATCATTTTCCTCTAGTATAAAATGAAGAGGCTAGTAAAGAGAGCACTTCTTATGAGCCTAACTAAGACTAATGGGGGAAAAGGTGATAAAAGATTAATAAGAGTCTTGAATGACAAGGTAAAGAATTTAAGCTTTATTCAGAAAACCATTGGATATTTTTTAGCAAAAGGAAAACATGACCAGATCATGCATAAGGAAGATTAGACTAGAAATAATTTGAAGAATGGATTGAAGGAAGCAGAGCACAGAACTGGTATTCAATGCCAAGAGCAATAATAACTAACATTATTTCAGTGATAGTCTTTGGCAGGTGGAAAAGAAGCTCTATACCAGGGTGATAGCAGTAAAGAGAGGAGTGGGCAGATGGAAGAGATATTAAGGAAACAGAATTAGAAGGAACTGGCAACACTTTGGATGTAAGAGGTGAGGTAAAGGGAAAAGTCCAAGATAATTCCAAAGTTTAGAACAAGAATAGTTAGGTGAATGACAGTGTCCCAGTCAGGAGGAGGAACAGATTTGGAGGGGGAAATAATTAATTTGATCATTGGTATGTTATGTTTGAGGTATTGATGGGACAGTGGAGATGTCCTATATATAGGAGATACACACCTAAAGCTCAGGAATCCTATGATGGTCGTGTAGCCACTACTTGTGTGTCTCACAGTATCCTCCTAGAGCACTGAGGCAGCCTCTGAACACCCACTGTGACATTCTCCTATGCCACAAAAGGCTTGAGAGAGAATGTGGGAGGTAGGCGGAGAAGACTTCTCTCTGAGCTTGAGGAGAATGGAGCACAATAATGAAGCAGCCTATTGTGAGTACGAGGTAAAAGATTTAAATGAACTGTCACGGAACATCAACAGTGAAGGGTTGAGTGACTCACCCCAAGTCAGACCGGTAGCAGTGATCTCACAGAAGAAGAATACTCCCACCGAACAAAACTGTTTTACTTTTGAAAAGTATAGGTTGCATTGATACTCACTAAACATCCCACCTTAGTCTTCAACAGCAGGATCTTGGATCACAGCAAGGAGGGACAAGTATCACAAAATCCATCCAGGTCCCTAAGGGAACCCAACACCTTTGGTTTTCCCAGAAGAAGGAAACTATTAATATCACATTTGCATCAGATGATTTAATATATTCTTTATTTTATATTTATATATTATATAGCATGTTATTATATAATTATATATATAATATAATATTACTATTATTATTATTTTAGATTTAATGAACTCCACAAAAAACTGTACCATGGAAGGTGAAATTCTCCAGGAAAAAGGGTTGGAATTCAGAGACAGACAACATGGCCAAGCTTCATCCAACAAGGGGGAATGTGTCTTAGGGTCTTGAAATTTGTCATGTTTTATCTTCCTTCCATTGTGCTATAACCATAACCAAAATCAAAAATTCTGCCCTTCCTCTTCAATAAGAATATTCCCTCAATCCTTTGTTGGTAGGATAGTTGTTACACTAACCATACAACAGTAGTAGCAAATATGCACCAATTTATTCCATCTCACCCCCTTGTAATCAACAGTATACATTTCTAAAATGGCAGGTTAGGGTTAGGGGTGACATTTACAAAGAGAGAGCAAAGTGGCCCAACTCACATTAGGCCTACCTCTCTCACCTTCAACTCATTACCACTATGCTCTCACCAAGGGAAGCATCCTCACTGCCATAAAGATGTGATCTAGTACAAACTACTGAAATTGTTACTTAAAACTAGTACAAATGACTAAAAGTCTATAAATTCCTAATTGATTTCATGTGCTCCTTTTATGAGAAAATTGTAATCATACCATCTCTCTAGGAAATAGGAAGGATAACAGACGTGGAATCAGTTTATAGATCTGTCCCAATCTCAACTTCAGGTTCTAATGAATTCATTAAGTCCTCTGAAAGGAATGGCACGTGTTTCCAGGGTCATCGCCAACTGACTAGATCATTTTAAAAGAATTATGCAAGTAAATGGGAATTGACTTTTTTAAAAATCATATTCAATCTTGCAATTTTTTTCTATTCTTTTCATCCTGGTTAATGCTTCAGTTGCTGATGGTGGATAAACAAAGAGCCTCTGATTTGTGTGTGGTGTATATTTATCTGTATATTTGTCTTTATACATACATTTAGGGGGTGCTAGATTCAAGGCAAAGAATTTGCTCCAGAAGATTTTTAAGCCAGTCTACTCATCGGTTCTGTGCTTTAGTCTATAGAAGGCTACTTAAGCTTTGCCAAGCATTGAGCTACATCAATGCAAAGGAACAAAAAAGAAAAACAAAATCTCAGAGTTGTAAGAGACCTCTAGTTCAACCCATACCTGAAACCTAGAGAATCCTCTCTACCACACCCTTGACAAGTAGTTATTTACCTTTACTTGAAGGTCTACTTTCAGATAGTTTTTTCTTCCATCAAAATTAAATTTTCCTCTTGCAAATTCTTATCCATTGCTTCTAACTTTGTTGTCTAGGGCCAACCAAAACAAGTCTAACCCCAATTTCATGTGACAGCCCTTCAAATATATGAAGACAATTAGCATGCCCCACTTAAGTCTCTTGTTCTCCAGGCTAAATATCCGTGGTTCCTTCAACTGATCCTCATGTGGCCTGGTCTCAAAGTCCCTCAACATCCTACTCACTGTGGCTCCATTTATCAATATGCTAAGACACGGCATCCCCAAGAGAATGCAGTGCCCCACACACGGTCTCACTAGAACAGTGTACAATAGAGCTCTTTACATTCCCATGTTTGGGAGCCACCATTTCTCAGCATATAAATATCAGCTTCTCCCTTTACATCCCACTATTACAACCTTCTCTGCCTCCTTCCAAGTCTGTCATTAGCCTCCAAAATGGAGCTCCTCCTTTCTCCACATTACAGTGTTGTTACCTTGCCCTGTCCTGTCCTGTCCTGCTCAGTCTCAAACAGGTCTCTCATGGTAGTCATTTGGAGGGATCAAGTCAAGCCAACAGGCGTTTCCTGAGGACTTTCTATGCACCAGGCATTGTGCTCAAGTGCTAGGGATACAAAGAAAAGCAAAACAGACAAACAAATAAAACAGTTCCTGATCTCCTCCTTAAGATAGCACTCATGTCCCTTAATCTTTCTGGGAGTCCAGCTATGAGACTCTGTAAAACCATTAAACCCTAGGACCCTCAAAACTAAAGGAAAACAGAACATGCCCTTGTACTTTATGACTCTTACAGGAATGAAGAAGAACAGAAATAGGTCAAAAGCAAAGTTATAATACAGAAGCAAAAAGAAAATGAATTAGGGTAATAATAGGGTAAGTCTTGCTTCTCTGGAGTCAGGCTACAGCAGGGTATAATCCAGTAGGGGCAATACAGCCTATGCCCCGGGCATACACCCTTGATTACCCTCCAGAGAAGTCTTGAAACAACCACTGAGAACAAGCTGTAGCTGGCTCCATTATCTTTCCCCATGTCCCCACACTAAGAATGGGGACAGGATGGGACGTGACTCTCAGAATGGTGTGTGTGTCTGTGTGGGTCTGTGTGTGTCTGTGTGTGTGTCTGTGTGTATGCACACGTACATAAACTTGAGTTCTTGGGAGTGGTACAAAACTCTACCCATGCCATCAATTCCAGGGACATATAAAGTAACATTAGCCATTTTTTGTCTGGGTAAATAACTAGGCTTATTGCAAATACCTTATCAAGAAATTATGGATTGAAGTAGTCACAAGTTTTGTTGATTTTTCCTTTGCAAAGTCTCTCCTATCCATTCCTTCCTTTCTGCTCCTACTAGTTCAGGACCTTGCTATCTCACATTATTATAATACACTGCCACCAAACTGATCTCATTGCTACTACTTGACTCACCCAGGCTAATGAGCAATGCACACCATTGTCAGTTACAACAAAAACCTGGCTTTTATGGCACCACTTCTTTACTCCAATATCTTCAATATTTTTCCCAATAAGTTCCAAACTCTTGACATTCAAGAACCTCCAAAAAATGGTCCTACTTCCTCCTACTACCCTATAGGAACAATCTGCTCAACTGTTTTCTTCACTATCTGCCATATATTCTTTCAGGCCTCCATGATTTGTTCTGTTCCTGTGGAGAATACCTTTACCCTTTGATATCCATCTACTCAGCCAACTGTTAAGATCCAATGCAAATCCTACATCCCTGTGAAGTCTTTCTCAGGTAAGAATGATCTCATTCTCTTTTTAATTCCTGTAGGGCTTAGGGTTTGTATCAGTCATATCACTTTTGTCTATCATATATACATCCTTGTAATGGAAAGGATTTGTGGATATGTCTCATCTGCCAAATTAAACTTGCTATTTCCCTGAGCTCAAGGACAAGTTTTTATATATAACATAGGGGCTAGAATCACAGAATCTCTTAAGTTAGAAGGGGCTTCCAAAGTTATCTAGTACAACCCACATACAAACAAGAATCCCTTCTATAGTAACTCTGAGATGAAATTATCTAGTCTCTTTTAAAAGACCCCTGAGAGAGAAAATTAATTTCCTCCTGAGTCAGGCAGTTTTATATAACCATTATTGTTAGGAAGTTTTTCCTTATGTCAAGCTGAAATCTGCCTCCTCAAACATTCACTATACCTCAGTTTCCTCAGCTATAAAATAGAGAGAATTATTTTTGAACTACCTATCTCACTGAGGCCTTTAGAAAACTCTTGGTAAACTGTAAAGTCTTGAATAAATGTCAAATACTGGTGGCAGTTGGGTGGCTCAGTGGATGGAGAGCCAGGCCCAGAGATTGGAAGTCCTATGGTCTGGTACAGAACTGCACAGGTTGGAGAGTGGACTAGATGATATTTGAGGTTCATGTCTATTCTAAGACAAATCCTATGAACTAAAGATATAATCCGTGATCTGGATCTGCTTATCAGAGGATAAAATATTCTTTTTGAACAGATTCTGCTTTCTTTATCCTTTAACATTCTAAAAGCAATCTACTTAAGACTTCTGTCTTTTCTAGGATTCTCTGGTAAAGGGGCATGTATACCACAAACTCTGTGATACTAGCAAACCTCTAAGCAGATTCATGGACTGAGTTAGTTCCAAAAAGACAGTGGCAAGCTTCTTCTCTACAGTTTATCCAGGAGGTGAATAAAGCTCTGTTGTCTCCCTGTCACTGCAAACCATTGCCATGGAAACCACACCCTGCCTGGCTACCATGGTATCAATGCAGTACCACTCCCTTTGCAGGTAAATAACTGTCCAAAGGCTGCAAGTGGCTGGCTTGTTTAGGGGCAAACCAGAAAAATGAGCTAAAAGCTTTGTGTACAATATTCATATTGGGTTTAAACACCTGCCTCCTACTCACCAACCATTTCTGAGAATAAAAATCCTTTCCAAATCTGTTCCTGGAAGATACGAATTCCCAAGACAGAATTCTCTTGGAGAAGAATATGGGAATTTTAAGTGATACAGGTGACCTGATGATTGTGATCCCTAGGGAGCCTCCGGGGAAACAGCAGTCCTCTGGGATGGAAAGTATTAGTGAAAAGGGTTTTTAAAAGTTCAAGTACCTTCATTTTGTTGATAGGAGCCCAGAACTCAGAAACTGCTTATAGTTCAGAAACAGTATAATCACCCAGATCGATGTAATTCTGCTACCTTGATGTGCCTTGCTGTGAATCATGTGACCACAGAATTCGTTCCAATGGCCCCCTGATTCCCTATTTGGGGTGACATTTGGTAATCACGATTCATTATCCCTGGACCTCCTGGCTCAATCTTCGAATAGTGGCTCCTTTGGCTAAGGCTACCCATCAATCTAGACTGACCACTCCCCTTTAGTGATGACTGTAATTCTCCTAGGCTTTCCCCAAATCTGTAGTTTCAGACCCCCCCCAACTTAGTCCCAAGTTAGAAAGGCAAGTAAGACAAGCACCTCAGTAAGGCAAGCAACACTGAATGCTTTAGGTATTCATAAATGATTCCAATTTTTTTTCACTAGTAACTTGGGATTAGAAGCATAATAAATTCTCAAATAGTGATAATTTGGATCCCTGTGACAAATGAGGGGTTGAGCATGAAGGATAAAAGAATGGGTATACTTCTGCACTCTTTGATAGAAGGTTTCTTTATGGGATAAATCATTTTTCTGTGAGGTCTAGGCTATATTCTCAAGTAAGAATATTTCCTGTTATTATTATTCTTCCTAAGTTCTTTAAGGCAGATTTATAGGAAAACACATTTTAAAATCTTATATAATAATAAATACCAGCAGAAATAAGGGATGGTATGGAGAAAACAATGGACCTAAAGTCAAGTCCTGGGTTCAAATTCTGACTGCCTAGATTAGCTCTATGGGCCTGTTTTCTCCTGTGAAAAGACAGGGTGGGAAGGTATTGAACTCAATGATATCTAAGGTCTGTTCCAGTTTTTTCAAGAAGAACTGAAGATTTGCAATCTGCCCATGTAGAAGGAGCATCCATTCCGAAGATATTACCAATTAATCACACAGGGAGGCAGTAAACATATGGTAGAAATGTCTTTCCTATAAAGGTCAGATACCAGTTCAATATACTCCTTAAGACATCTCCCATCACTCTTTAATAAAGAACACAAGCTGTTCAAAATTGTACATTTCCCTCCTAAAGATAAAATCATTGTTTGTGTTAATTTCCCTGACCCTTCTCTCTCTCTGTTTCAGCTTTATTGAAATGTCAACAAGTCTACAGGCTATTCAAATAGATAAACAATTCCTCCTATCAAAATAAGGAAAGAAGTCTAGGGAACATCTAAAACATACTTAACTTTAAGACCAAAGGGGAAATATGTCCCCATAAAAAGCAGGCATTAAGTTGGGGAAGTGAGCCCCAGCTATGGGTCCATCTTTCTGTCTAACTAGATGTTTTTATCTAGCAGATGTAAGTCATTTGTTTTACATGTTTCACAAGTACCCTGGCTCATTCATTCATTTTACTAGAAAAGGGCAGAACAAGACGCAGGGGGGTCCATTGCTGCAGAAGAGAACAATAAGCAGCAGAAAGCCCAAAGGAAAGACCTAGATTCACATCTTGGCTCTGACACCACAGAGAGTTAGCTCACTTCTCTAAATGTGTTCACTAATTTATAAGATGGGATAATATATTTACACAGTCTACCTCACAGAACTTGAGAAAGTACCTAGTAAACCTTATAGCTTGCTCTAAAGAAAAATATTGTTTTTCTTTCTTGCTAATGTTATTGCTATATTATCATCCTTGTGTTTTAGAAGAGTACCAAACTAAAGGTCTACAGAGCTCACTATTGCATGCTTGTAAAACTTAAACAGTATATAGCACTATACCAGGAAACTGAATCACTTCCATTTGAATTGTCTCAGGAAGATTCTGAAGATGGCCTGGCAAAATAAGGTGCTAGACACTGAGATCTTTTCTCCAGCAAAACTGCTAAGTATTCCGACTCTACTGCAGAGAGTCCAAACTCTAATGGGCTTGCCATATTGTTCAAATGCCAAACATATGTTTGTCTTAAAGACTATTTTATGGAGAACTCGCACAAGGCAGGTGCTCACACAGAAGCCAGAAGAGGTGGCATAAGGACACTCTCAAGGTCTCCCTGAAGAACTCTAGTATCAACTGGACATAGTAGACAGAGAAGACACTGGCACAAGGCCATCCTATATGGCATGCCCACATTAAAGAAGGCACGGCTTTATGAGAAAAGCAATAGCTCAAAAGAAACATGAGATGCACACATTTAGAAACATCCCAAATGTTCATAGGGGCTATCTGTGTCCACCCTGTGGTAAAACTTTCCAAACTCATATTGGTCTGATCAGTCACAACCAGACATACCATACATTGGCCCCAACCTATTCTGGTCTTCTTGAGTAGAAAGGACAACAGCCAACTATTCCACTAGTAAGGCTTCATTTTTAAAACATCATTAAAAGAAAAAAAAAAAAAGAACCTAGCTACATGTTTAAAAAAAAAGTCAGGGCTATTTGAAGTAGCAAAAAGTTTGAAAAAATCTATATATGCACTATGTATAGAAGATGGCTAAAAATGGTATGTTAACATAATGGAATGGAATGCATGTGTGTGTGTATATATATATATATGTAACATGCATACATATGCATATGTGTTCAGACCTGTGATTTAATCAGGGTAGGGAACTGAGGATGAGGAAATTCCTTCCACTAATGTACATATTAATTACTGATCAAAACTGGTCTATAACTTATGATTTTAAAGAGTCCCCTAGTGACAGTGAGCCTCTTTTTTATGTAGGGGCCCAAACCAAACTGCCTGCATTCTCCTCCAGGTGCTATTCCTGACTTCCTCTGGACTTGAAAACCAGGACTCCTCTTTATAGCTGGCTCTCCCCTAGCACTTTTCCTCACTCAGGAGGAACCCACTTACCATAGAAAATCCCTCTGCAAACCCTCATTCCTCCTTCTCTCATTGGTGAGCTACTCCTGGATCTCCATTTTGGGGAGGAACTAAAGCGGGATTGCCTTCCTCCTCCTCCTCCTTCCATTTTTTTGTTTGTTTGTTTGTTTTTTTGGTTCTTTCCTCAGAATGTAAACTCCTTGAATGTAAGAGGGCTTTCTTTATGTTTGTATTCCCAGGGCCTAGCACAGTGCCTACCACATCACAAAATCCCTTCCCTCCCTCTCTTCCCCTTCCCTCCTTCCTTCCATGCTGCCTCTCAATGGAATATTACAGTATTATAAGAAAAAAAATGAAGTTACAAAAAACAAAGAACAAAGACAATGATATGAGATAAAATCAGCAGAATCAAAACTATGTACATAATGACAAATATATATTAAAAAGAAAAGTCAAAGGTAGCAGAACTTCAGATAGGTTTAAAAATGACACTAAGCAAAAGCTTTTTTTATTGTATATGTTATATTCTTTGGACCTTTTGTTTATAACATATGTCAATCCATTTGGTTCTATTTTATTAATTAAGGGCTTGTGTCCAACTTTATTCCTTATTCTCTTTACTTGCTTTTTACTCTTTACTTACTAGACTGTCTTTGTTAATGGTTATTAAATGTATAATAAAAAAACTTTTAAAATTCTTCTTAGTTATGGGTCACTTTAAACTAAACAAACATAGGAGAATTTGCATTGAGATACCCTGGTAACCATTGCCAACTGTTCTCATTACAAGGGAACAACCCAGCACATTTTGGTCCCTAGTTTGATGGAAATTCCCTTCCACAAAAGATCCAGGCTTGGTTTTTTCTTTACTGGATTCTAGGCTCTGGCCTACGTGAGAGGAGTGTGTCCTGGTGTTATTTACTTTCAGAGGCTCTTCTTCCAAGCTCTGTTTGGATTCTCTCTAAGGCCTGTAATGATGGAGAGGGAGGGATTGAGCAAACACTGTTTGAATCAATGCCCTTGTCTTGCTGCTCAGGTAGAAGGGTCTAGGCAGAAATGTTCTACAACTACAGGAAGCTATAAGGTAATTGCTTTAAAATTAAATACATAGAATTTAGAATTTTAGATTTTTAAGAAAAGCCTACCAAGAGTATTTGCCCTGGAGGCTAGAACTATCTATTAAAGTTTCCAGACTCCTTCCCTACACACTCCTTCCTCATGTCCCATCTCTCTCTGCCCTGGCTCATTTCTGACCTAAACTTGCAGTCTTTCTGAAACTCAAATTAGGATCAAGGATCAGATCAGTGATTTAAAACTTTACTCCTCTGTAAAATGGCAGCTTTGGAGCAATTGTTTTTAAAACTACTTCCCTCCTCTCTTTGCTTTAACAGAGGATGAGGTAGGGGGTCCTTGACAGTGATCAAAAGCAACTTGCCAACTTCCCATTCTATGACAGAAGAAATTCAAAGAGCACAAGGCATCTTGACACTGGTCCCTCTCCTCCCCCAAAAGCCCTATTTCCTTCCTCCCTCCTCAATACTAGTGAATCGCAAGGAGAGGGGAAAAGAGTTCAGCTCAAATAACTAACTGGTTGATCATGGGCCTCCCAGGCTTAGCCCAAATAAGTTCTGCTGTCCAATATAGCTAAAAACATTTTCTCTGTTGAAATTTTGCTGGCTTGTTAAGCTGTTCAAGGTATCATTATAGAATAATAAAAAGAGACTAGGCTGGAGTACTAGATTTGGAATAAAAAAGACCTGGCAAATCCTGCCTCTAACACTTACTAGCTGCATGACTATCCAATTAACTTCTGAGGCTTGGTTTTCTCTTTTGTAAAATGGGAATAATGCATCTGGTATCTACCTTACAAAGTTGTTTTAAGGCCTAAATGAGGTAATCTATGTAAATCACTTTGCAAACTTTAAAATACTATAGATATATCAGTTATTACTAAAATAAGCTAGAAATGGAAGGAACTCAGAGGTCATCTAGCCCAACCATACCATTTTAAAGAAGAGCAAATTAAGGTTAAAAGGTAAAATGGCTAGATTATGGTCACACAGTAAGTAAATGGGAGGGTCAGAATTAGAACCTTTATCCTCAGACTCCAAATCAAATATGATTCCCAATGTACCATACCACCTATAGCATATTTAAGAAGAAAAAGAAAAGAATTTTAGCTTAAATCTAAGGAAGCTGAAAATATGAAAATAGTTCTGTTGTGTGGATACTTCTTGTGCTTCATACCATGAATTGTCTCAATTCTGTATCTTCTAGTGAGCTAACAGAAATTCTTCATAGTTATTACTATTGCAGATACTATTATACCTAATAGTAATATAGGAATAATAGATTTATAGATCATAATTCTGCACAAGAGACTTCATGCTTGCAACTTGATTCCACATGACCTTTCCCTAAAGGAATTCCCAAATCCATTATTCACTCCACCTTAAGTCTTTAAATATATAAAAAGCCCAAGTCAGAAAACCAAGAGTAGGGATTTTTAATCCAGAGTTTCATCCCATACTTCAAAGGATTCAAAAAATCCAGCTGCCTTCCTTGCTTTCTTCACCCTTTGGAACACTGAGCATACCAAACAAGTATGGTAAACCCCTCTGGGGTTCAGAATGATACTGGGAATCGTTTTGCAGAATCAGACCTTTCTTTCAGCAATTCTCAACTGATATAGAAACCCCAGGATCATAGTGACATTCATGCTCTCATCATAAGAGAAATTGGGTCTTGTATCACTCAAGACCTTACATATTTGATGATTATGCTATAAAACAACACTTTCCAAGTCTACTGATGGTTTCCCAGGCTCCATTTGATTTTTTAAAAAATCAAAATTTTCTCTGCAGCTATTGGCAAGTCTTGCTAACAACAAAGATCCTTGAGGTCATTTTTGTTATTTATTCCTCACAGTCACTGTGACATAAGCATTGGCTTTATCCCTCTTCCCCCATACCTCATGTGACAGGATTGAAGCAGAAAAGGAACTGATTTTTGCCAAAACCTAATAGGTACACCCTCTAGCCCAAAAAAGAAATGCACAATTTCTAAATTCCCAGCTTGTTTCTGATATGGTTACTTTAAGAAAGGGAAATATATTCTAGCTGTTTGACCCTAAGCAAGTCACTTAACTCCATTTATCTTGCCCTTCTCTCTTAAGAGTTGTTACTAAGACAGAAAGTAAGGGTTGTTAAAGGGAAACACATACATATGCTAATAATTTTATCTGTTTGCATTTTTCTTCCTTAAAGAGAGACCTTTCTTTTTTAATAATAATGTCGAATAGGCTTTCCTAAAACTGCTTCTATAAAAGCAAAGTTGAGGCCATGGTCTTGAGGACAGGGCTAGTTTCTTTTTTGTCTCTATCCTCAGCACAGTGCAGGACACATACAGTTGCTTAACAAATGCTTATTAATTATTGTTATACTATCTATCTATATTGAGGAAATTCCACTGGCAATTAATTCTTCAATTAACCAATGGTTTTTGTCAATGTACACACAATATAGGTTTTACAAATGTGGGTGAATCTGTGCAAAAAAAAATAGCAATGAGGTATTTTTTAATTGCTAACATTTTTAGATTTTAGTATTTATTTCTTCCTCAATTTCCATCTATTCCTGGAACTATCCAGTCCCTCATTACTATGACTGTCTCCTCACTTTTTGGGGCTACTCCCCATCTTTTGTTGACTTCAAACTTCAAACATCTTAAAAATTAAAGATAGTGTTATAGGCAGGAAGCATGTTTATCTATCTACATGCTGCACACATGAAGTAGTGTGACCTAGTGAATAAAGTTTAGGATTTGGAATCTGAAGGATGAGGATCAAATCCTATCTCCCATACTATGTGACTGTGGGAGATAGCACCAGCACTGGTGCAGGAAAGTGGGGTGTGAACCTGAATCATACAACCTGAGTTTGAATCCAGGTTTAACTGTGTGACCTTGGGCAAATTATCTGACCTCTCTGGGCCTTGGTTTCTTCATCTATAAAAGGAGAAGGTTGGATTAAATGCTTCTAAAGTCTCTTTTATCCCTTCCAGTGTAAGATTTTATGAAGTTGGGTTTTTTTAACTCTTGGTTTTCTAATGAGCCCTACTGGGATATAAAGATTGTCAAGTGCACAAAGAAAATCCAAAAAGAAATTTTCTTCTGCTTAGATAAAGAAAACAGAGGCAAAAGTATTTCCTGGGAGTTCGCTGTCCACAAGCTAACCTAACCACCCCCTTGATCTCTGGCACCCCCATCCATGTAGGCAAAACCAATCTCTTGATTGATCTTCACTGAGGCTCCTCTGGAAGATGTTGGTTAATAATATTTGCTATTTGTAGTAGTATAACACCAAAAAAAGCTAGTGTTTCTATAGCCTAATAAGGATTGTGAAGCACTTTTACAAATATATTTTTACTCGCAACAATCCTGGGAGATAGGTGATATTATTATCCCTATTTTTACAGATGAGGAAACTGAGGTAGGCAGAAGTTAAATAACTTTCCCAGGCTCCTACAGCTAGCAAAGCTCAGTGGTAGGATCTGAACTCAGGTCTTCCTTATTATAAGTTCAATACTTTATCCAATCAAGCCACCTAGCTGCCTAAACAGGCACATGCTTTTTCATTTAAGAGTGGCCTCCTATCTTCATTGTCTCTCCAGAAACCTCAATAAAAAGGTCTCTGTCTTTTCCAGGCTGTCCGAATTCCCTCTTGTGAGTTGGGAAAATAAAATCTAGGCACTGGAGATCTGAGTACTAAAAGTTGACTTCACAGAGTTTACTTCAGGTATTCTAGTGCTCTGCTGAATAGGGCACCACATTAAAAAAATTTTTAATTAAATGATAGCCCTGCTGTAACATCCATCTTTCACCCACCCCTTGATGCACACACAACTCTTAAGATGGAACAGAAATGACTTACCCAGGATCTATGTCACATCCTTCCACTCATGTACTCCTTCACCCTTTCTAGGAAGAGCTGAAGAAAGGGCTTGAGAAACAAATAACTCCTGACCCAATCCTCCTTCACCCTCAACCCCAAGTTCAAGAAAATACAAGAGAGAAGTAGCAGCTTCTCCTTTACCAAAAACCTTAACTAAATTATAGTAGGAAATGTGTCTGTGCGCATGCCAGGGAAATGAGGATAATGGACAATTTAATTTGATACAGAAATACCTGACCAACCATTTCTTATTAGAAAGTTTTGTACCTACCTATGTAGGAAAACTTGGAGAGATTAGTTTCTCTTTTTTTGCCCCCTCTAGGTTAAATTTCTTTTAAACAAGGTCATCAAAGAGAACTTCACTTTGCATTTTAATCGATATCGTGCAATGTACCACATTTATCAATTCAGCTACCAGATTAACTTATCTATCCTCTTAATAAAAAAATAATTTTTTTTGAGTGCCTACTCTGGAACAAGGTCCTTTTTCAGTTTTGGTGTACTAAGATAAAAGTCATTAAAGTAGAATCTCTGCCCTCACTAAATTCACATTCTAGGAGGTGATGAGATAAGGGTTAGGGGCAGGAGAAATAAGGCCTGTACTATAATACAAATCACTATACCAGAAAAATACATGTGGAAAGAACCTATAAGGAAACAGACATACTAGAAGAATTTGGAGAAAGAAATATTCCTTTGGGATGTAAGCTTTAGAGAAGATTTCATGAAAGTATCATTTAAACTGGGCCTTAGGGTACAACTAGGTGGCTTAGTGGATGTAGCTGCAAGCCTACAAACAGGAATTCCGGGGTTCAAATCTGTTCTCAAACACATCATGGGTGTACAACCTGGGATGAGTCACTTAACCTGGCACTGCCTGGCCCTTACCACTCTTCTGCTTTATACAGTATTGATTCAAGGAAGGAAGGAAGGAAGGAAGGAAGGAAGGAAGGAAGGAAGGAAGGAAGGAAGGAAATTAGATAGAGAGATAGGTAAAATAAAATAAACTGAGGCCTTCAGGCTAGATAGAATTTTAATGAGCTGTAGACTAGAATCAGTGGGTAAATGCTGCAGGGAAGGCTGAGTCAGACTCTACTGCTGGAAAAATTTACTAACAATTAGAGTTGCCCAATAGTAGAATGGGCTACTTCAAGAGGTAAGCAGCTCACTGGTGGTCTTCAAGTGGAAAGTGGATGCTCATTCCTCAGGGATGTGAGGAATTCTCTTTCTGTTAGGAATAAATGACTTCTCATGTCCCATCCAATTCTAAAATGCTATTATTATTGGAAGGAAAAAGAACCATCTAGCTGAGGGGCAGTGGGTCCTGGAAGGGACCCTCCTTGGTGGAAGAAAAGCCTTCATGAAGAGGAAGTAGGAAAGCAAGTTTATATTGTTCAGGGTACAGTGAACAATAGGGTTTGGATAGAATTGGGAGGATGGGGGAAGGAAAAGGGCACATGAACTGAGTGAGAGCTACTTCTGGGGCACTAGTAACAACTTCTTCTTTTTTAAACCCTTACCTTCTGTCTTAAAATCGATATCCATTCTAAGACAGAAGATTGGTAAGGGTAAGACAGTTGGGGTTATGTGACTTGCCCAGGGTCCCATACCCAGTAAGTGTCTGAAGCCAAATTTGAACCCTGGACCTCCTGTCTCTAGGCCTGGCTCTCAATCCACTGAGCCACCTGAATGTACTCCCACCCCAACCAGAAACTTCTTAATCCTATATAAGCTCAAGTTGGCTAATGTCATCAGTTGGTTCAGCCCCCACAAAAAAATACAATGTTGGGTAAAATAAATAATAGATCAATGACATCTAAACTAACAATGTAATAAGTGCCATAAAGGATCCCACCCAGCAGCCAGGTTCTACAACTTAATTTCATGGTGGGATCCTTTTTTAGGATATTAAAGATTTTGTTAAGATAATCAAGTGCTATTAAAGTTGAATAAGAGAAGACCTTCTTAAAGTAAATCACTTTCTCCCTGAATATTCTGAATTGGAGAATCCAGGGGTATTTCCCTTCAATTCCATTTCAATCCTATTCAATTAACAGAGTTCTAAGCTTCTGCAAGGAGAGAAACAGTTTTAATGATCTTAAGAACAAGAACAGTTGATATTGATTTATAGGATAATCATAAGAACTAGCATTAATATAGCACCTACTAGGTGCCAGGCATGGTGCTAAGAACTTTGTCGTTTCATTTGATATGCACAAGAACACGAGGAGATAGATGCTATTATTACCTCAATTTTACAATTGAGGTAACTGAGGCAAACAGCAGTTAAGTGACTTGCCCAGGGTCCCACAACTAGTAATCTCCTTACTCCAGACCCAGCTCTATTCAGTACACCACCTAGCTATCTCTTCAAAGCCTCGCAAAACAGTTTACATACATCATATTGTCTGAACCTACTAATGACCCTATGAGATAGGAACTACAAATATTATTTCCATTTTTTACAGAGATGAAAAAACAGAGGTTCAGTAGGGTTAATGCATTTCCCAGGATCACCTTACTCCCAGGTGAAAGAGGCTAAATTCAAACCTAGGTCTTTTCTGACTTCAGATCCTATACTTTCTACAATATGGTTCTTGCCCTGTAAGTACTTAAAGTCTACAACAAGGATGAGCCTCAAAAAAAATAATAATACAGCATATTACACAAGTGTATTAGAAGAGTGCAAAATATTATAATAACAATGGCCAGATTTAAGCTTGCAAAGTGCTTCCTAAATATTTCACATTATCTCTACAACAGCACGGAAAGGTAAGTGCATTAGTATCTCTATTTTATAGTTGAGGAAACTGAGGCAGACAGGGGTTGAAGAGACCAAGGTCACACAACTACTAAATGCCTGAAGCCAAATTTGAACTCTGGTCTTTCAGACTCCCAGTTAAAGGAGGTCTAAGAAAGTAAGAAAAGATATAATGGTCCTTAAGGGGGATGAACATGTAGTTCATCAGAAAAACAACCAACATTTACATAGTTCCTCAAAGTTTATGAAGTTATTAGATTTAAACCTTGTTAGAATCCTGCAAAATAGATACTAGTATAAGTGGCTCACCCATGGTCACATAGCCAGGTAGTATCCAAAATGGGACTTAAACCCAGGTTCTTCTGACTTCAAAGTCAATTTACAATATACATTGTCTCCTTATTCAGGTTCCTAAGGAAGCTGAGTGTTTGAAAACTGTAGGTTTCATGGACAAAACCAAAGCCCCCAAAGCAAGGAGATGACCCTAGAAACTCAAAGTAAAGAAAAAAGTGATAAACTGGGGGGCTCTAGCCAGAGTCAGGGACCACAGGAAAGTTACAAAGCTTAAGGGAGCAAGGAAAAGACAGAAGAAGCAGGGAAGGCCCACAATGTCCACTTCTGTAGGACAAAATGCCTATTTCCCAGCCGCACCTAGGGCAGGTGCTGCAGACTAATCGCAGAAGGCAGATATTCTTCCCAATTATCTTAAGGTCTAATGACTTCCACACTATAAAAGCAGGCAGCAGGTGAACTAAAGAGCAGAGAGTTGCCACAGACACATAAATGGTAGTATCCTTATAAAATCTGGGATACAGAATGAGGGGAGGAAATCAAACACGCCACCCACTGATGCAAAGTTACATTGATGATTTTTTTAAAGGATCACAAGATTTAATAATAACAGCTGGCATTTATATAATGCTTTCCACACATTAGCTCATTTGATCCTCCCAACAAACCTGAGAGGTAGTAATGGCATTATAATTCCCATTCTGTAGATGTGGAAAGTGAGTCTCAGAGATGTTGACTTGCTGTAGTCACATAGATAACAAAATTTTAAAACAAAATTTGAAGTCAGGTCTCAATACCCTACTGGTGTATACCATACACTAATAGACCTGCCTCTTTAGAGCTGGAGGGAATTGTGGGGATCAGCTTACAGGTGTTTTTAGACAAGGACTGTGAACTTTAAAAAATATATATTCTGATGACTATTTCAATATATAATTTGTTTTCCTTGTAATCTTATGTATTCTATTGTATGTATTAAAAATAATATTATGAAAAGGGGTCTAAAGCCTTTATATCAAAAAGGCTTTTGGGGGCAGCTGGGTAGCTCAGTGGATTGAGAGCCAGGCCTAGAGACGGGAGGTCCTAGGTTCAAATCCGGCCTCAGACACTTCCCAGCTGTGTGACCCTGGGCAAGTCACTTGACCCCCATTGCCTACCCTTACCACTCTTCCACCTATGAGTCAATACACAGAAGTTAAAGGGTTTAAAATAAAAAAAATCTATATAAAAAAAAGGCTTTTGACCCTCTGGCCTAGCCAACCCTTTCATTCTGAGGGAGGGAGAGAGAAGTGAACTGAACTGAGAGTAAGTGGAAGAGGTAAAAGTTGAAGCCAGGTGCTCTGTTTCCAAATCCAGTGTTGTTTTTGATACAGGATAGCTGCTATTTCAGTTTCATATTTACACCAACTTCAGATTTCATAGGCTTATTCCATTTTATTTATTCTACAGACAATAAATGCCTAACAATGTACAAAGTAAACAATCACTGACCTAGGAGAGCTTACAATTTAATTATAGAGATATGACATTAAAAAGGGAAATGTAAAGACAATTAGGCTTTTATAAAACTGCCCTTTCAACTGTTTGTTTTTAGTAGCATCTGAGGAGCCTATATGTAAGGTTTCTTCCAGTTCTAACAGACTATAATTCTGCAATTCTTTCAAATGTTTTAAATTCCTGCAAAATGGCTGAGAAATCAGAAAATATTTTAGGGAAATTGTCTGAATCTTTAAGAATTCTGGAAGACTAATAGAATAAGCCATATCTGTTTGGGAGACTGTAGAAAAGATTTCTGCACTGGCAGGAGTGAGGACAGGGTTCATCTGAATGCTCTCTAAGGACTCTCCTAATGTTGAGACTCCATGGTTCTACTTAGGAGTAAATCCAAGAAAGGATTCAATGTCAGTACAGATTTTTTTTTTAATTTTGTAGAAATTTACAAATAGAATCAAAGTTGGGAGGTTGAAAGTGAAAGAGCCCCATCTAAAACCCAGAAGGAAACTTAAAGCCAAGGGAGGGGAGAGGGCTTGGCTATAAGAACAAGGAAGAACATAGATTAAAAATATCTATTGCTCCCAATCTAAGCAATAAGCTAGGCTCAAATCATTATCTCCTCTCCCAAAAAAATAGTATCTGTCCTCAAGGAGCTGACATTTTATTGGAGGATACAGCATTTAAACAGATATATATCTACAGGATAATTTGAAGAAGAAGAGAGAGCACCAACAAGTAGAAGGATAAGTAAAGGCTTCTTGCAAAGAAGTAGCCTGTGATCTCAGCCTTGTGAAGGAAGTTAAGGATTCTAAGAATGAGAGAGGAAGAAGGAATGCCTTCCTAGCATGGGAGACAGCAGTAGCAAAGGCTCAGACTGCTGTGTGTATTGACTGACGTAGGTTTCACACCAGGAAACTTGGAGTAATAAGAGCATAAGCCTAAAAAAATCTCAAACTATCCAGCGGCAAGTTCAAACCTGTCCATTTACCCTATACCAACAACTCAGCAACTCAGAGATGATGTAGCTACAACTGGACCTAATTAATGGCTGACGTAAAGTCCACTGTTTGCTAAGACTGGAGTTTGTTGTGGCCAGTCCAGTGGGTGGGGTTATCAGCACTTGCTTGATGACAGGTATTAGAAATGCATCGTGGAAAATGAAAAAGGAAAAATGGGAAACTGAAGGCTGGCTCCATTGATAGCACTGTGGG
This sequence comes from Gracilinanus agilis, assembly GCF_016433145.1. Taxonomy (NCBI): domain Eukaryota; kingdom Metazoa; phylum Chordata; class Mammalia; order Didelphimorphia; family Didelphidae; genus Gracilinanus; species Gracilinanus agilis. The sequence continues at coordinate 217,864,976 of NC_058131.1, forward strand.
TTCTATCAACAGGCACAAAGAAAAATTCACCCTTAAATGTGGGCTAGATGGACAGGCCATAGTCTGAATCATAAATAAACAACTGCCTCTCATAGATGATATAGACATTTACCTGCCTGAGGGCAGGGAACAGGACCAGATGATATCTTGAGATGCCTTACAGCTCTAGGATTCCATTAACCAAAGCCATATAATGAAATAAAGCTGCACAAGTGCTTTGAAAATTATAAAATTACCCATAAGCATAAGATATTATTTGTTATTTTCCTGTACATTAACCCAAAATAGTGACTTCTGGAAAACATACTAGTACTTAGTTGTAGTAATAGATCAAGGTAGCTAGATAGCACTTTGGCAAAGAGTGCTGTATTTAAATCCTAACTTAGACACAACAAAAACCTTACAGGGTTATTGTAAAAATCAAATAATATAACCTAGTTATAGCACACGGAAGATTTTAAAGCACTATATAAATGCCACTTAATATAATTATCATCAAAAGAATCAAGAGAAGAGACCAGCTACCTGTGACTGAATAATCTCAGTAAAACATGACCAAGAATGTTCCACTGATAGAGGAGAAAAAGGAATTTATCTGAATTGAAAGAAATGTAAAGGCTGAGACACATGGATCTCTATTTTCCTCTTCATAAAAGGAAAGGATCGGACTGGATGGTCACTAAGATCTTTTCCAGTTTAAAAGAAGCAACATGGTATATAATACAGAAAATCTTGGACTTCAGAGTCAGAAAAAACCTAAATCCAAATCCCACCTCTGGCACTTGCTTTGTCCCTTAAATTCTCTGGGTCTCATTTTGCTCATTTGTAAAATGAAGGGGGTTATAATAAACCTCAGAGTTTTCTTCCAGTTCTAGATCTCTAAAACTGCAACATGAAACCAATTCTTATGACACTGAGGAGTAAATCAATTTAGCAAACCTTGATTTCTACTTGCTCTATGCAGTGAGAGTCATGGGCTGGGCACAGTAGAAGACACACAGATGAAGGGGTCCCTCCTTCCAGAAATTTATAGTATGACACACTGGTGATAAATTTAAATCTCTAAATATCAATGATACCAGTAGGCCTTTTTGTGCTTGTTTATACCTCAAAAAAAAAGGTTGAGATAACCCATTAGCATAATATATTCCTTTATAATAGAGTAATATCTAGAATTATATTTAATATCTAATAACATTCCATATAAATCCCTTATTTTGTGATGACATATTAATCTACAAAATCTACACAGAATCTCAACACCTATTTTATTCTGCATTTCTCCTAAAGATGGGCACTTGAGATTATCTCATTGGCCAGAATGAGCCACTACCACATTCTTATAGCACCCAACTTAGCACCCAAGTTAGGGAAGAAATCGTTGTCTGTTTCTTTCTTTCTCACAGAAGCTTTTTCTCTAGCTCCCTCTGACTTATAGTAGAGGGCTAAGAGCACCCATGCCCAAAGTGAAATTCCCATAGTCCAAGACTATGAGACTGCTGTTCTTTCTCCCCACTAAGGAATTTAGGGGATAAATCAAAGAATCCAAGGGTGCTCTTGAGTCAGTGTCTGGCAAAGGACAATGTATGTCATTCATCTGTTGTACCCCAAGAGGCTGATTTCTAAAGAGGGGAATTCTCTATGGTCAAAGCTGCTTGGTACATTCAAAGCCAAGAACCACAGAACCAAAAATAGGAAGTAGATTTAGCATCTGTGCGTCACAAGCCCCAAGTTCCCCTTTTCTTTTCTTGCCAAATTACTCGATCTCACAAATTCCTTTGCAAGGCAGGCTGGAATGCAATGTCCAAACTCATCATGTCTTGTGGAATTTCACAAATAGAAAGGACTAAGTTCTCCTGGAAAGCTAGGAGACTGAATCTGAAATCACATGTGCTGTAAATTGGGAAAAGTTAAATTATTCTACCAGCTCCGGGAACAGGCAGGAAGTGGTTTGCTATTGTTTATTTTTTAAAGGATAACCATTGGGTTTGCTTTAGTTTGTTTTTCTTCTAAAGCCAATTGGCAGGGTTTACCTGAATATTCATATGATTTGGGGCCTGCTAGCTTTTTCAAAAATATAATTCAAAGGATACCAAAAAAAAAAAAAAATAACTGAGACAGTTCGTGCAATCAACAAATTTCAGTGTCTTATTGGAATGCCAAAATTTACATGCATGCAAAATCAAACAACAATATAAGGTCACAGGAACACTGACTTTGGAATTAGAAGACCTAAGTTCAAATCTTGGCTCTGCTACTTATCGAGTGGTAATGGGGAAGTCTCTCAACTTCTCTAAGATTCCATTTGGATTTCCCACTAAATGACTGCTAAGATCTCTTTCAGATCTAAATCCTATGATACCATAAGCAAATACCTTCAGCTTCCTAAGGTTATAGAATATACAGAATGTAGAATATACAACTTGAAGTGTTTAGAATGTGAAAAGATTAGTTAAGGTCAGAAAAACTGCATAAGGCTTCTCAGGAAAAGAAATGGGTGAACTGGTTCTGAAAAATAGGTAGAATTTAAAGAAGTAGAAAGAAGGGAGAAGGACTTTCCACGTGATGGGAACATCAAGTACAAAGGGGCATTCATAGGAATACAGAGTTTCTGGAGGAAAAGTAAGGAGATGAAGTTTCAGTGACTCCCTTTTGCCTATAGGATAAAAATAAAAATTTCTCTGTTGACATTTAAAGACCTTCACAATCTGGCTCCATCCTGTATTTACAAACAGATAGCATGATAGCATGTTGCTCTTCCTAAAGAAATCTACATTCCTACTCAACTTGCTAACTTACCATTCCTCTTACATGACATTCTAACTCCCACTTCCACACCTCTGCATAGGCTATTAGGGGGTGCCTGGGATGCTACCTCCTCATTTCTGCCTCTAAGAAACCCTATATCTATTTAAGGCTCAGTTCAAGTGCCACCTGCATAAAAGAAGCCTTTCCTCATGCCTCCAATTACTTTCATTTCCTCACACAGAACTACTCTAACTGCTTTGTATATATTTTGTATTTATTTATAAGTATACATGTTGTCTTTCTCCAGTAGAATATAAGGTGCTTGAAGGCAGGAACTGGTCTCATTTTTGTCTTTATTTTCCTAGTGCCAAACATAATTCCTGGCATATAATTATGGAATTAAGCTGAACCAAGCTAACTGAAACAAAGGACTCATGGTGGGTGCAGTAAATATTAAAAATGAAGCTATGAAGGAAAATAGCTAGAGGGCCTTCAATGGTTGAGAATTTTAGGATTTATTTGAGAGGCAATACATTCTAAACATAGAGGTAAACTGTGTTTAAAGTCTTCTGAGAAGACTAACCTTCCAATGCTCTATAGCAAAAGTTGGATGGAGAAGAAACTGTTGACAAGCAAAAGACAAACAGTATTTGAAGTATGAGGCACTGGATGCCTAAATGAGACTAGTGACTATGGAAAAAAGAAAAGACAAAAGACAAATGCCAAAAGATATTATCGAGGAAAGGTCAATAGAATTGGCAATGCAGAGAATGAAGAAGAAGAATCAATTAAAAAAAATATTACAAACCTAGGTAGTACCAGTGACAAAAAATGAATTCAGGAAGAGAGGCAGAAGGGAGAGAAACTTTAAAACACAATGTGTGAGTAGCTAGGTGGCCACTGCCTAGAGATGGGGGTCTTAGGTTCACATTTGACCTCAGAAACTTCCTAGCTGTGTGAACCCAGGCAAATCATTTAACCTCCACTGTTTAGTATATAAGGAGAAAAAAGCCCAGGACTCACCTTTGGCAGACATGACCTGGGCACAGATCCAGCAAAAGAGACTAAGAAGAAGTAGTTATACTGTTAAGGAGAACTAAGACAGAGTAATGTGGTGGAAACCAAGAGAAAATAGTAAGGGATGTCAGAGGGATATAAAGTGAAAAGGAAAGAAGGGAGAGCTCGCAGTGAATGGCCTAAATTGGTGAAGCAGGAGGAAAAATCATTTCTGACAGGCAGATAGGGAAAGATTAGCTTAGAATCTTTTCCCTTAGCTTCAGTGAGAGTACTTTCTCCCGATTTTTCTCCAACTTAAGATTACAAAATTATAGATTTAAAGTTCAAAAAAGCTTCAGAGTTCTAGTTCAACCCTCAAATTTTGCATGTGAGGAAACAGGCCCAGAGAGGTGAAGTCATGGTCATAGAGGTAGAAGTATCTTTAGTGGGACAGAAACCAGTTCAACCTCACTCTAAGTCTTGCACACTGTATGCTCCGACTTGCTGCTCTCTGCTGCTATGTCTCCCCCACCAGTTTCTCGCCCTCTTTCAGCCTCATAAATGTGTTTTGCAAGATTCTGTCCTTGGCCTTCTCTTCCCTCTCCCCCATGATGATATCATTCACTCCCACGGCTTCAATTATCACCTCTAGGAAGACAATTCCCAAATATTTATCTCCAATTCTGACTTTCACTGAACTCCAGTCCCACATTTCCAGCTCCCTGCTGGGCATCTCCACTTGGATGTCCTGCCAACACTTGATATAAACTACTAACATGAGCATTCTGCTCTACAAATTGGCTCCCTGAGAGTGTAAGTTACTAAGAGCCAGTCTGCCTAGCCTGGTCACTCCTTCAACTGTGGACAGGCCAAGTCCAGAAGGCCATTCCAATGTTAAGCAACAGGGTTCCTTTTCCTCCAAGTTCATGTTTTCTAGAACAGTTTTTTCCTCTCAATGTTTGGAATCACATATTCAAGCACCATACCTTTTCCTCTTGCACGTCAATTATGTTTTCATTGCATCTTTCCTGTAGCACCACTAGCACTCAGAACGGAAATTAGTCACTTCCACTCCTTACTGGAATGGGACCTCTGCTCTGTTATCAGAAGCAGCAGTGAGATGCCTTTGTTTTCTCTCTGGAGGACTACTCTTGTCACCAAACAGGCCAAACAGGCTTCCTTTCTAATAATAAGAGCTTATATAGCTAGAACTCATTAAGGTTTACAAAGCATTTTATATACATTTGAACCTCAAAAATCACCTTGTGAAATAGGTACGGACACTATTATTTCTACCTTTCAAATGAGAAAACCAGGCAGAGCTCACGGTGTGTTCCCGGAGTTTCAATAAATGTTGGCACTAGGATTTAAAACGTGGTCTTCTGATTCTAAGTTCAATGCTCTGGGCACTCTATCAGACTGCCTCCTCAGGAAATGAAGTGGTCTGCCAGGCCAGGATGGGGAATATAATAAAAGCTACAGCACTTTCCTTGGAAAGTGGTTGTGAGGATCAAATGAGATAATATGCTATGTACTTTGCAAACCCAGAGGCAGCTAGGTGGCAGAGTGGAGAGAAAGTCAGGCTTGAGGTGAAGAAGACTCATCTTCCCGATGAGTTCAAACCTGAGGTCAAACATTTATTAGTGGGGTGACCTTGGGCAAGTCACTTCACCCTGTTTGCCTCAGCTTCCTCATCTATAAAATGAACTGGAGAAGGAAAAGGCAAACCAAACTCGAAATAGGTCCATGAAGAGTCAGACAAGACTGAAAAATGACTAAACAAAACTGCATAAATACTACAGTGCTATATAAATGTCAAGTTATTATTGCCATTATTAGGGACATTATTATAGACCAAAGGAATGATTGGACAATGCCACATCTGCCTCCCCAAATCGCGTTTTGATCCTGTGTCAAAATGCCCTGGGTTATAGAGCCCTCCTGAGCCTGAGCAACTGCATACCAAAGCTATAATAATCGTGCTTGTCAGGCCTCTAGACTCAGAGGGTTTGGGTTGGAGTCCAATGAAGCTTCAACATCAAGCCTAACTGAGTCAATGCCCCATGTAGCTGCTTCTCTTTCTCTAACCAAACAGAGGTACAGCATGGCACAGTGAGAAAAGCAACGGGGTTTGGAACCAGTGGGCCTGGGTCCAGATCCCAGATCTGCTCAAGACTATCTCTGTGCCCTTGCAAAAGTTTCTAATATCTCTGGGCCACGGTTTTCTCATCTCTAAAATGAAGGGGTGGAACCCAATGATACCTGAAGTCCCTTCTAGCACAAAACCTTGCAGGCACCACTGGTCTACACAGGAGGAAGGCAAATACAATAGGGCCTCCTTATCTAAGGTTTTGCTCGCCAAGGTTTCAGTTATCTACGGTCAACCCAAAGCACCAGAAGTCCACCTTTGAAGAGAACTGAAAGTCCACAGTGGCAGGGGTCAGCCCCCAGAGCAGTCTCCTCTGTTTCCTCTTGGGGGAGGGGGGCAGTGGAGCTCCAAGCTGTGCAGCAGGCAGGGAGAGAAAGAACACATATTTACAGGATCAGTAGGTGTTGCTTATATCCACAATTTGGCCATCAATAACTATTAGTTGTGTGATCTCCAAGTCACTAAAATTCAAATCTGAATCTGCTTCTTTATTTGTAAATGGGGATAATAATATGCGTAGGCCCTGCCTCATGGAACTATCTCCAAGATTAAATCAGATAATGTATGTAAAGCACTTTGTGAACCTTAAAACCTATATAAATGTTAGCTATTATAGTTGCCTGCCATGCCCTCCTAGACTGGATCCCTCCTCTTGTCTCCTGAACTTTCACTGACTCCCCACCTCATTGACTGGCCACTAGACTACGGCTTTCATCAGAGCCTATCTCCTTCCAGATCAACCTCCAACCAGCCTAGTACCTCTCACACCCCAATGTGATGCTGAATCCTTGGTTTAATCCTCATCCTTTTGTCCTCAGGAGTTAACTTCACTGATCAGACAGAGTTAAAAATGAAATTGGTCATCAGCTAAGCTAAACTAAAATCCATTTAGAATATTCATAGAAGAGATTTTTTAATTGCCAGAAAGCTAAATAATATTTAGAGGGTTAGAAAAGAAACTAGGAACCCATGGGCCTCTGACAGCCACACTTGCAGATTCTGATCAATAACAAACTATTTTCCCAAAAAACTGTAGCATGCCTGAAATTTTCTTCCTAAAACAATAAAGACACTGACTTATATTCACAGGATAGACAGAAGAAAGGAAAAGGAAAAGGAAAAGGAAAAGGAAAAGGAAAGGAAAGGAAAGGAAAGGAAAGGAAAGGAAAGGAAAGGAAAGGAAAGGAAAGGAAAGGAAAGGAAAGGAAAGGAAAGGAAAGGAAAGGAAAGGAAAGGAAAGGAAAGGAAAGGAAAGGA